>NW_020884911.1:7660936-7819588 GCF_003945725.1 Corapipo altera
CAGAAGGACACCTTCCTTCCCCAGGTGCCATCTACCAGGTGCTACCTTTATTTTGTGGGTTTGCCCACTGTTCCTCCTAGGACAGCAGCCACACACAGCCTGTGCACCACTGCCATAGAAAAGCACATCTCTACTGGTAAATTTTCATTTTCTCTAAAAAAGAAAAATTGGGGTGTGCTTTTCACATTAGCCTCCGTGACTCTTTTTGGTTGACATAAGTAGACTACTTCATTTTAGTCTTCATACTGACATGAAAATGCAGCTCAGAAAACACTAAAAGCTGTCATAGACCACAGCATTAAGAAATAAACTAGAAAGTCATTGTTGCACCAATCGCTTCATCTTTAAATCAGCTCTAGGAGGGGATGAAAGAAGGTAGACTAATGCAAGTACATGATAATTAGATTCTCCACCTCATTAGAATTACATTACTAATAAACTAGCTAAGACAAATGCCTTCTCTTTAGTTTCCTTGAATGTAGCCATTGCCTGAGAACCTTGTAACAACAGACCTGCAGTATGGTTAACCCACAGCGAATAACTACAGCATTTCAACTCCACTCTACATGTGCTCAGCCTAGTATGAGCAAACATCATCCTCTCACACTCAGAGATCATACCCTGACCGAGAGAGAGAAAAGGAACAGAGTTAAAGGTCAAAACAAAGGAGGTTACTCCAGAATTAAGGACACTGATCAAGGAAAAGCACAGGAGGCTTTGTGTTAAGAAATAATTGGACATAAGAGTCCAACAAACAAACAACTTTTCCTTCTTGAAGGACAGAACTTGTTCTTTGTTTCTCATGCCCTGTCTTTTCAAGGTTGTAAAAAAGATATGAATTTGAATTTGTAGATGCCTCATACCAATGCTTTTCTCCAAGCATTGCAGATCAGCACTTGCAGATCCCCAGATTCTGAATCTTTTAGTTCTGTCAGACAGAATACATATATTTTATTTATTACTTTAGAAGAATAGAGCATGTGTGGTTCATATATAATTATATACTGCACATTTACCTATAAAAGTGAATTGCAAATGACCTTAGCTTCACTTTAAGTGTAAGTTGGGACCAGATCTCTGTTTTGCAGATGGGTACACTGAGACAGCATAGAAAAAAAATTCTGCTCTGTCACAAACACTAAAAACAAAACTCATCAACAACCCCCACACAAAAGGACCTCTGGAAATTATACAGGTTGTCCAATTTCCCCTTAATTAAAGTTAGTGCAGATTCCTTTAATGAAATAAGATTAAACAGGGCTTATCAGTGAACCCAGCACTAGAATCCTGTGTTGTTGAAGCTGAGCTGTTTGTTGCCCAACATGCTGGATCACAAGGTAGTTATCTCGGTAATGACAGACTATGAGCATCACCACGGGATTCCAGATATGTTACCAAAAGATAACAGCTCACAAATCACAAGCCACTAATTTATGCAGTTCTCTTTGATGCACATTATTAAATACTTACAAGGCAGGCAGAAGACTTATCAGAAAAAACAAGCCGCTTTCTTTCCCCACTACCAAGCTGAAGCTTTACTGTGTTCACCAGTGAGTTACTACCAGGCAGAAAGATCACCTTCATGCTGACATGCAGAAACCTTGAACAGAAGAAAAAGAAGTTCTGCCCCCAAGAACAAAAAGAAAAATAACTTACAGTGTCAACTGGCCTGTAATCCATCCAGGAGACAAGATTGGAACAGTTCCTGCACAGCTCAGCTCAAAAAAGGCTCTAGGTTCCCTTGGCTGAGCTAATTAAGGCTGTGGATATGGCAGGTGAGGCTGTTCAGGGTAAAGAAGCCACAGGTGAGCTTGGGGCCCTGGCTGGCTCCTGCAGCTGCTGCTCCAGGAAGCCTGAGGCAGCAGGTACTATTATGGACAGGTGGCAGAGACTCAGTGGTGAAGGGCTGTCAGCTGACCCTGGTGTTAGGGAAAAGCACGCTATGCTCTGGTGGCAGGAGTTTTTTGGTTTTAACTCTGAACCTGGGATGCAGGGTTGTGACTTTTTGTGTTTGGTCGGCTAATTCAGAAAAATACCTCTTCAAATGGCATCAGTGACAACAAGGACCCAGCCAGTCTCCAGACTCGTATGAGGCCTCTGCTTAAACATGGCGGCTCTTTGCCGACACCCGGAGTTCTCTATATACTGGGAAGGAAAGTTGCTTTATTTATAAACAGGATTCCTATTTAGCTTACAAAATACTGTGACTCTTACAGTGCTTTCCCATTGAGTTTTCCAACTATGTGATGCTGAGAACTAGGTAGTTCCTCAGCCTCACTGATTCATTTATCTCAGTGAGTGTACCATCCTGTTCCTGGAACAAGGTCTTATGAGAGAAGTTATGGTTGCAGAGAAGATGTTCCATGATGTGTGCATAGTTCCAATATACTGCATTTTCGCTGTGGATGTCTTACATAAACCTGTCTTTAAATGTCCCTTCCTGTGTGTGTGGAGAAATAGAGCGAAGGGAAAACTTCTCTGGGCTTAATGCCAAGTTTTATGTAAATAGATGAAGGGAAAACAATTGACAAACAGCCAATACTCTTGAGCTGAATAAGGAGAATGGCAACAGCACAAAAGTAGCATTTCCTTTCTGGCAGATCCCTTCATTAAAGAAGCCTTGTCTTTTGTCTCCCTGAATCAAACAGCTCACTCTGAATGCTGCCACGTATTCGACCCCGGCTCCCCATACCTTGTTCCTAAAACCCTGAGGATCCCATAGTGTTTGTGACTTTTCCTGGAGCACTGTGTGCTTAAGCACTTGAGAATTGACACATGCTGTGTGCACCATGATAGACAGCGAGTCTTAGAGAGGGACTGACCCTGGCATGGAGGCAGAATGACTCAAGCTGCCTTTTTTCGTGGCAATTTCTCGTTACTGCTATAAGAGAACAAAGCTAAATGGAACAGACAGCCCTCAGGGCTATCTTCTGCTCAGTTAGCAGCTCCTGCTCTACCAATGACCTGGCTGCAGTTGGCAGGAGGGAAGCAGTGCCCAGCAGTGTTAATTTCTAGCATACAGGCCATCATATTGCATAAAAGGACTTTAATACCACAATGGATTTAAAAATACACATATCGTCTACCTTTAAAAAGTTACATTAACAAAAATAGAGAATCAGCCATCTTCTGCTGTGTGTTTGTATGATACTTGGTAGGTTCAGGTTGTAAATTCAGCAAAGATCCCAAAGTACTGTGCTAAATGAACAAGGAACACTGACTTCAGGGAAGTCAGAGTCTCCCAATAGTGTTGAAGGAAAGAAATTACTCATATTCTCCATACACTCTCAGATGAGCGCCTTTGCACCATGACCACTCTTTCTCTCACCAGTGAGTCAAAGATGAAACCACAACCAGTATTTTTTTGCAATGAAAGTGGCAAGAGAGTTTGCGGAAGCAAACACAACAACTTAGAATGAGACTATTAGGAATAAATAGGTGTTCTTGCAAAAATTTGTAGTGTGGTTACATTTGCTGTGGGAAGTGACAAGTTCCTGGTTGTTCAGTTGTCAGTTACAGAGAGGTGCAGTTTGCCCAGAAACAAAGGGATTTATCAGCAGCAAAGGATCAGTAACCTCTATCTTGAAAATGCTGGGGACCCTTCCCTGAGTGACCATGGAATGGAGGACATATTGTGGGCGTGTTGGGAAGGCTGTAACCCTGGAGTATCTCAGCCAGCGGGGAAATGGGGAGGGACCTGCATTTCAGGCAAGGGGATAAAAGAGGCTGTAACTTCCCTCAAGGAGAGAGACCTCATTGGGGTTTGTCCAGTGAACTCTTCCTTTTATTTGAATGAAAGTTTTAGTTAGCTCCTCTGTCTCTTGAATATTTTTTGAGACTCTTAATAAAACAGATTTTTTTTTAGAACAAGACTGTCAAATTACAGGATTTTTCCATTGAAATGACTGTTATTTGGAGTTTTGTGAGTGCTGTGATAAGGTTGGCAATGGAGAGAGAGCGGCAGGAGGTTTTGGAGCCAATGAGACCCTCATAAATATCCTCCCTGTAATTGAGGCTGATGAAAGAGAATGCAGGAGGCACTGATTCTACAGCAAAGACAAACCAGCTCCTATAATCCCCTCTCCTCAAGTCCCAGCTTCTGCTTTCCATCCTTTCCTCTGGGTTTGGTTCCAGTATGATTTTGCTCTGTTTTCCCCAGAAGGAAACCCAGCCTAGTGTCCTCTTGTCCATTCCTACCTGCAGTCAAGACTAACCAGTACTGCCCAAGATACCTGCATGGCGGTCCTCAGCCCACCCTCAGGCCCCCACAGTATGGGATGCCCTTTTTTACCAAGCAGGGAGTGAAGCAGATGTAGGGTAACACCAAATAAGAGAAAACTGTCTTGCAGCATAAGACTGGAGAGGGCTGCACACAGCTGAGAGGGGACTGCAACCCCTGCTATGGGAGCTGGACTCTGCACCCGGGGGTGGGAGCACAGCCCAGAACTCTTCCCAGTAAACCACACACAGGGTGATATTACATTCGAACTGTAATAAGTGTGTCATTTCTTCAACACAGTGCTATCTTGGTTTATAGTATTGTTAGCAAACCCTCTGAATGCAGGTTAAAATCACTCAGATGAAAAAAGACCTCATCTGGTCCAAACAAGGCAACAAATAATCAAGGGAGTTTTTAGGACCAGGGAAGTGACTTTTATGAAGATGATGGTTTAAGTTTAAGAAAAAGCTGGTAACAGGGGTGCCTGAAATCGGGACCTTGCTTTCAGCTTGCTGAGTGACTGCAGGTGCACCAGTTGCAGTGATCTGATAACACCACATTTCCGTGAAATGAAACTTGCCATGGATACAGCACAGCACCGCTTTGCCCAGCAGCATTCATAAGCAGGAGTCAACAACTGGAACTTTTGCAAAAATATTTTGAGAGGTTAGGAATAGGGCTTAATTCTTCTTTTACTGAAATTAAATGGAAAGCAACTCTGTTATGTTAATAGGCAGGATCAAAACATTTGCTTCTATTGATCAATTTATTATTTGTAATGCCACATATGATGGAATTAAACCTGGATAATTTCAGCAACATTTTAAAAGATCCCTAACAAAATGTTGGTTTAGAAAGCAAAGTTCTAATACTCATGTGGTTTATCTGTTTTACCAAAGGCTAAATCATTCTCCCAAATATGTTTCATAAGGATATTTCTTTTGCTTTTAGACCAGGACTAAGTATACTGTTTTCCTACTAAACTCAATGTTAGAGCTCCAGGGTGAATTTCTCATAACTGCATTCTTAAGGATATATCTTGTGAAAAGGAAGAATGAACATGTTATTCACCTAGCAATACTGCAGCACATTCATCAAGGCAAAACAGCAGCTTGCTTCCCCACTTCCAGCATTCTGAGAGGCAGGTTGCCCTGCCTGGGCTCTACTGGGAGGTTATCTGTAAGAAAGAGCTTTCAACTGCTGGGCAGACAAAATGCCTCGCAGCCAGACAGCTGCTAATTACCATCGTTTTAGCCTAATTCGCTCCTCCCCTCCGCCCCCCTCCCCCATGCAGAGTAGCTATCTGCTATTTGGCTGCTTGCAGCAGCGTTAATTGAACTGGCCTCCCATTAAAGCTGCTATCATTCAGTGTCACCACTGTTACTGGGTTAAACCAGGTGTTTCCAGAAGATGAGCCACCCCTGAATTACCCTTGAGCATTTTTTACTCCAGCTGATCCATAATGTGCAGAGTAAAATGCTTTAGGATTTTTTTCTCTGAGCCACCTCCTGGGAAAAGTCCAGCTACGTGGCACTGTCAGGCTAGGCTGTGTCTCTGGATCTGGGGTGCTGCTGTCTGAGCCTTTTTCCCAGGGCTATGTTAGGATCCAAAAGGCTCTCACTGCAGACTAACAAGCTCATGATGCATCAGAGGTGCAGGATTGGTGCCTGGGTATGCCTTTTCGTTAACAGACACACGTTTTGACCACTGCTATCCTGGCCATAATAGAGCATCACTGTTCCTTGCAGCAAAAATAATTTCAGAGTATGACAGATAAAGTATTTTGATAGTCAGGAGCTCAGAAGCCCTTCCAGAAGTATAGCAATACTGGCAGAATAAAGGAGCAGCAGAAGGGTTCCCACTAGGAACACCTCATCCTTCTTACTCAGAAGCTGATCCGCAAGCTTTAATCTGTGTTATAACTACCCTTGCTTTTGGAGGAAGAGTTTTTTGGGGAGCATTTTACAGAGGAAGCATGTTGTGATGAACCTCTGTAGAATCTTGCTGGTAGACTAAAATCATCCAAATGGGCAGGTAAAAAGCTCTCATCTTGCACAGCCGTGCACTCTGAACATACGACTGTACTTTCACCTCAATTTGCCTTGACTTAATTTTTCAGCCTTCAAAGTTTCTCTTTCAGCGAATGCAATGTTCATGTCCAATTAACTACATATATTTCTGAAAACAAAATTTTTTGAGGAAATTTAGTCAAAGTTCAGATTTTTAAAACAAGTGGAATGAGACAACCAAATGTTATCAAAATAAAATAAGGTTTCATCAGCAACCTGGAGTTTCTTAAATAGTTTATACTGTTAATCTTTTGCAGTGAGCAGACACGCACTTTCTCAATACCAAAGCTGAGCAGTAGAAAGCTGTAGTGAATGTATGCAACAGACTGCAGTTGAAATTGTCAGTGCAGGCCCTGGCTGGAGCAGGGGAAGTCAGTGGAAATTTTGGCATTGATTTTAATAGATCTGGGCGGTCGACTTTAACATTTCATAGAATTATAGAATTATAGAATGTGTTGAGTTGGGAGGGACCCATCAGAATCATCAGGGCCCATCAGGGCCAACTCCTGGCCCTGCATAGGACAGCTCCAACAATCCCACCATGTGCCTGAGAGCATTGTCCAGGTGCTTCTGTGAACTCAGACAGGCTTTGTGCTGTGACCACTCCCCTGGGCAGCCTGTTCCAGTGCTCAGCTACCCTCTGCGTGAAAAACCTTTTCCACCTTGTGGCCTCTGAGCTTTTTGTAGGGAGCGAAGCAATTCTGAAAACTGTAGGAATAAGCTAAGCTCCTGTAAGTATCTGCTTGGCCATTGGCTTCCGAGCTCATGCACTTTCCCAGGCAGCAAGAGCACATCTGGAAAGTTAAGCCTCTGCAGCCCCCCCTGCTCCCCAATTTGTCTGAAAGAATGAACTTTCCAAGTAGACTCTAGTTGAATGAAAACAACTATTTCAGGGCTGAAACTCCCTGGCAAGATACAAAGGGTGGCATCCTGCTGCCCTGGGCTGGGGTTTGCTTCCCTACAGCATTGCAGACAGGGAGCAGTTACCTCTGGCTATGGAACAAGCTGGGAAAAAGCAGCAAAGAGAGGCCAAAGGCTGCAGCGAAGCTAGTCAGGAGGGAAACTCTACTCAGAGATGAGTAACTGGCTTGCTCAATATGAAATTAATTTTTATACTCTTTTTGTTTTACAGCAGGAAATGAGTAGCTCACTGCTTGCATGCAGGAGAGCTCCTGGTAGAATTGCTATGAAATGGGATAAAAACTATGACCAGAATGAACAGTTTCTGAGTACACATCCTCCATCACATATGGGACGAAAGTATTCCCACAGCAGTAGAAATAGGAGAGAGGGAGAGAGAGATGTGGCTTCCAATTAATTTTGTCCAATTCCTTTCCCATATCCCCATTGTGTTTGTTTCCTTTCCCAATCCTCGTGTCTTTCCTGACATCAGATATTCAGCCCAAGCTGTGGAGATCCCTGGATCCCTTCTGCACATCACATAAATAAAACATCTCACACACCTAAATCATCTCATCTTCTGCATTGAGGACAACTGTCCTCAGCTAAACATGTTGCACAGAAGCTGTAAAACCAGTGACAGAGAGAGGTCAGGACACATTTGCAGAGAAATAAACCCCTGTCATTATGAAATATGCTCATATTGCTTTTAGCTACAAAAAAAAATCCATGATGTAAATCTACTGAAATAGCCATGAGACCTGAAGATCTCTCCATCCTACCATGACAAGTATGTACAGCCATTTCCTAGGAGGCTCCAGCAAAATGCAGAATCCAATATCCATGGATCTCTTCTACCAAAAAAAAAAAAAAAAAGACTCCTATTGACTGCAAAAGGCTCAAAAACAAGACTCCTATTGACTGCAAAAGGCTCAAAAACAATCTTAGCAAAATCTCCTGTCGGGGTCGATAGCGGGTCTGTTAGCACCTTGGCACATACTGACGAGGCAATAGATATTGACCAGATCAAAGTATACCCCTAAGATGGCCTGAAAAGAGAGGACTGAAAATGGAGGCCCTGATCCTGACAACATACTGATGCATCCTGAAGAAGCTGTCCCGTGGGAACAGAGAACACTGTCTCATGAAAACAGGAGCACTGTCTCATGAGAACAAGGACCTGTTTTGAACGAGAGTAGTTGGGAAAAACATCAACATGAGAGAAAAATAAGAGCAGGTGCTCGGGACTGTTGTGGGAAGGAACTGGGCTGTTTTGAGAAAGAGCAAAGCTGTTGTGAGAAAGTAGAGTTTAGAAAATGCACCTATTAGCTGTAAGAATTCTGGTGTGAAAGTTTGAACTGTCCTATCCGTGTGCATTTTGTGTGTTCAAAAACTGTACTTAAGGGGCTGTGCAGCAGCCCCGGGGTCCCTACTTTTTTCTTGGAATAAACTTTGCTGGAACGTTTTTTTGTGTCGCTTTGGCCGTTCCGACATTATCAGCGACAATCTCCTTCTGATAAAACTCGGGGGTCAGTGGGGCAGTGAGAGGAGAAATATGTTGACTTAGGAATGGCAAAATAATGAAGTGTAAAAAGGTGATTCATGAGGCAAATCCTGCACAGGGCAGTGATAGCACATTACCCGTGTGCTTATAGCTTCAGTTACTGACATTATTCACCACCAAATTATTATATCTGTCCTCTGAGAGTAGTAGCAGACAATTTTTAATTTTTTATGCTCGCCATCTAGAGCCACGACAATTAACCTTTTTGGTGTCCGGTGCCATACATAATCTTTTGCAAGTTTTGCATTTTTTGGTGGTTAGGGGCAATCTTAATCCCCTTCAGTGCTTGATTGGACATGTAATCCTTGAGAGCTAGAGAGGAACTGGCACAATCCAAACCCTGGCAAGTGATGAGCACCCTCCCAAAGCTGCTGGGTGTCCCAGAGCTGTGCCTGCAATCATTCTGCTCCCTTACAGTGAGTTTAATATGGGAGGACATGAAGATGAATGGACTGGAGGCCAGGAGATGACCAGGGTTGGCATCAGGGGTTCCTAGTGCCCTCTGAGACCTCTGTGGCTGATCCTGTGACATTCATTGCACAGAAACACATCCCCAAACATCAAAAAAAGCCACAAAGAAAGATGATACTTTTTTTACCTGGTGTGTGAAGTGTGCTGAAAAGAGTCCCCAGGTACCAGGAGGAGAATTTGCAACATGCTTTGCAAGCCCTGTTTCCAGTCTGATGCATCTATTCTTTCCTGTGCTTACCACCCCATGCATGCAGCTATTTTGTGTTGGTGACAGCCACTAAATGACTGTCTGTGTCAAGGAAAATATTACTTCATCTAGGAGATGCAGAATCTGCCTGAGAACAGAAAAACAGCAAAGGGTTGGGAGGATTTAGAAGATGACACAGAGATTAAATGCCAGGGCAATTATCCTCTGGAAAATAAATTTAGATATCATTTTCATACACTATCAAATTATGACAGATAAACAGACTATCTAAAGAAAAAGATCTTTTAATTTAAAAAAAAGAAAAAAGGTTTGCCTCCAGGGAGGACCAGCCAGCTAGTATTTTGTATTTCTAACACATTTGTCACTAATGTTTTCCTTTGAAGCTTTCACTTCACTTTTGTCAACAAAATTACTATCACCATTCAGTACGTGTAACACACCTCTCATAGATCCATCCTGGACAGATAAAAGTGACTGTCATGCTTCAAACATCTGTCCCTGCAAGAGGAGTCCCTCTGGAAATTTTTACATGATTGGAAGGTAACACTTGAAACAGTCTGGGTACAGCTTGGTTCCCCATCATGAGGTACACCATTAGCTTTTGAAAGTGCTTACATGAGCAAGCCTTTCATATTTTAATAAGCAGGTGCAAAAAGAAAGAATTAAAATTTCCCATTTTATTGAGACATATCAAATTGTGTGTTTCAGAGGATGCATGAAACAGTCATAAGGCTTGAAATTACAGCTTTGGGAAATTAATTTCCAAGGTGGTTGAAAAGGAGCTCCATATGTCTGGCTTTGCTTGTAGAAGTCTGTTATATGCCTTTTTCCCCCCTCCCAGTACTTCCTAGAGATCTATGTTCACTAGCCTTTTCTGTACTCTGTAGAAGTCTTGTGAGGAGAACTGTCATTTTATTTGGTGCAACGGGTCCTATTCCACGGACACAGATATTAAGTATTTTGATAATGTAAGTGCTAAACAACAATACTGATGTTTCTTTGATATAAAGTATATACCTGGGGATCTGAAAGACAGAGGATAATGTAATACTCTTGCTTTCTCTTCCCCTTTCCCTGAAAATTGCCTTTATCTTAGTGAACGCTGGACCGATTTTCAGCCATTTCAAATAAATAGGATCAGAATATGTGGTCTGTTGTTTGTAGAAGGTGGCAGCTGTCAGCAGGAGTATTTTCACATCTGCTCCTGGCTAAATATCAGAACTTACACTAGAATGGCTTCTGTAAAGATGTACAGCATGGGCAGATTGCATTTGCTATTTTAAAAAGACAGTGGAAAAATCAGATGTCAGTTGAAACACCAGCTAATAAGAAATACAAAGGAGTAATTTTTTGTTCTGTTTTGCTTTTATAAGGGGCTTAGAGGTACAGATAGGTACAGAGAAGTACATAGAGGAAATTAGGAGAAGCTGTCAGGACAGGTTCTTTTAGTGCCTTTTAAGTCAAAATGCTTATTGATTTCAACAAGGAATTCATCATGCTTAGAAGGATTTGTGTGCTAAATGAACAGGTCTAATGTCATAGAGTCATGTTGTGTTGTTTCAGCTATAAATCCACAGCTGTATGATCAAAACATGTGGCAAGTGCCTTGCTAGTTGGGAAGTTAAGCTGTTTTATCTATGCCCAGGGCTCTTTCTTTGATAATTGCTTGGCAATACTGTCTGATCTGCTGGAAGATACTATTTTTAAGGCAGAGTATTTTCAGTAGCTGCAGCCATCCAAGGAGAGAGAGTGAGGAAAGCCAAGTGAAATTCAATTTTTCACAGTGAGGAAGGAAATGAAGTTGCAATTTCTTGTTTCCAAGTGAGTTCCTTACCATGCGTTCTGAGGCTTCAGGCGCACTGCCATTAGGACCAGTCGGCCAAACTGGAGCTCTCCCACAGGTTCTTTTGGAGAACAAACACTGAGGTGAGGGCAACTGTGCCATCCAGTGGCACAGGTCAGATTTGTAAAGCCATGCAGTGTAAAAACAAATAGAGTCATCCCAAAGCTGAAGCTTGAATGGGGGCACCAGCTTCCTGTGGGAGGTGCTCTCTGAATTACACAGACCAAATTATTGATCTGTGTCCTGTGCTTTAATGAATGTGCTTCATATTTTGTTCTACTCCTGTCCTCAGATTCTGTCAACAGAAAAAGCATTACTGGTGTTCTCCAGAGAGACTGTGAGTGCTTCGACCACGAGAGCAAATTAGGTGAAGAAAAGGACTCATTGGGCAATAGTCTGTTACTGTGTCCACTACAAAGACCAAGAACTGGCAGAAAACAGTGAGAACAGGTATTTTGTGAGACTTCCCCCTACCTCCAGTAAATTTTTGGCTGAGTCACACCCTGGTTGTATCATGTCACCAATTAAAACTGTTGAAAATGTTAAAACAAGTATTAGCAATCCTTGAAGGCCTGGAGGTTTTTCCAGGCAGTTTGAATCAATGTATTCTGACTTCCCTGGACTCTCTCCTACCTTGGAGGATAGCATTCACCATTCATTTAATTTTTGGAGCAGCAGATCGTACATGTTTCATGGCTGAGTTTTTGTTTCTGGTTTATTTGTTTTCATATAATATGGCTGAAAGGAGTACAGGATGCCCTTGCCAGAACTGCAGAGTGTAACCTTTACAGCCTTTCCTGAGAAAGTAATGATGATTTTGAACTTTTTTTATAGTCTCTTTGCTAATGTAACTGTGCTGATGATGATGCTGTGCTTCTCTGTTACTCATAGCTTCACTAAAAGTCTTTCTGGTATCTGGTTAGTTGCAGCCTACCTGAAATCTGATCACAGCACACATCAGAGCAAGAGTGTTCATTGTGTATTGCTGAGTCTACCTCCTTTCATCATTAGTCACCCAGGTATCTTTTTTCCAAAATGAAACAGAAATGCCTTTGAGTAACAAATATGAGCCACTTCAATGCACTCACAGTGTTCCGATGCATCGTCTATTGGACATGCCCCAATTCTTTCAGCTAATTCATGCCCGACTCTAAATTTAACCTAAAAATACATATAATTATACAGATCAAGAATGTGCAGGGTCTTCACATGGTGTAAAGCAGCTTCAAAAGACTGAAGGGATGCACCTACCTGTGAACTGCTGTTGTCTGGAACAGATATCCTGTCTCTCCAACGTGACTACTTTGATGAGACTCCCTTAATAAGGTGCAACGTACACCAGCATCTGCCATCAGATGTACAGCAAGATTTTAACACTCTGAGAACCTAGTAGCTGATATCTAGTCTGTGACTTCTTTAGGCAGCCTGCAAACAAGCATATGGATCATGACAACAGTGGCACCAGCAGGAATCTGTTAACAAGTGACAGTGAGACACGTCTGCCCTGCTGTTTCACTGCCACTGGTTTCAGGGCAGGGGAAGAGAGGTTTTTTGTGTGCTAATAGAAGCCAGTACGTTATAAGACACAGCCATATGAAAGAAATATTATGTTGTCCTGCTTTGCAAATATTTGATTCCATTCTGAAAAATGGACCAGCTTCAACAAGAGAGTATGTGATGGCCAACCCTGCCGAGCAGCCTGTGTACTATGGTAGCTTTCTGAATTTGTCTGCCCTCTCCTATTAGGGCAGCTGGCACTCATCAGCAGGTGAATTTGCCTTGTGTTTCCCCCATAAGGAAGAGATTACAATACTTTTTGCATGCTTTTCTCTTTATTTACTTATTTTGTACAGCTGTCCCCTGCCATCTAATCAAAAGGGCTTAAATCCTTTCCTTATAGGTACCCACTGGCTAGATAGTTCTGTACTACTTCAGCACTCCTCATTTTTCACTTAGAAGCTTAGCTTTTCACCCTTCATCCTCTCTGTTTCACTGCTCCAACTTCCTTTTCCAAATGTCACTCAGCCTTTTCCCTTACCTATTTGTTCTCCCAAGTAACTGACCTTTGATTTGTAGAGAAGAACTGTAAGTTTTGTCTGGCAGTTGCATGGGAAGAGTTGCTTTTGGAAACCAATCACATTCACATTACACTGGTTTCCCCAGGCTTTTTGTTTGGATGACCACATAAATTCAAACAGCCAGGGTACTAGTGAAGTCAGCCACTTAGCGGAAGCACTGCAAAAGATTTTGATAGTTATAAACTGCTTTAAAGATTTTTTTTCCCTTTAGAAATTTTATCAAAACAGCAGAGCATATTTTTAGAACATACCTAGCAAAAACAGAACATATTTTTAATGTTCCTGATTTTGATCTAGTGAATTCTAACACTTCCAAAAAGATTTATAATGGAAAGGACTATTTCCTCTGGTCCTGGAAACAGTTATCAACATGGTTTGTGTTCATAAACCACCAGATGTAAGATTCTTGACACACTGTCATTCTTCATGTGAAAAATTAAAGCTTAAGAAGGTACAGTAATAGCTGCAAGAATGTGAATCCTGATCCTATGATTTAATACTCAAATTACACTTTTCTGCTCCTCAACTCTGTATGCTTAGTCTGTGTGCCTGATAACCCTCATGGATGTCATTAGAGTCAACATGCAATGAATGAGTGAAAGAATTAATCAATTAATCAATCAATAATCAATGAACACTTGACCACCAGGAGAAGAAAGGTCCTTTACAGCTTGAAAGTTATTTTTCATCTCACAAACTCAATACACTTTATGGACCCCCCAAATATAGCAGAGACAGGAGAAAGAATAAAAACATTACACACAAAATAATCTCTAGGCAGTCTAAAACCAACCACGAATGAAAATAAACATCACTTCTAATTTAAATTTCCTACAGGATGCAGTTTTGAGGGGTATATTTTAGTTGTTGCTTTGTTTCATATCATAACCTTTTGATAAACACTGCGATTTTTAAAAAGGCACCTAGGTAATCTGAACAGTGTCAGTACATGATAGCTGATACTTCTTAAGTCATTTTGGCCCTGCTACTTGGTCTATACAAATCCTGATGATGCAAAGTGAGCAGCTCACAATAATCTACCAGGGACCTCTGACACTGAGCTGCAAGAGTTTGAACAAAATCACTCTCATAAGTAAGTAATGGGGCTCGAGCCACCACAAACAAATAATTGGGCTCAGGGATCTTGTGTTTCTCTTCTCAGCAGTACTGCCAGTTGGTTGTCTTGTGAGAGGGATTTAGGATGGGTTCTGTAATGTCACTGAAAGTGAACATTAACAATTAATGCAATTCATTATCACGCTGTTTTTAAATAAATGAGTGCAAATTGGTTTTGAAGGGAATCCAAGCCAATCTGAGTTAGAGTAACTGCTAACAGCAATTTACCTCTTTGTTGTGCTTAGCATTTACTGAAATAAAAATACAGTATTCTAAAATTTATGAGAATTGATTTCAATGTTTTAATGAACTTTTCAGAAAGTGCAAATGTCTTGAATAAGCTACTTAGACTGGGATTCTGACAGCATAACTGGCATTCAGGAGACATATTTTATTCCAAGATAGTTATTAAAGTGCATCAAGGCCATTTGAAAGACCGAAACAAAAGTGTGTAATTCAGTATAAGTAAACATATAAAAATCTGGTATTATGAAGTGTTTCTCAGATATCAGGAGCTTTGCTGTTCTTGTATTGAATCAAAAGCACTCACAAGTTCTGACTACCTATTTACAACTTCACAATCAATTAGTGTATCATTACTGGTTAATGTAAGAGTTACAGGAAAGCAGTGGTAAGGAAAAATAAATACAAGCAGGAAATACACAATTATTGAAAGTCCCCAACTTGCTAATGGCTTTTTCTAATTAAATATAAATGGATGAGGATTGTCTGACTCTTGTCAGGTCACCATGGGGTAACAAAATGATGGATCATTTCACACAGGCAAACAGTTTTTCATGTAGGAAAGAAGCCAGATGATCTTATTTGGATTCTGCTGAAGCAAAGGATCCAAAGTGAGTTTGAGAGACAAAGTCAAGAGATGTGAACCTAAACCCCGGGCACACTTTATACCCTTTCAGATAAAGCAGGGCTTCAGGAACTATGCAAAGAGCCACATCAGAAAATCATCATGCTGTCATCATGCTAAGAGGGTGTTGCCGTGGGATTTATGGTGCTGAAAAAAAATCTCCCGGAGCAGTTAATTAGGGGTGAGATAAGAAAGGGTTTATTTGCCAAGGCTAAGATGTTACAAGACGCGCGCCCCTGTGCCCGAGATGTTACATTTTATAATACCATCCATCCAATCCCAGATGTGTCCACCCTGTGGCCTTTGCTCTGGACCGCCCCGGGGTCCACCCCCTTAAAATGGGTCTGGGGTGCATTTCGGGACCACCTACTTCATCACCTTCACCATCATCAGAGCACAAAGGGTACATAGTTACCTAATTCTTGACCGTATTCTGTGGTTTAGGCCCAGATATGCTGTTCTGTCAACTGTCTAGGCCTTGCCTTGACAAAAGACTAAACATTTCTATTAGATTTGGGGCTATGAGTGATATAAGGAGGATAGAATGGGGTAAGAGGGTTAAGGAATGTGTAAACAAGGGTGCTACAGGGAAAGGGACAAGGGACAAAGAAGGGAAGGGTTTCTGCTTTTAAAACCTACTTCCACTACTTATAAAACTTACAAGTCTTACAAATATTAGAAAAATAAAAAAACCATTAGGGGCTTAAGGCATCAGGGTCACAACTCTCCATCAAGTAGAGTCATTAATATAATGGATTATACTGTGGGTTAATATAATGAATTATACTGTTTGCACTTAGACATTTTGGTAGATTTGGATTTGAAAACACACAAATGAACCTCTTGTTCCCGCTGTTCAACGAGTGATCCACAAGGTGCAGAGGCTTGCCACGTGTAGTCAGAATTTATTTAAAACAGGATGTGTTGACCAGCAGGGACCGAGCTGTCTCCAGAACAGAACAGTATGTAGAGAAAGACAGTTCAGCAACACACATCAACATATGACAAGGTGAGCACAAATATTTTTCCATCCTACATCAAGTTTGAAACTAAATAAACAAACTTGTTTTCTCATGGAAACAGACTTTAGGTAAATGTCCTGTAGTTTGCTGTTCTTGCTAATGAAAGCAATATTAAAAAAACACCAAATTTAAAGCTTTTATAGTCTCTAGTAAAACAGAGTCATTTCAAATCTGGTCAGTGTCAGTCTGATAACATTAATTCTTACTCAACATGAAAGCTTCAACCATTTCTATGGCTTCTTATGTTTCTACATATTTCTCTATTAAGAAAGAAAATTATCCTCATATGCATTTTAGATTTATGCCTTTTATTCTAGCTTTACCATTTTCTCATCTGGTCCCAGCTGCAGTGGTGATTACCATTTGAAAAGTTAACACTTATCCTTGAAGGGAAAAATATCTTCTTCTTTAGCTTCTGCTAAAATCCACAACACTGACTTTCAAAGAAACTGCTCTCACCAAGAACAGTACAAACAGGAATTTCACAGTGAAGGCACATAGTGCATATACCCTCATGAGGTTCCTAGCTTCCAGTAGGGTACCACTGACTGTGGAGCAGCCATGGTATCAAACCACCAGCTTGTGTAATACTTCCCCTACCTGGCAACCTAACACACCAACACAAGTTACGCTTGGAGACCAGGACTGGGAAAAAAGTCCCTAATTGGCTACATCTGACTCCAGCACTTGTTCCAATGTGGATACTGCATGCCCTGACTCCCTGCCTTTCCCAAGTGTATCCTTTTTAGATCTTCTTGAATAACATATGTGGTGTTATGGCACATCTGGACAGGTTACTGTGGGAGTTACAGGCAGGATAAGCCTTTCTATACAATCAGATCTTTGTGTAGTTAAGAAGCTACTGAGTTGCAGTAAGTGACAGTATAAGAGTTTATAATCCACTTCAGGGCTAAGTGATAAATTATGTTACTCTGTTCTGGATTGCATTGAAACAGGCTATGAATGCTTATTTACATCGTGCAAGCTGCAGGACAGCAATGGATGAGGCAGGTGTGGTAACTGTGCAGTTTGTACATCTGTCCCTCCAGCTGTAATGTAAGAAGCCACTCTGACCTCCAAACTTATTGAAGCACAGGTACTTCCAAGACCCTTCTACAACTCAATAGATAGCTCACAGTATTAGAAATTCTGTAGAAAACATTCTCATACCCTTTGAGTTGCACTCTTTGTGAAATGTCACCTTTTACTCAAAGATGTTTTCTCCCATGTACTGTAATTCCATCCCTTTGCTGACATCCCTTTCCTGGTACAAAAAAACTCTATTTTTTCTTGCTTGAGATATAACCTTTTTCAGGCATTAAGTCCCCACAAGCACAGGGTAAAAGCAATTCAGCATTTATAGCCTGTAAATGAGATTCAAATGCTGGACCTTTCTTAGTCACTATTAGTGATGTTTCTCTCACTCCCAGTTAGCTAAATCTTGGATTTTTCTGGTAAGATAAAAATCAAAATGAGTATATCCTACTTCTATATTGTTACTTGTTCCCAGCAGCTGTGTGACAGAGCTGATATTCCATGTGAATCTGAAAAACATTACAGTAATCTTTCAAGAGTTAGCATATACAAACTAATTACAGCCCCTGAGGAGAAAAAAAAAACATTTTATATAGGTTTTAAATTAGTATGACCACAAAAAATTGAAGTAATAGCAGCAGGTTGCAGTTTTCACAACATGTCTATGGAGTAAACACCCAAACTCCTGTTTTCCACAGAAGAATGTCAGGGTCACATTTCTCCTTAGCCACCCATGACAGATGATGGTTATTCTTGACTGTTTCTGGAAATCAAAGGGCCCAAATCTCTTCCCACAGAGTACTCAGCTCTGCACACACTAATACATGTGAGATATTTCCATGTTCCCCACAGGCTCCTTGCACATTTGCTGTGTTATTTACCCATCTCTGCTGAAGTAATAAATCTTTTGGGGCAGGAGCTTCCTCTCACTGAGGTGTAGCACAGAATTTTGCTTCCAATCTCAGTGGAGGCTTTTAGCTGCTGCTATAAGATAAATTATAACAGACAACTACAATATAGATGCTCTGAGGTCTGAGATCACCTGTCTACAAGATTAGTGTTTCAGATGTCTCAGCTAAAGTTTATTTGCTTCTTGTTTATCCATGAAGTGAAAATACCTGTGCCCAACGGTAAGCAGTCAAAAATGATTAGTTTTCATTTGAAGGAACAGATATCTAAAACCCATTTTAACCCCAGCTTTTGTTGATGTTTACAGTTTGCAAACTCTTACAGGGAAACATTTTTTTGGGTTTATGCACATAACAAATAATTAAACATAGTACCAGGCAAACCCAGGGAATTGGGAAAACTTACAGAGAATTCCTCCAAAATACTTCTGCTTCAAGTCAGGCAGAAAACACCCTTCACTTGTTCTCTCTGATCCACTGACTCAGTCAATACACTGAGCAATTTAAAAAGTAGCTGATGACAACATCTGTGGGCACAGATAAGCAGTGTACTTGATGCTACAAAGAGCAAATATGAAAAATTTGGTGTAGGATCACAAAAAGCATCCTTCATTTCTCTTTAATGATTTCTAACTGATAAGCCTCTTGCAAAATACACTTTAAAAAGTCTTTCCATGAATTCAGGGCTCACAAACAGTACAGGATTATCAACCCTGAGGCACAAGATGCACAAAACACATCCTGGAAAAACAGAAGCTTGAGAAAACCTCACACTGCCTATTTCCCAGCAGCTCCTCCTCTGACAGCACCTTTACAAAACATTAACCTTAAGGCTCACCCAGCCTTTCATTTCTCAAACTGTGAGCAAAGGTGAAGCCTCAGAGTTCAAGCAAGCAAAAAGGAGAATGTGAAGGTGCAGCGCTGGGACCAGATGGGAGGTCCTGTCCCCTCGTTGGCATCTCTCCAAAACAGAGGTATCTGTAGGGATAATGCTTGGTCCATAAAGTGTTCCCTGGGGAGGCAGTTCTGAGTCCTACTCAGACCTACTTTCCAAAAAACGCATTTCCCAATATCATCCAAATTTGGGTAGAATTTTTGCACATCTCTTAAACAAATAGGGATCTGGGTAGAAAAGCTACTTATTTTGCAGATTTTATAATGTTTCATGTTTTGTTTATGGAATTAGTTTATTTAGGGCAAGAACATGCTGCTATGAGCTACTTTAGTACGAGAAAAAAATAACTTTGTCACTGGCCAATGTATACAAAGAATATTTTTCCTAATTTCTTTCCACAGGTTGTTTTCCAGCAACTTGTTTTTGTTTCTGTCAGAGGGATGCAGTACACACAAAGCTCATGACAGTAGTGCCAAGAGCAGAGGCATCCTGTCTTTGAAGGAGTAGAGGAGGATAATATTAGTAGTGTAGAAAAAGTTATGTATTAAGAGGGCTGTGTTTAGGTGTCGCATCTCGATTTCAGGAAGCTGAGCTGATGAGAAGACTGTGAATACACACAGGGTAACCAGTGTAGGTAGAAATATGGTATAACTGCCCTTTTGCATCACCCACAGCTCCCAGAAACATGATTTTACACTACATCCCTCTGCAGATTGGCAGTCAGGAGTGTGTTTTGGTAGTGGAACAAGCTCCTGTCCCTTCAGATTGTTACAGGGCGATTTAAATTAGTAGTAGAATGGCTAAGGCTTAGTAGAAGAGTAGGCCTAGTTAGCAACCTTGTTTGTGAGCATGGAGTGTTGTGCTGAAGAAGTGGAAACGAGAATCAAAGGATTTAATCAAGCATGTATATAATGATTTGTTACCTAGGATGTGGTAAGAGTCTGTTAAACAGTTTCTAGGGGTAAGACAACTTAAGCAGATTTATGATTAGAGTAGATGATCATTAATTGTTATCAGAATGAAGTATGAGCTTGTTTGTAACTGTACCTGGTTTGCTGTGTGTAACTAAGAGTAACTGTTTTCATGGAGAAGTTGCATGTAAACATGTTTGTGTGAGATTATAAAAGCTGTACGAAAAATGAGAGTCTTTGGAATCCTGGCTTGGGACGTGAGTCCCCAGGTTCCCTGGGCCCAGAATAAAGCACCGCATAAACCAGCACTCTGTTGGTTTGTGTTTTTGTTACGGGCAACAAGATGGTAAACCCATTTGAAAGTGCAACTGAAACCGATGGATGTCAATTTTTATGAGAGGTGGCTTCAGGCAGAGAGCTGCACACGAATAATAATTGCTCCACAGCACACAGTAATTGGCTTTTGATATTTTTTTCATTAAGGAAAAAGTTCTGGGATAGGTTAAGCAAGTGACCCTGCAGGAAGGAGAAGCAGCAATGGCTACCTGCAGTAAAGGGTGGCTATACTCCCTCTTCCTGCCCAGTCCTTCATGATGGAGGGCAGGGAGATATCTCTCCTTTACCTCCTCTACTGTTTATTTCATGTACACTTAAAATAAACATTCTTTTTGCCAATAATTGCAAAAGAGGAGGTGATCAGTGAAATCATGCATTTTGTTTAGAAAGAAATATAAATTCTCCCACTTTGAGGCATAACCAAACTCTCACCACCAGAAGTTAGTAGGAGACTTTTCTTAAGGGGCAAATTTTTGCATAAATGTATAATTTTATTCTGCCCACCTCCAGACTCAGGGGCAATAACTTGAAAGTAGGTAAAATGTGTCAAACCAAAGGTCTTCAGAGGTTATTCTCCCTCTAATTGTGAATATGGATGTAGACTGTTCTGTATCCTCTCAATTATTGTTATTTGTTGTCCTCTGGTATCAGTTGTTTTTCTCCTTGGTGTGGTGGTTTTATTTTTTTGTTTTGTTTTGTTTTTTTGTTATTGTTGTTGTTGTTGTTGGTTGTTTGTTTGTTTGGGTTTTTTTCACTTTTCCCTTTTGTGCTTTGCTGCCCTGGAAGACTTCATTGATTCCTTAGGTTCATACTTGGCCGTACAAGGAGGAGGTAGCAGGGAACAGAGGGAAGAACACAGGAACAGAAAGAGAGTCAGATTTTTCCACAGGGAATGGAGTCTCAGCCTCCCCCTGTGTTTACAGCACCTGGGTTTATTCTCTCTTAAGCTGCAAAGCAGAGGTTTTGCTGCTCTGCATCAAACCAAGTATGAATGCAGACTGCAAACCATGACCTGAATCTATAATGAATGACATCTGAAACTGTTCAGAGACGCTCCATGAATATTTTAGTTAGAAATAGGTAATAACTCAGCCTTGCAAATGCAATATATAGAGAGTTGCCAGTGAACAGGTGTAGAATGGTAAATCAACACAGCATTTGTCCTGTTTTTCCAGACAATGCCTAAACCTTTGTAACTTTTGAATACATGGAAAAATAAAGTGTCTTTACTCTTGGTAAAGCAGTTTTGACTCTACTCCCACTCGTGTCATTGGAGTTTGGTGATGGTCAGGAAATCAGGTCTTACATGGGCTTTTACATTTGAAATTTTTTCTCAGTGTCCATAAACAGAAAAGCTTCATCTTAATCTACACAAGCTATACTTTCTCTTGTTTTTTGTCTGGGTGTCATCAAAGGCAAGGTTTGTTTTATCCATATAAAGCAAAACCAGATGAGAAATTGCAACCCATACAAACTGTTTCTCGAGCTTAGAATAGGTGCAATATTTACTTCCTACACAGTGTCACTAGTAGAGGTATCTGATATTCTTCTGTGAATTCAGTTATTGAGAAATACAGGTAACAAAACTTCACTGAATTTTTAGTACTTCACTATAAAATAGTGTCTGAGAAACCAAGCAGGATGCGCAACCTATACTTGCATTCAAGAAATGCTGTATATGCTACTTCGGACAAATCAATGAATAGACTACATGAGAGATAAGAAGCTGATGACCAAAACAATCTCTTCAATTAGGAATATAAGGAATAAGTTGTGTCTCTAATGCAAAAACTCTCTAAAAATTTGACTGGGATGAAGCTCTGACTTTTATACATTCTCTGTCTTCGGATTTGGGAGATTATATTGCCAATGTCTGCAAAAAATATTTTTACATGGCACTTTATCCTTACCCCATTGCTACTGGATACTTTATCCTTCTCACAAAATACCTATAGACTACAGAGCTTAAATTACTTAGCATCGTTTCAGTTCTTAGGTTGAATACAACACTAAAAATTTCCCTTTGGGCTCTCAGTACATTACTATAACACCACTCTGCTTCAGATTGGCAAAGTTTGTATTTTTCACTATTAGGTGTATTTTTTTCAGCATTTTATCCATTCAGTGTAGCAGCTCCAAGTATCTACACAAAAGAGATGTCCCTCTTTTGTACATGAAAGACCATGTGGCAATGGTGGTCCTCAGCAAAAAGCAGCAATCCAGAAGAAAATGAGGACCAGGTACTCTTAAATGATATCCATTTGTCATCTGACTTACGGGAGCCAGGCGCCTGCCTCCATTCCATGACGGCATCTTTGAAAACCTCCCTAAAGCAGTTTCTCAGAAGTCTGCAGTTACCCAGCACCAGTGCCCCCCTTCACAATGTTAAGATGGTGAAGTGCATTAATTATGGATTCAAATGGCACATTCTTCTTCCAAAATAATCACTGTATAATTGGGATAATGCTCTTGATTGTGTGCTACAGTCTAAGTAACACTCGAGTAGTAAATAACTCTTGGCTTTCAGCCATTTGATCAATAGTCAGAGCTGACTGAAGACTTACCATCAAGGCATTCAAGAATAATTAAACTTTTTAAATAAACAAAAATTTCACAGTAATACTCATTTTCCTTAAATATAGTATTTTTAGATCAAAAAGAATAAACCTCGTGTTTTCTTACTTGTTTAAACATTTGCAATAATGCACAAAGCAATTATGACAATATTTTCCACCTTTTCTCCTCATTAACCCCTTTTTATAATCAATCCCCTTGTATAAATAGATGACTGTCAGATTGCAGTAGGGAGTTATTACCTGTGTGTAGGCAATAGCTGTGGTATTCATGCCACTGAAGCCTTGGGAAGGTTACAGAAAGAAATTAAGAAAGGTCTCCAGACTCCAGATAATACACTTTATAATGAGAAACAGGGGAAACAGAATCCATTTAACAACTAAAAGAGAGAGTTAAGACTATGATAATCTTACTGGATGTGTTCCATAATGTCATCCTGGAAATAAACTCAAGTTGTTATAGCACCACAGTAACTGAACAGCCATGGTAACATGTTGCTTGGGATGTTAATCAACTCTGAGTTAATTAACTCAGGAGTTAGCACAGATTTCAGAGGAAATTTTGCAGAACCCACTGAGCCCTTGTTTTGCTAAACTGAAGGAACAGAGAACTCCACCTCGAGAAGTCTGAAGCCATTTGGAAAGGATTTTTTCCTCTTGACTTTCATGTCTAATTTGGAGAGATTCTACTTTCAATAAACGTATAAAAAATGTCCTTCCTCCCTGTACTGAAAAATAAAATTTCAAATCCAGCCCTAAAAACACATGGCAGAACCAGACACAAGGGTAGGAACTGCATGCCTGAAATAGCACATTTGTGAAACAAAGGATCAACAAAGGATCAACAGCACACCCAGGACTGAGCACCTGTGTGAGGGCAAAGACAGTGGCTCAGACACCTGTGACTACTTATGGATACACCTCTCTAGGCTCACTAGCTCTGGAATCATTGGAATATTACAAATCACAGGCTCTCAGTACAGGGTTTGCTACTGCTTAATAGTTCTCGGTAAATCCTGCACACTTTCTCATTGGCAGAATTACAAAGATCTTTTCCCTTAAGTATCCAGCATTTATACTGGTAGGGCTGAGCCTCCAAGCAAAAGCAGATGCATCTCCTACAAAGTTTTCAATACCACAAGGCATTTAACAGCTTCTGTTTTATCTCTCCTGAGCAGAGCTGGGTCTGGAGCTGTTGCTGTTTGTCTGTGTGGGCTTTATTTCCCCATTTGTAAAACATGATTACAGCACTTCTTTACATCACAATGATGTTACCCATTAGATTTCAACACAGTGAGCAGCCTACAATTAAACATTGTAGGAGAGATCCCCGAGACAAAATGGTGATTTAAGTATGGAAATATTCAGTGACCAAAAGAACCCCCCAGAAGATTGCTCCATATGTGGCACTCCAGTAGGGCTAGAAGTTCCCTTTCTTCTCTCTTTAATATCTGAAGATGTTAAATAAGGAAGACTGAGACCGGAGCAGCTAGCAAAAGGGAAACAGAGAACTATACAAGAATGAAAACATGTGCATGGAGAGTAATTTCCTGAATTTATCAATCTACACATACAAAAGGAAATAATTTCTTGAGAATTAAAGCAAGATTGGAGATAAAATCATTCTATGAATTAACAGCAGTAGCAGATATCTGCCTAGGTTAGGAACCTGGCTGTAGTATTGTGGATCAAGTGGCTGATATTTTTCAGCACAATTTTCTGATGAACCCAGGAAGATAAAGAAAAGAAATCACAGTAAATACAACAATCTTCAGCAAAGTGTTTCTGTAGGTTCCTAAACTAGTAGGGAAGCAGAGGGAGGGAGGAAAACTATTAATCAGTGAAGTGTTGCCTTTTCTCTTACTGATCTGCCAAGAAAAAAAATCTACCTCAAATAGAGGTGGAATATCTAAAAATCTAATATAACTATTTATGTATGTTGAGAGTAATGGTAGTGAGAAATACCATAAATCTTCCTGGCTGATTAATGTGATCTTTTAAAAGGCATAATAAACATTAATTACACGCAATTGACCACAATAAAATTGGGATAGCAAGACTGAGAGCTTGGTAATGGGCACTGTTACTCCTAGTTCCCTTCACCTCATGTAGTAGTGCTGAGAACACTCTTAAGTAAATAATATAATGATTGATGCACACTGAATCCTTCTTGAGCTGGGTAAAGATGGTGAAAACAGTGCACTCCTAGCATTACCTGAGACTGAGTAAAGACGATACAAACTCAGCCCATCAAGCAGAGGGCTGTGCTGCAGGACACTACAAGAAACATGAACAGCAGTTCATTTTTCTGCATTTCCTTTATACAGTTTCCCTTATCCTCCAAGCTTCCTCTGCAGCAATACAATAAGCTCATCTACATCCTAATTTTTCAGCTTACATACCCCTGTTTTAACAAAAAATAAAATAATCAGATTGAATCATGGTGCCTGCATTTTCTTGATTGTGCCATTGAGATTTCCAGACAGGAGGAACTGAAAAGGTTCATACAAGCATAACCTTGAAACTCCTTGAACATGAGAGATGTTTGCTCTTTCCTTCCCTCCTGGAGGTAACTACAGAGTGATGGATAGCTCAGACTGACATAGCAGAACTAGAATCTGGCATTGAAACCTTTCTAAAGTGCATTTGTTTAGTATTTCATTGCATGAGAGGTCAGATGTTCTGCAGTGTTTCTTTTGGAGGAATTTTGTATTTGTTCTGATTTCCAGAAGGTCAGAATGCACAAAGGATACCTCTCTCAAAATGCTGCAGAGCAGCGCTAAATAAGCTGTTTCTGAAAAAAATAAATCTAAATCATAGTTTGCAGGCTCATAGGAGTTTAGCTTTTAAATGAATTTTTATATTGCTAAATAAAGGTTCTTAAATGAGTTACCACCCTTTCCCAATGTCTTTTCCAGATAGCAGAGATGCATACAAGCAATTACTGACGTAAGACATTGGAGACTTCTTCCATAGAGGGTCATGTCCCAGCATATGCATAAAAGAGCGTAGTTGTAAATAATAAAAGTGGCTCCATGTGGTTTTGTATGGACTGGGATCTCCCAGGAGCATCTTTCAATCTACTTACATGGGATTATACCAGCTAAGATGCAACCCCGGCTACTTTGTGCTGGAAAGACTGAGATAATTTGAAAAATCCAAGCTTTGTGGCCAATACCTCCAGGGGCTGTCACACAATGGAATTACACTCTCACACATCCCCTGAGCTGTGGAGCCTATCCTATTCGTGCTCTTCAGCCTCAGAGAATTTCATCTGAGTCGTTTCCTCTAGGAAAGAAAAGCTGAACAGTACTTGCAATCACTCCACTACTGCTTCAGGAAACAAAGGATGGCCATCTGGCTCACTTCCCTGCCTCCAATAGCAGACAAAATCAGATGCCTTGGGAGAAGGAGGTGGTCAGAGCAAGTAAATATGAAGTACCATCTCCCAAGAGATGATATGCAGCAGGCTCTGCGAGACACTGGTGACAGCAGCGGGCTTGGGACCCTGAACAGATAAAGAGATGCCCTTGTTCACAGATAAATCTATCAAGTTTCCAGATGTTTACTCAAATATTATTAATTCTGCTCAGGTGAGGAAACATGTACTCCTAAGACGCACAAATAACCTGCACAGGCTTGGGGCTCTGTTGGCTACACCTCCTGCATCCTGTGCTGTCACTAAATTGTGCTGCCATGGCTCTGCAGACCCCCTCACTGAACTCACTCAAAAACTACCAATGTCCTCCTGCTTGCAACTTGATGAGCCCATCCTTAAGAGCTTTATCTCTTACATGAAGCCAGGACAAATATGCCATTCACTGGCAAAACATGCCACAAATGATCTCAGTGGTCTGGGGAGAAAAATAAACAACCGTTGTGTTTTCTGTGACTTTCTCACTTCTGTTTTCCAAGGAAAGACAGACACAAGGCCTTCTGTGACTGAGATTTGCTCTAAGCTACAACAATGTACAGTCAAGGTGACAACGTCAGTCATGTTTCAAGGCAGTTGGACTTCTCAAGCTCCTCACTCTGGAAATCTGAAAACTTCTGGGGATAGCTGTGAAATTTCAACTGATCAACACAGATCCAACCTATGGAGTTGTTCACTAGTACACAGATAAACAGAACTTACTGCAGCAAATACAGCAGATATCTAATTAGTAAATGGACATTCATATTGTTTGCAGCAGAATTTGGATGAAGCCTCTGATTTGTCTCTGAATGGTCAAAGTTGGGATGGTGGACACATCCTCACATGGAAAAATAGCAATGTAAGAAAGTGATATGCACAAAGCAAATGTGAAATCAGGCTGTGTACTATTTCCAAGGTCTTGTGCTGTTTCACTGGCACTAAGTCTGCTGTTTACTCTTCACTTGTTGCTATGTATAAGTGTCAAGTATTTATTAGAACAAATTATTAGAAATAATGCGAAACCAATCAGTAAATCAATAAAGACTCGTTTATGCGAAAAAATACCTTTATCCTCACTTCTGATAAATAGCCAGGCAGGCAAAGCTGAAAGATCTCCACGTCAAATGAATAGTCAAGGCACTGAAAAATAAATTTTGGTGAAGTAGAACAGGTTCACCTAAAAGGATACTAAATGTAGTTTCATTTTTTGTGCCTACTGAGCATGAAAAAAGTTTATACACAATGAAATCAATAGATGAAACTACAACATGTATGTGACTTAAGCTTATTAACATCAGTTTACCCAATTTAGATAAAACAGATCAATCACTGTAGAGTTATTCCTTATTTGGAATAAAAGGGCTCAATTTCTGGTAATTTTTATTTCTTAATGTCTCGTATTTGTCCTCAGTTGTTCTTAGCTATACCACACTGATATCATGGCAAATATCTGTCAGGAAATCTCTTTCGTCAGCTCTGTTTAGCCCACAAGATTAATAAAGGCAGACAACACAGACATCCTCCACCCATTTCATGGCACTCTAAAAAACCTCCTACCACAAGACAGGCTCCAATTATTTCCTTTTCTTTCCTTTTCTTTTTCTCCATTTTTGAGAATCATCTGTCATCATCTTAATGGAGCTCTCAGTTCATACATGTTGGGTTTTTTCCTACGATTTTCCTATAACTTCCTATGTTGGAGTCATTCTCCTCCTTTTATAGGTGGGGACACTGCAGCAGGATTTGGTGCTCAGTGTGATGATAAGGAAAGGTATAGGCAACTGTGGTCCTCTTTCAGAATGTAGGAGAAAGAGGATGACAAATTAAGATAAACAGAAAATTAGGAAATAAATCAATTTTTTAAAAATAATCTAAATTTGGTATGGACATTTAAGGTAATTAATGCTTTGGGTACCTTCAGGACCCCAAAAGCATAAATTGTATTATCAGTGTTAATAGCTTTTATAACATCATTGTATGTTATTCATGTTCCTGCTATGTGTTTCTTCACTAGGTGGTAACCACAGAAACCAGAAATCAAACCAAAAAAGAGCTATCAGTGACAGAAGCATGGTGATATGGCACAGAATGGTACTCTGCATTTGTTATCGGTGACTGCCAGAAAGACAGAGAGAAACACCACAGTTGCTTTAAGATACCTATTAACTCGGGATATCAAAGCGCAAAACCAGAAATACAGTGTTTGCAACAAACTCCTGAGGGGAGAAAAGCAAAGAATTACCTGATGCAACAGCTTCAGAGGATGAAGCTGCGGTTTTTTCCCCATAAATACAGTTCCATGATTTAGTCTTTCCTGAAGGTTGAATATAAGCTCTCAGCAGAGAGATGGCTCTAGAAAATAATTAGCTCTATGTGGTGAGCAGGCTGCAAGTTGCCTGCACTAGTCAGCATTCACTGCTTGTGGCAGAGTGCCAAGTACATACACATAAGATTCATCCAAAACTAACTCCTCTGATCCCACAGCTAGCTGGAAGATATGGAATATTCTTGAATAAACCTCCACTTGCACAAATATAAACTTTATGCCTACCCATACATAGAACTTTAAGAGGTAAAACCATCCAGATGTTCACTGCTTTCCAGAGACAAAAAATGCAACCAGTGCTAGAATTGCACATTAACTCTTGTTTAGAGAAATGTTGATCCTTTCACACTTCTTTAACTTGGGCAGTCACCAAGATGAGCTGTGTCTAAACAACCTCAAAAGTGTTCATAACCTGATTTACTTTCCATGCAGAGAGATTCACTTATATTCTGTAGCAGTGCATTTTACTTAAATAGATAATACAGAGTAGCACTTCAGACTCATGATTTCATAGCTCCTGCACTCCTCCTTATTCTGTGAGGCCTGAATTTCCCTGTATGTGTGGCATGGGAGGTGATTTCTGTTCACACACAATTGAAGAAAAGAAACTCAAATCTTTTACAGCCTAGTCTATCATTAAAAAGCCAGCCTTAGCCAAGAGCCATCATACATAATTGTTACATTTATTCTAGGTTGGTGGGTTTGGGGATTTTTTATTAAATATAGTTTTGTTTTCAGTATACAAGTGTCTCCATCTAACTAAACTTCATCCCTGAAATGAGGTGGAATACTGCAGGGTGAGGATTGACATGCAAACTTAGGAAAATTGAAAATAGGTGATCTTACCTGACTTCTTTATCTTCTCTGAGAAGTCAAGAGGGCAACTCCTCACAGAACCCATAAGAATGAGCTGTGATGGATGAGAAGACAGAATGGGAGAGATATGTTGTCTGGAGAAGCATAAATGGAATCTAAATGGACTTGTCACTTACTGGACAATCCACCCACCGGACTGACAGTTTTTCCCCAGTTTATTGTTGTGTGCTTATGAATTCTTGTGCACCCCAGTTTATTGTTAAATTTCATGAATTCTGCTATACCTCCATATTGTCCCCATTTCTCCCTCATACTTTCCCTCCAAAAGTTGTTTGTCTCCTTGTCCTCCCTGCTTTCCCGCTCCTCTGCCACTGATTGGCTGCAGTTTTCCACAGTACAGGGAGAGCTACCATTGGTCAGTTCCCTCAGAGACCCGGGAGTTCCACTCACCTTTCCCCTATCTCCCTATCACATTTTTCCCTGAGCTGTCAATCTCTTGCACCTCCCCGGTTTGGAATCCGCCCCTCAAACCTAGTTTATTTAACCCCTTGTTCCCCCCGAATAAATGGCATTGCTGCACTACTCTCAACTGTGCCGTGAACCCTTTTTGCAGTGCCCGGTCCCATCCCCCTTTTTCCACGCGGACCGTGGCAAGTGGCGCCCAATGTGGGGCACAGTTGAGGGCTCTCATATTGAGAGAACTCCTGTGCTTGCACTTGGGCTCAGGCGATGCCGGGGGAGGCGCTCGTCCCCGCTGGTCCTCTTCAGCAGAACGGACGACTGCGAGCTCGTGATAGCTGCGTGGGTCAACACACCAGACAGGTGAGCTGCTGGGGGCATTCCCACACCCTACCCCATCACCCACACCCCAATTGGACATCGAAAGAGAGGATTTTCTATCCGAGACTGGAGTGGGGACCCATTTAATATCACCATGGGACTCACCCTCTCAACCTCTCAAAAATTTGTATATAGGCGCCTAAAAGACTTTGTTATAGAACACGACCACCCCCTCGACAAAAAATCAGCGAAGGCGCTCGCCAGATGGCTCGATAGCAAGAGCTATAAGCTTGCCGAGGACACTAATGTCAAAAAGTGGCAAGCTGCAGGCTACTATCTCTGGCGAGATAGCGATAAGGAGGACCGTTTAGCTAAAGAGGTGCTCATCGCATGGAGGCTAGTTCTGATCGTGCTACAGCACCAGGGGATGAACAAGAATATCAGTCTCCCAGAAACTGAAACTAAGAAGGCAGAGATGGACACTGAGCAGACAGATACACAGGATGGCACTGGGGGAAGGAACCATCACTGTGATCACAAAATAGCATCGAGGAGGAGGGACAGAGGGACCGCGAGGAGCAAAGGCGGAAAGGGGTAGCGCGGGAAGCCTCAGTGTGGGAAACACCGGCGCGGGATGGGAGAAGGCGGACCCCCGTAGTTCTACCCTCTAGACCACCTCCGCCTCTGCCCAGTCGCGTCAGGGATCCCTCCCCCGCCACGCCCACGGATACGCCCACTTCCTCCGGTCCCACTTCTTCCCTGGATGCATCACCTACCCGGGGCAGGAGGGTAGCAAGGGGTGGGGTCGGGGCGAAAGTCAAGGCCTCTTTCCGGCAAGAGGGCCGTGCCCATAGGCTGCATAGTATCGAAGCCTACCCTGTCTCCCGCTACCCTGAACCGCATAGCACTGAGGCTTACCCTGTCTGCCGCTACCCAGAACCAGACACGGACTCCCCTGAATGGTAGCCTAAGCTGCCGGACATTTGGAGGGTTTTCAGGGTAGAGGCTGCTACCGCAAAGGATACCGAATTCCTGAAAGCGTTTCCTATTTATGTAGAAGAGGGAAAGGCCTCGGAGTGGCGACCGATATCGTACCCCATGCTCAAAGACATTAAAAAAGCCATCATCAAGTACGGGCTGGGGGCACCCTTTACCATCGGGTTGCTGGAATCCTTTTTTCTTGCTTACACGTTAATTCCCTATGACATTCGTGCAGTGATAGGAGGACTATTTACAACAGTACAGTCCTCAGTATTTGAGGCTGAATGGAAGAAACTAATCACTGCATATGTTAATGACAGGATGGAAAGGAGGGGAATTCCCATCCGGCAAGTAATAGACATGCTTTATGGGGAAGGGAACTATTCTAGTAGGAGGGATCAAGCTCGAATTGACCCCAAATTTTTAGAAGCAATCAAAGAATTGGCATTAGAGGCCGTGAAGAGGGTGGCTGATGCTTATGTTCAGACACCCTCCTTCACTCTTATTAACCAAGGCCCAAAAGAACCCTTTGTGGAATTTATAACTCGGTTAAAAGAAGCAATCAGCCGGCAGGTCCAGCAAAAAGAGAGCCAGGAAATTTTGTTTAATAAATTGGTTATTGAAAAGGCTAATGAGGACTACCAGAAGGCATTAAAAATGTTAAAAGATCCCTCCTTACTAGAAATGATAGAAGCCTGTAAGAATATAGACTCCAATTCCCACAAAGCACACCTATTGGCTGCTGCATTCACAGGTCCCCAATCATGTTTTAACTGTGGAGAGAAGGGTCATTTTAAAAAACACTGTCCTGAATTAAACCCCAAACCAAATTTACCTAAAACCCTATGCCAGAGGTGTGGGAAGGGCCGTCATTGGTCCTCTAGTTGTAGGTCCATGACTAACATCAATGGTGAGCCTCTTCCCCCCAGGAGATCCCCAGGGCCAAGAAAAAAAGTCACATTCCAATTTTTGCCTGGCCTTCGCCCTTGCTCCTGTGAGCATCAGGGAAACTGGGAGCAGAGTGCCCGGGGGGGGCACGATGACAAAAATTACCCCTGCTCTCCGCTCAGTCCTGCGCCCCACACTGCACCCTGCTACCCTGTAAGCCCAGATTCTATTCCCCTGAATCAAGCAGACCATATTCCTGTTCCGTGTGTTTCCCCTAATTTGGTAGACCCTGTTCCAGTTAAAAATCAATGTGTCCCTCTTAACTGGATCATTCTCTCCATCATCCACCCTTCAACACACCTAAACTCCTATGAGCAATTAGCCAGAGTCAGGCCATCTGCCCCAGTAGATCCTGACAAAACATACCTAATGATATCACATTTCTCAACAGTGGCTAAGGGAATCATTGTTGTGCCCACCCTCCTGACAGGACTTACAAATAAAAATATTGCTATATGCCTAACTGTGCATCTCCCTCCCGTGCAGCTGGAGGAACGCTTCCCCGTGGCAAAGATGGTCTCCACAGACGACCTGCTCTGCGTGAGATCCTCAGATGAGGAGTGGAGGGAGGAAGCACTGAGGGAAGTCCACTGGACGACCTCAGTGAAAACCTCCTGCCCACTTCTAACGTGTCTGGTTTATTTTTCACAACCTAGGCACCCGCAGAAAGTCAAAGTGGAGGGCTTACTTGACACGGGCGCGGATATTACCATCTTTACCTCCAAGGACTGGCCATACGGCTGGCCAACCCAGACTGCTAACGTCAGAGTCAGTGGGGTAGGGGGATCACAGTATCCTGTCAGGAGCAAGGAAGTGCTGACAGTCTGCGGACCAGAGGGCAGACCAGCATCGCTCCAACCGTATGTACTTAACATCCCAATCACACTATGGGGAAGGGACGCAATGGAGCAGTGGGAGCTCACTTTGGGAACCCTGTCTCCAAATGAAAATTTTTAGGAGGGGTCACTGAACATTTGCAGCTCCCCAAACTGAGCTGGAAGACAGAAACACCAGTTTGGGTAGATCAGTGGCCCCTGCCCAAACAAAAGCTGCAAATTTTGAATAAATTAGTTAATCAGGAATTGGAAAAGGGGCACTTGGAGTCTTCCACCAGTCCCTGGAACACTCCAGTGTTCGAAATTCAAAAATCCTCAGGTTCCTGGAGATTTCTCCAGGACCTGCGCAAGGTAAATGAGGTCCTGGAACCAATGGGAGTCCTCCAGCAGGGAATGCCATCTCCATCTATGCTCCCTGCTGAATGGCCCCTAGTAGTTATTGATATCAAGGACTGTTTTTTTCACATTTACCTAAATCCGGCTGATTCGGTCAAATTTGCATTTTCTGTCCCTGCCATCAACACTTGTGAACCTCATTGCAGGTTCCAGTGGCGAGTGTTTCCCCAGGGGATGAAAAATTCTCCAACACTTTGCCAGATGTTTGTGGCTAAAGTGTTAGAACCAATCAGGAAAAAATTCCAGCAGTCAATCATCTTCCACTACATGGACGTATTGATCTGCACCAAAACACAATTGGCTGTAGAAAAAACCCGAAATTCAACCATTTCGGCTCTAAATTCTAAAGGATTGGAAATCTGCCCTGAAAAAGTGCAGAGGGAAGCACGCTGGAGGTATCTTGGGCTCCAAATTACAGAGAAGGCTATTAAACCTCAGTCAGTGTCAATTGATAAGCGAGTCCAAACTTTGAATGATCTCCAGAAACTGCTGGGAGCCATTAATTGGATTAGGCCTGTGCTGGGGATCACGACCGGTGATCTGCACCCGTTATTTGAGCTGCTAAAGGGAGATGCTGGCCTGTCCTCACCCAGATCATTAACAACAGAGGCTGAAAAATCCCTTACCACTGTTGAGAAAAAAATATCAGAGAGACAATCATTTAGGAGGATGGAGGGACTGCCATCCTCCCTTGTAATAATTCGTGAGCAGAAACAACCACTGGCCCTGCTGGGTCAGTTTACTACTGATAATAGAGACTTCTGTTTATGGGAGTGGGTATTCCTCCCTCATCAATTTGGCAAAACTATTACAACCCTAGCAGAAATGATTGGCAAGCTGATATTCAAAGGTCGCACCAGGTGTTTAGAGCTCAGTGGAGAAGAGCCAGATTTCATCTACCTTCCACTGACCTCTGAACACCTGGAACAACTGATGCAGAGTTCTATTGATTTTCAAATCGCCATCGGAGGCTACCCGGGAGAAATCAAATTCCATCTCCCGGCATGCCCGTTTTTGCAAAGATTGATTCCAATTCCTCTGAAATTAAAAATTGTTCAATCAGACTTACCAATTAAAAATGCAAAAACCCTTTTCACCAATGGCTCCGGGAGAACCGGAAATGCAGTTATTGTTTGGCAGCAGAATGGCAATTGGCATCAAGATATACACAAAGTTCAAGGTTCCCCCCAAATCATAGAACTATCAGCAGTTGTTCGTGCCTTCCAAATTTTTAGTGAAGAACCAATTAATACCGTGTCAGATTTGGCCTATGTTGTAGGTGTGGTTAAAAGAATTGAAAATTCCTATCTGAAAGAAGTGTCTAACAAGAATCTTTTCAAACAGTTAACAAATTTGTTATTTTTAATAGAAAACAGAAAATTCAGCTTCTACAGTGTCCACAACAGATCACACACTGCTTTGCCCGGTCCTGTGGCGGGGGGAAACCAAATCGCCAATCGTCTGGCAGGTATGGTAGTTACCCCTAACCTTTATCAACAAGCAAAGATTTCACACGAGTTTTTCCATCAGAATGCACGGTCGTTACAAAAACAATTCGACCTAAAATTATCTCAGGTCAAAGAAATTTTGAAAGCATGTCCTGACTGCCAAATGCTTGCACTGATGGTTCCAGAGGGAACCAATCCCAGGGGTTTGACAGCTTTAGAAATTCGGCAGTCAGACGTCACGCATGTGGCAGAATTTGGCAAGCTAAAGTATGTACATGTGTCTATTGACACCTTTTCAAAGATGATTGTGGCCACCGCGCATTCTGGTGAGAAGAGCCGAGATGTTAAAAAGCATTTTCTGTCCGCATTTGCAAGGATGGGTGTCCCTAAACAAGTCAAAACTGATAATGGACCCTCTTATGTATCTGCGGACACAAAAAAGTTTTTTGAGGAATGGGGGATACACCATACCGCCGGAATCCCTCACAACCCCACAGGACAGGGCATAGTAGAGCGTGCTCACCAAAACATTAAAAATTTGCTTAAAAAACAAAAGAGGGGGAGTATTGGCCTATCCCCCCAAGAAAGATTAGAAAAAGTTATGTATGTTTTAAATTTTTTAAATATGATGGAGGAACAAGACACTCACATAAACAGAAGTCCAATAGACAGACATTTCAAATCAGATTTTACCCCATCACAGTGAAAAGTGAGAGTTATGTTTAAAGATCCAATGACAGAGATGTGGACGGGCCCTTTCCCCTAATCACCTGGGGGAAGGGGTACGCATGTATTTCAGGCAACAACGGACCAAAGTGGGTCCCCGCAAGAAGAGTGAAGATACACCAGGACTGAGACAAACGATGCACACTCTCCAGGCCTACGCTATCCTGATCAGTGTTTTCAGACTTGTCACTAACGTCACCACATCCCCTCTGAGGGATTGGATGAGTCAGCCCTCCGAGAACCTCTGGGTAACACTGGCCAAGGCCACAGGCACTGACACCTTGTGCCTGACCTTGTCCAGTGCTAGTAATCCATTCAAGACCTGCCTTGTAGGGATTCCCGTGACTCCGGGCAAGGACTGGGACACACTCGTGGAACAAACCCGGAGTCTAGGATCCTTACAACTAAGTTCAGTCACCCCGGCACAAATCGTATCCAGGTAGGCGTTTACCACCATCCCTCCACAAGAAATAGATTTGCTCGGTTCGCTACCCACTGGCAATTGCGTTATATTCCATCGGTACACAGAGCCCCACCTATTCACCCCCCACAATGTCACCACCAATAAATTAATTTACAGAGGGACCACTTTGCCATGGTGCAACAATTCAACTGCCACCACAGTGCCAACCAAGCACATTCCTAGGAACATGAGGCTCCCCAAAGGGTTTTTCCTCCTGTGCGGTGATCGGGCATGGCAGGGTATTCCTGCCTACCCGGAAGGGGGTCCCTGCACAGTAGGAAAGTTGGCACTGTATAACCCAGTGAAGTTTCAATTAGCAGATCAATCAGTTGTTCCCAAAAATCAAGTCAAAAGGTCCCTCCATATAAAAAGAGGTTGGTTCCCCAACCTTCAAAAAGATTTGGAGGATTGGAGGCTCCCTAAATCTGAACTGGAAACCATTCCAAAAACACCCAAAATTGCCCCAAAGAACCCAGTCATTCCTCCCCATATTAATGCGGCACCACATGTGATTGATGCAATCATTACTCCGCCACTGCCCCTACCCTTCCCGGTGGACTGTGATTCCAACATTTACATTTGGTCCCGCATGAAAAACTTTTGGGCTTCCTTCCCTATCCCCGGGATAGGAACTGCCCATGCCCTTTCCTTGCTTTCCCACCTTGGTTGCTGGTTAACCAAGGAAGCAAATGCAACCACAAAAGCGATTGAGGGTTTGCTGGCAGACACTCAAAAGCCAAAGGAGATTAGTCTCCAAAATCGTGCAGTCATTGACTTCCTACTCCTGGCACACGGTCATGGGTGCCAGGAGTTCAAGGGAATGTGCTGTATGAATTTTTCAGATCATTCACAATCAATTTATGAAAGTATACATCAATTAAAAAATCTTGTAAAGATATCCACCAGTCCTGTGATGAGGGACTGGATGGACTTTTTGATTGGATCAAACTTCCCTCTTTACCCAATTGGTCCCGCAATATCATAATCATGCTAGTGATTTCCTTATTTGCCCTTGTGTTCTTGTGTACCTGTTTGCCGTGTTTCATCATTTGTGTTCGCCAGATGATCATCCGCAGTATCACCGTGAATGTCACCACGATTAAAAACAGAGAAGGGGGAGATGTGATGGATGAGAAGACAGAATGGGAGAGATATGTTGTCTGGAGAAGCATAAATGGAATCTAAATGGACTTGTCACTTACTGGACAATCCACCCACCGGACTGACAGTTTTTCCCCAGTTTATTGTTGTGTGCTTATGAATTCTTGTGCACCCCAGTTTATTGTTAAATTTCATGAATTCTGCTATACCTCCATATTGTCCCCATTTCTCCCTCATACTTTCCCTCCAAAAGTTGTCTCCTTGTCCTCCCTGCTTTCCTGCTCCTCTGCCACTGATTGGCTGCAGTTTTCCACAGTGCAGGGAGAGCTACCATTGGTCAGTTCCCTCAGAGACCCGGGAGTTCCACCCACCTTTCCCCTATCTCCCTATCACATTTTTCCCTGAGCTGTCAATCTCTTGCACCTCCCCGGTTTGGAATCCGCCCCTCAAACCTAGTTTATTTAACCCCTTGTTCCCCCCGAATAAATGGCATTGCTGCACTACTCTCAACTGTGCCGTGAACCCTTTTTGCAGTGCCCGGTCCCATCCCCCTTTTTCCACACGGACTGTGGCAATGAGCAATTAAAAAAATTGTATAACAAACTATTCTAGAAATAATAATTAAATTTCCCCCTGAACCATAAGGTTTGGGAGCCAAAAGTTTCTTCTGTCCTCTTTAAATAAAAAACCTCTGTTACAGGTTGCTAAAGAAAGGGCTCTGACAAATATACTAAAGATTTCTGCTGAAGTGATTTGAGTTGGCAATGCAGCTCATTGCTTATTATTTTCTTTTCCCATTTCATATCCAGATAAGATGACCAAAGTATAAAACCCTCAAGTAAATTTTCAAAGCACATGGCACTAACAAAACTTCAACAGAAGCAGTTTAGATGCTGAGTGTTTTTGGAAAATCCCATTTTCCTGATGCAAGATGAAGTTTCACATTACTGGGGATTGCTGCAGCTTAATAGGAATAAGTGTAATAACCATAACATAACCAAAGAATGGCTAAAATGCCTCTTTGCTCCTACCCTGTGACCTACTGTTCAGGCTCACATCAGTCTCAAGAGTATTTTTCTCCTCACCCCCAACTGAATAGGAAAAACATTTTTCTTTTGCAAACTGTTCTTTTGCTCCCTTTGGGAGTTTTGTGCCTATTTCAAATGATGAAATCCTTCCTTTGTATCCCTCAGCCACTGGAACAGAAGCCACACAATGTTGATAACTTTTAGAAACACAAGGCACTCAGAAGGGTGGATGCTGCCATCACCTGCCCAGTTGCCCAGCATGGAAAGACCAAGTCATGTGGAGAATTGGAAGCACAAGACAGAACAGTGCACTGCTGGAAGAGCTCCAGCTGCCTGTTAGTCCCTGCTTTAGGGTATCTTCCTGCCTGAAGGCAAAGAAGAAGTTATAAGGAAACTGTGGTTTCAAGAAGCTCACTGCAGACCTCAAGAGAAGAAGGATGCTTTGAGAATAAATTTTATCATCAATAAGTAAAGGGATTTTTTTTCCCTCTTACACTTAGTCCATGTTTTATATACCAATATTTCAAATTACATGGACATACACTACTAATGCTGACTTTTCAGAATGCTGGAAACTCACTGATTTTGCTGGAACATGTTCAGTAGTGAGGCCATTAAGCGTCCCTGCAACGCACAGATTTGCTCAACCACTGGCCTCAACCACTCGAGAGCCTCTACAACAGAAGCAAATACTGAGACCTGTTAAAATAATGCAACTTCAAGCAAAAATAATTGCTTCAGTAACCAGTTACCAGGTTGGAGATGTCATCAGCAATTCACTTTCAAAGGAGTAGAAAACCCTTCACTGGTTTGGCCTGGACAGATTGAAAACGAAGCCTGGAGAGGGATTACCTTTTGCACATGGCAAGGCATTGCTGACTGCAAGAGTAACTCACAAGAGAAAAAACAATCCCACCCAGTCAAGTTTCATGAAAAATTTTTATTAAAAGAGCATTTGGAAATAACATATCTCATGAAATTACAGAGTCCTAAATAAATTAATTCCTAAATCTTTAATACAATATAAACTGTTTAATGGAACAAACTATATTACGTATCTACACAGACAACACTTTTTTTTCAAACAAGAGCTACAACTAAAACTAAATACAAAAATATTCAGAGAAATGGTTTCACATTAAACTATTCCAGGAGAAAAGGACCTAACATTTATTAATTTTATATATTACTTATATATATTATATATTTTACTCATACATTACTTATATATATTATTATATATTACTATTGCATTACTTTATATTAAATAAAACCATTATATATATATTTTATATATAAATGTATATTAATATTTTAACTATATATTACTTATATTACTAATATGTATTACTATGATATGACATTATTATTATATAATAATGTATCAAGAGTGATCTACATGGTGGATTGCAGCTGGTTCCATAGTCTAACATTAAGCAATCACAGCATTTCAAACCCATCATAAAAGTCATTATTTCAAAGCTTCCATTTCCTTTAGGAATCCAGACGAGCTCTTTTCCTTGGATGTGCCTCGTCCTCTTCATCCTCATCAGTAAAATTAAATATTTCAAATATACAACTCTGTCAGTTGGAAAAGGAACAAAAAAGAAATTTATCATACTAAAAAAAATACAAATGAGCAATTGCAGTACACAACCCCCAGCCAACCTATGCAGGACATATAAGCCTGCCAGTAGCAAGTTTCTGGGTGATGCCTTTTGCATTCCAAGACCCTTTTGTCTGAAGAGTGGTTTTGAACCTCAACTTGAGCGTCCTTGCTCATCTGATCTGACCACAGAATTGTTTCAAAATCACTTTGTAAACTCCCAGCGTCAAATGCACAGATCCAACGTGCAGTTCTGCAGAAGAAGCAAGATTAACCTGTGCCTACCAGATTATCAAGAGACTCCAGTCCAACCTAAGCATTTCTTAAACCTTCCCCCAAATTAGTCAGAGTTTCACTAGGCAGAGATTTGGCTGCGTTTATCTCTAAGACACCCTGCCCACAGGCCATTGCTGACCGTGCCATGTTATACCCGGCAAAGCACCATGAGGCTGCTGCGCTGTCCTACACGAGGGCAACAGCTTCCATACAAGTTCTCCCACCTTGACAGGTGACATCACTGTGGTCAAGGGCGTGGATGTTGCATTGGAGACATTGGAGCTTTGTGGTGATGTTGGACCTGCCTCCTCTTCAACTTTACTGCCCCGGGGTCCTTCGTCTGCCTCGGAGACTGTTTCATCTCTGACAAATGTCTTGCCAGGCAACATGGACGGGACACTGCAAAAGACATAGGACAAGTGATTTGAGCTTTGCCTGATGCTTCAGACTTAGCCAGGCTCAGAAATGGCTTCCAGAGCTTTCAAGGGAATTCAACATGTTGCAGAGGGCAATCCAGCTCGATCTCCAGTTCCACCCTCACTGTAAACTTCAACATCCCAGCTGACAATGAGGCAGATGGAATCCTAACTTGGAGGGACAGAGCAAGATCCTGCTCTGCATAAAGGGCGACTTTTCTGAATGGAACACTTAATCTAGTGACCCATAGTTGTTCTACTACATGAGGCCACAAGAAAAGGCAGATGAGGGTTTACTGCAAATTAAGAGGGTTTTCAGCAAGAATGAAACCCAACCCCAATCCCAACCACCTTCTTCTGCTGCCCTTCGGGAAAAGAAAAACAACCAGCAGTCTTGCGCAATGGCAGTCACTGGCAGCCTCAGAAGACAGAAATTGGGCCATACCTGTTCAGTGTCTGGCTTTGACAGCTTTTTTCTTGCTCGTATTTTGCCTTCAGTCCCTGGAACGTGTGAACATATTGGATGGAGTCCAGTTTGTCAGAGAAGTTCTCAACTATATGTTCAATAAGGGACTGGATGTCTTCCTGCAGAAGAACAAAACAGGGTTTCAGTCTCCAATATTCACATTCATAAGGTCAGAAAGCTTTTGAGTTTTGTTTGGAAAGCAACTAAGCCCTTCTCCAGAGCCAAAACATTCTTGTCAAGAACAAATGGGAAACAAGCAGATTTATCCTTAAAAAAAGAGCTGAGATCTAGAAAGAATTATTGAGCTTCCCATAGAAACGGACAATAGACTCAGCAGTGTCCCAATTCTACTTGTGACCCTTCCACCAAACCAGGATGCTTCCTATCTGGGAGAGCTGCCTTTTGCCTCTCAACCTGAGAGGCCATGGATGTGTCAGTGCTGAGGCTGCTGCTGAACTTACCACCCGGATGAATTCAAACAGCTCCAGCAAGGCAGAGTTGAGCAAGTTGTACCTAGTCCCATTGTCCAACAGAGCATTTACAACTGGCTCAAAGAGGTTTCCCAGAATGATGTACCGGTTGTAAAGATCGTCTTTCAGGCCAAACATCCTCCTCATAAAACAAAGAGCAGCTGTGTGAAGAAAGACATTCAAGCATTTACTAACCCCATGCCAGGGCTCCAATCTGCTTCTCGTGGAAGAACTGAAAATTCTGGTGTTATCCCAAGAGGGAAATGCACCCCTAAAGCAAGAGCATTAAGAAGCACTTGGGGAAAGTGCAGAAGCAGTATTTGCTGACAGATCCCCTTTTCTTTCCTTCTTGGACTTTGCTGGGTATTTGAAGGTCATCAGGGACCATTGATTTCTTTCTCAAGTCCAGTAGCAATGTGTGAAGTTCAACTGTTCACTCCCTCCTGTGCTTTGCTCTGCTCCCCTCCCAGAACCAGCCCCAAGTCTTTAACTATCCTACTTCACAGAATTTCATTCCCTCTCCACAAGGAGCACCAGATTTAGGACCTTCTTAAAGAAGGACACGATTTCCATGGAAATGAGACAAGACATCTCATCACTAAGGATCCTTACTGTCAGGAAGACCTGAAAGGATCCCTGAGGACTTCAAAAGAGACCACGATCCTCCTCCCACCAGGAACTGCAGTGGTCTATGCTCACGGACAGCTGCTACCTTTCTTGCTAAATTACTTCATGGGAGTCAGTAAAACACAGGAAATCAACAGGACTTCTAAGTTCAAGTGTAGACACTGGTACTCTGATGCACCTTCCACACAGGACACACAAAGCCTTGATGAAGGAAACTACAACAGCTCCATACTCACACAAGGCCAGAAATTGGTGTTTGGATTTCAACAATACCAGGACTCTTCTTAGCAGATCTCTGCTTGTAACATACTTCTTCATGTGATACCTGTGCCGTCGCACACAAAAAGAAAGCACCTCCAAAACTAAAGCAAGTATTTCTGCTGTTTGATAATCATCTACAAGAAAAAGGAATGTATTCAATTATACCAAAGAAAGAAATAATGTACTGTCATGTACACTGAGCTCCGTTGATATTACAGTTTGTGATGTGGTTTTAGTGGATTTTTGTCTTACTGGATTGCATTAGAAAGCAGCACATTGGGTCAGAACAAAACAACAAACACAACGGTGGCTTTTTTCCCCATTACAGCCAATATTCTTTAAAATCAGACTAGGAAAACTACTACATGACTCACAATAGACATCAAGAAAGTACATCTGTGCAAAGCACAGCATCAAGCTACATCAGCATTCACAGCTGCAAGAAAGAGCAATGAAAACTCCTGCCAGTAGAACCACTGTCCTTGAAGGAACAACAGTTTGTAGCAGGAGTATTCCCAGCTGGCATCAGAGGCCTATTGTTGTTCTCAGGACTGTAACTCCCATCAAAACATTTCAGGATTAAAGGAGGGAAAAAATGGTCATTACCTTTGTCATAGGATTTTTCTGATGTATCAGCCAGAAGTGGGGCAGTAAGAACGTGAATGCAACGGTTGTAGAAGAAATCGAGAAACTCAAATATTTCCAAATTCTAAAACAACAGTAACTGCATTAAACTCTGGCAATCACATATAATCTTTTAAATATGAAAGAGTAGTAGCATAAGAAACAGCCTAGGAAGAATTCTACTGACTCCCTCAGTTCTGCCTGTATCTTTTATTTAGGTCTGCAGCACTGTCTTTACTCAAGCAAGATTGACTTATTTATTTTGGGAAAAATCTGTGAGACAGCCAACCAACCTAGCTATCACCAAAAGGCTCCCCAACATGGATGCAAATATAAACACACCAAATGCAGAAACTCCTCAATGACTCAAAGTGTTTTACCAAGTGACCTTAAACCACTCTGACATGCAGTTTCTTCTGCAGTCAGAACAACCTGCAAACCTTTTGACTGGTATTCTGGGACATTGCAATGTATTAAAACATTGATTTGGTTTCACACAGACTCTACTGGCCCCTCTTCTTTCAGGATTTATCATCCAGCTAGAGGGAGCTACAATTAGACAGTGCTATGGCACTGCCACAGGGGACTGCTTGGTTTTGTGCCTGCACAGTACCCCAGATACACTGGGGCACACTTTCATTAGCAAAATTCACTTCTGTTTTGCTTATTTAAACTCACTATCAGACCACACACCACTTAATAAAAAAAAACCCTAAAATTGTTTATTCTCTGCCCACAATAATAGGAATAGAGACTCTAAGGCTTTTAACTTTGCCAAGACAGTGATGTGTCTTCTGCCCTTCATGTTCACTTTCACTGATGTGTTCCCGCATATTCTCTGGATCAATCAGAATAAGCAAAATCTTCTTTAGGTGATTATCTCCTTCAAGTCCAGGGTAAGCATTGTTGATCAGTTGCTCAATGATCACAATAAGGAGTTGGTTCTTCTGCAAAAAGCAAACCAACCAACAAAGAAAACACAAAATAATTACTAGCAGGAATGGAATGAGTTCCCCAGTTTCTGTAATTTTTTTAAATAAAAATTAAAAGGAAACAGAGAAATTCAGCCTTTGCCTCATTATTTCCCTGTTTGCCCTAAAACTAGTATGTTAACAATCTCCAAACCACTTTTACTTACATTGTCACTCTGACGGGCCTCTTGCAGTACAAAGTCGTGGACCGTGAAAGGATTAAAGTATCCTACATAAGACAATATATCTGTAGCAACAGATCTTACTTGCAGATCATTCATTCCCTAAGACAAAAGAGATTAATTTGTTAGAGTATACCAAGTTTGGTATTTATTATCAAGTGAAGATTCAAAGGAGAAGCACTTAAAAATCTGGACGATGTTTCATTACAAAAGTTTCTAGGAGAAACACAGTAAAACAATTACAGAAAAACAACAAGAACCCAGACAAATCTTTTCCCACTCTTTCCCTCCTTTGGAAAGGACACAAGGCTTTCTGTGAACTTGAGAGCCCTAATTTAGACCAGAAACATTCACGCTGACCTATTTGCTAAAATATCTCAGACATTGATCTTTTCTACCTGTTATCCACAATTCATTTGGTACAAAAGGACCAGCTGTACAAATCAAGGTGTACAACAATTTCTGTGCTCATTTTCAGGCAACAAGAATTCAAATAGGATTGCATCTGACGAAAAACCCAATCAAGCTGCCACATCAAGATGAGTCTCTTTCAAGGTTCACACCACCTTGTCCCAAGGACTGCACTGCCCACAGACTTCTCCATTGTGCAAAGTAAAAATAATAAGAGCAATCAAGCCAGCCTACTCCAGAGTAGAACTGTGGGCAGTTTTTGGAGGCTGAACACCACAAGGAACTTTCACTCTCAGCAGAGCAAAGCTCTCCCATCAGATTTAGACGAGGTAGGTCCAAAACACTGGTGAAATCGCTAAGACCTTTTCTAGTTTTATTAAAATCAGCTGTACATTTTCACTTACCATTAACCTTTCAAGAGTTGGAAGAATTTCAAACTTTGCCAAAGTGTTGAGAAATTCACTTCTATTCATAGGTAATGCATAAGAAAAGGTAAAGAATTCCCTGAAAAACTTCACCTAGTGCACAAGAAAAAAATAAGGTCAGGTTTATTTGAGTCAGAAAACTCTCACAAAGGAGGAAACAGTTCTGCGGTCTTGGAGGTGTTTCTGGAGAATCAGTCAGGACACCCTCCCTTTAACACAAACTGTAACTATCAGAACAGTTTCACTCTTTCTATTTCATCTCTTTCATTTAAAGCATTCAAGGAAACACCGAGAACACTGGCTTACCAATTCACGTAGTTGCTCATCAGCTGTAGCTTCATCATTCAATTTTGTAAAAATTTCAGAGAAAAATATCTCATCTTTCTGTGGAACACACAAAAAGAACACAACTTACACAGTGCCTCTGGAGAGTGAAAATAAATCTTTCTAGGATTCTCCACTGCACAAAGTCAAACTCTCCACACTGCCATTATTTTTATCCCAAAGAAGGCAAATGCCAGAGTACACATTCAGCAGGATCATTTCCAGTGCATTGTTTCAACACTTCCCGTGTGCGGCACAAGCAGCTCTGGGAGACCAGAGCCACAGGTGAATCTGAGCAGAGGAGATGATCCCTTAAACTGACCCCTAAATTCGTCTCTACAGAGGGTGGCACTTCCTTTCCTTCTGTGCTGTTCCACCCCAGGACTTTGAAGCTCTTCTCAACCTCATAGATTCCCTGTGGGATCTGCCACACCCCCCACCCCTAGCAAAAGGACAGAAAAGCTGTGCCAGTCCAAAGCTGTGCCAGGCTCCCTCCTTGCATCTTGCATGGAATCTTCCAGGGAAGCAACCCATGCACTTCTGCACTAGAAAGTGCCCACCAAGAGACAATATTGACCTTGCTGCACCCACGCTGTTCATACTACATTATGAACAACCCACAGGGATCAGTTTCCCTCTTTTGGATCTGTAGCATTGCAAGGCATCTTTTCAGTCCACCTCTTCAAGGGGGACGAGATTAACAGGTTACAAGTTGGCTGCAGACACGTCCTCCTTAACTGTACTCACAATAAAACCTGCTCTCCCACTTGCAGGAGCTCTACTTTGCCAAGATGGGAAACTTTTCGGACTATTCTTTGCTTCTCAGGTTCATATCCTCTGCTGCCAAGGCTCACTTAAGGATATATAGGACAACATTTTATTTCTTGTAAAGCATTTTGGTTACCCCGTTGCTTCAGACTCCAAGAAAACCAGGGTGAACATCATCATCTCTCAAGTGTTTGGGTGCTCTCTGCCCTCTCTGCACATGTATTTCTTTGTACCCCTTCACACGGAAAACAGTGTAACAAATGCCCCAACAGAGAATAACAAAGGTTGCTTGTTTCTGAAATACCTATACAAAACCAGTTCCAAAGGTGTATGTTCCTTGGCAATCACAGAGAAGGACTTTAAACTCTTTACAACCCATTAAAAAGTATTAAGATGCTCACTTGAAATCTACCATTTTGAAAGTACAGAATGCAAGGCATCAGGAAGAAGGGGAAGCATTCAAACATTGTGCAAATGAAAGTGACTACCTTAGACAGTGTTCACCAGCTGTAATCCATTTCCAAACCACAGCCACAGGGATCTATACAGATCCTATCTAGGCCACACTGCAACTCGCTTACCTGCAAGACTCTTAAAATCTCCTCTTCGCTGCGTCTGATGAATGCAGTGAGGGTAAAAAGAAAACCCTCTTCCAAGTCAGATGAATTCTGTGAGATGATGGCATGAATGTATTGTGCCCTGAATGTCTGGTGGATTTTGTGCCTGATTTCAGGGTCTCTTGTAGGAATAACTTCCTGAAGCTTTGCTGTTTTCATCAAGAACTCCCTGAGGCTTTCTGGCTGAGCCAAAGATGGATCATATTCAAGGCATCCAGCAACATCCAGAATACACTCATCAGAAAACATCACCTCAAACAGAACCTCTTCATCCAGGTACAAAATTCCTCTCACAATGTCAAACAAAAGACGCAAGCCTTCAGTGTCCTTTAAATTCTCACAGACTTGGAAAAGCTGCAGCAGTTTGGGAATATAGCCTTCCTTTTTCAAGGCCAGGGCTAGCTTTTCCTTACCAAGGTGTGAGTGGCCAACAGAGCTCACGAGGTCTGCGATCTCTCCAAGTCTGTGGACTTCACAGCTGGGAAGGTCCATCAAAGGAATACTTGCACTCATTTCTTCAGGTGTTCCTCTTCCAACTCAAGAAGGTCCTGGGCAACTTCCACTGAACAACGCCAATGCCAAAGAAAGGGAATGGGAGGGAAGCAAGACAGGAGCACATGCTGCACTGACCTGCCGCTGCGCTGGCCTCCCACTGCTCTGCTCCTCCAACTGCCACAGGTATTCCAAGGCCTTATGGTGTCACCTGGACCAGAGCCTTCTGACTGGTCCATCCCTCAACATTCTGGATTACTGGGCTCATGACAGACAACGGTCACAACCAACTGACTCCTTTTCGTTGTTGACCTTTGAGGAGTTCTACAGTAACTTCCAGTACCTTCAGGGGGTCAGTAAGGAAGCTGGAGAGGGACTTTTCTCAAGGCAGGCGGGGATAGGGGGAATGGCCTTAAGCTGTCTCTGGACTGCAAGGGTGGTAAGGCACTGGCACAGGTTGCCCAGAAAGGCTGTGGATTCCCCATCTCTGGAAGTGTTCAAGACCAGGCTGGATGGGGCCCTGAGCAGTCTGGTCTAGTGAGTGCCATCCCTGCCCACGGCAGAGGGATTAAAACTAGGTAATCTTTAAAGCCCCTTCCCACCAAAACCATTCTATCATCCTATGATCTGGAAGAGAGATAGAAACAGTAGTAACTGTATCATGGCTCTTACCCCCTCCTAGCTTTGTAAGAGCAGCAGTTTTTATCTTTTCAGGGAGCGCAAAGGGTAATTCATGTTTGTGCAACATGTTAGAAATTTCAAATGCTATCCAGCAAAGGTAAGTGCTCTTTTCCCATCAGTTAATTTAATGCTGCCACGTGGCTCTTCATACCACACTCCCCAAGGGCCACACTGACCCTTCCAGCACAGGGCACACGCTGCTACCCACAGAAACACCACCACCCAGGAAAAATCCCACCAGCCCATCAGGGCTGGAAAGCCTTTTGAAATCAAATGACAATGAACAGGCCTAGTGTTTCCCCATTGAGGGTGTGTCCCAGCTTCTTCTACCCATGGAAAAATGCATCTAAAACATGCATGGAATAAGTCCTGTGGGAAACAAAGCAGAAGGTTTTGTGGAGGCCTTTGGAAAACAGGAAGCCATGCACAGGCACAAGTTGTGGTACTTTTGCTGGCCAGCATCTTTTTAATAGAGAGTTTTTACTGGAAGATGTTGATCTATTTTTAGCAAACTAATCAGGACAGAAGTAATTTTTGAGGAATATCTCATTTGGACTTGAAGCTGTGAGGTTTCTCTTCATATTTCTGATACCTTGCTTCCTTTCTTCTCTGGAAACACTTTTTCTTTAAAACAAAAAAAAGGAATTAAATGTTAGAAATGAGAGAGAGCAGAATTAAAATGTTTCAAGCCTAGTCATTTATTTTTTTTTGTTTTCATTTTATGAAAATTCTCAGCACTGAATTTTCATCTCAATTAAAACTTCCTAAAACCAAGAAAAATGTTTCTACCTACTCTATTAAAAATGTTCAGTTTTGTTTGTTCTAACCCATCTTAACATGGTTAACAGAAGGAGGGTTGCAGAGTCCAGGCATACCACCCTGAGGAACTGAGGAGGGCACTAGAGAGCCCCTAAGCCTATTTGGGCTAAGCTTCAACACCATCATCAATACTAGCATTTCATTAGATATTTTCACATGTTATCATTAGCTGTAGTACTGTAGCTGTACTATCATCACAATTAATTTTTCTTACCTAGAATAAGAAATTCCAAAAAAACACACATTCCAGCCTCAAAAAATCCATTTTTTCCCCCTCTTTTTAGTCATTGTGATCTATGTACCTTCTAACTACAAACATTTCTACCCTGAAATCCCTATAGAGGAAATCTGCTAGATCTCAAGTTTCTCTCTTTGCATTTTTGCAAAATTATAACACAACAGGGTGGACAGAAAAAGCCCAAGGGAGCACATATTGGGCTGGGTGCCCAGAGAGCTTCACCTCTCCCCAGGACTTTTGGACTACTTTAATGCCCAGTACATTGAAGAAAAAAACCCTCTCACTCCAGTTGAACATAACTGCAAGCACAAAAACCTGTGGCAGGGCTGGCAAGACTAGTGAAGCTCATTATTTTGTACTAAGCCGCAGTGCAGTCAAGTGCATTTTGTTGCATAAGATAGAACACATCATGATCTTGAACTGGCACAGAAAAATGGGTGAAGGTTTCTGATTTAGTAGAAGCTAAGGAAGGTGCACGTTGCCAGAAAATTATAGTTATCCATTTTGCTCCAACCTCAATGACAGTGGTTAAAAGCCTTCCCAGGGTTCAGTCTTAGAGCAGCACTGTGTGCTACAGCCAAATGGCAGAAGAGCCTTTGGGTATTAAACAGGTCAAGAGATTTTAAAGGTAGCACTTTTTGACAGTTTGCATGTCACATTTTCTGCCTTTTGTATTTAAATGGCACCTAGGAACAGACTAAAGATGAATATACTTAAATTTTACAATAACCTATTTCAGCCTTTATGCCTTCCTAGGAGCATCGTCCTCCTTAGAAAGGGACTTATGCCATATATTTATTTCTGAGGGAAAAAATTTACTTTATGCTTGGTGAACATCAATCCTCCAGTGGGTCCCCTTCATACACACCTTGTTGTCAGTTTGCAGCCACTTAAGAGAAGAGCTGGGGAAGAGATTTGGGCATTTAATCAGTGGATGTGTAAGGTTACAGGAAAGCAATCTGTGAGAAAAGGAGAGCAGGCCAGGCTGACCAGCAGCCGCCAAAGGGACTGGCAGAGTGGGTACCCTGATGGCAGAGAATCCAGAGTATAGCTGCGACATGAGCAGGACACCTGAAAGAAATTCATGTGGGATGCAGAGTGGTACTTAACCTACATCAGTCCCAGCAAGCCAGTGTTTGGGGGAAAATTATCAGAACAGAGTAAACTCAGTCTTTTTACCTACATCCCAAAACCCTTCCCAGAAGTACTAAAGCGTTAATTAAATTGCTGTCTTCAGTCATTCGATTTTAAAGACAAACTTCTTTTCTGGGAATATTGTCTTTTAACATCCCTAGTATATCAGAGCAGCCTGCTTTATATAATTAAATCAATCTCACAGCAATTTCCAGACTGGCTGTGCAGCACAGCAGTCCCTGGGCAATCCACACCTTATTCAATGTCTACTCTTCGCTTAGACTGCACTCAGTGATGGTGTAAGGAATGCTTTGACTCAGAGAAGAGACAGAAAATTGCAAAATGCATCCTTTCCTGACCATCTGACCTCCCTCCCTTCCCAGTGATGCAGCCTCAGGTTCAAAGGCCCCATGGCAAATATCATTCCCTCATCTGAGATGTGTGAGCAGGGTTTACTAAAAACCAGACACAAACGGCAGTCACATACACCTGAGGTAGCCCAGCTTTTCTGCGGCTGTTGCACAGCACAGTTGGAATAAATAAAAAATGCCTTGAAATTAGCTGGAAGTGTATCTGTGTACACACTAACAAGGGATCTTGCCTCTCTGACTTAAATAGTTTTCAGTTTATTTCCCTCACTTCTCAAATTCAGAGAGAGACCATTCAAATCAAATACTACACTTCCCTTCTTGAAACTAAAGAAAACAAATCTCTAGCTGTTATTTACTTCCCAATTCCTTTGCAGGTACTGGAGTCCTTTTTATTCAAACATAATCACAAGAGGAAAAACAAATGTTCTTCATGTAATTGTATTTCAAACGCTTCACTTTCAGGTCATTAAATCTCTGTCATCTTCCTCCCACTCTCCCAGCACCCTCTTCTGTTGTTGCTCTCCAATGGCTGCTGTCTATATGGCAAGCCTTCCTGGCTGGGGAGCCATTAATACCGCAAATATCATTATATTGCCAGTAATGAAACACTCAGTAAGGTGCCCAAGCAGCTGAAATTATTTCTTCCAAACTGTAATCTCTTGAATTTATTGACTGTGGACTTGAAATGACACTTGCTGTTGTGCTGCTTGCTCATTGCTCCCAAGAAAAACCATCACAGTCTTTTTTTAAACTTTTTTCCTATAAAATCCTGTCAATTCTATTTTCTTTTTCTTTTCTTTTTTTTTCCCCACCGTTCTACTGCTCCTTTTCTCCTCTTCTCTAGTCATTCATGAGCACACATAATATCAAGATCACCTCAAGGGAAGGTCAGATCAATGGTGAGAGTGAGAGTGCAACAATCTGACACCTGTCACTGCCCTATCACAACGAACTACAGAAAGCCAGCACAAGTCACCTGCATTCTTACATAAAACGAGGGAAAATACCTCCAACCCCAGAGATATTCTGAGAATTCCCCCGAAGGCATTAAACCAGTGCCTTAAAGAAAGTTTCAGTTCTAGAACATGAACTTTTTTTTTAAAAAAGCAATTTTTCAGAAGAAAACTCTGAAAACATGACCATGGATAGAGATCAGGATGATTACGATTATCAGGATCAAAGCATGTGTACTTCCAGAGTTATTTTGCCAGAGAGCATTTATGTTCTTGTCCTGAGCTTTCATGGGTATCTTCCAACATGGTGCTGATGGCGGACAAAACAGCATTCCTTACAAGCACAGAACAGCTTCCCATAACTAAGTGACATTTGGTTCCTGCAGTGCCTTGCAAAAGCAAAAGGTGACTATTAAGATTTTACAGTGCTGATACTGCAACACTTGAGTGGCTTGTAAAACAAGGTGATTTAAAAGTGCCTGAATCCACAGTAATATATCAAACAAGGTGTAGGTTTGAAAGAGAACAGTACTCATGCAGGAGCAAATCCCCTGCCTGCTCGAGTGCACCATGGATTCTGGAGGAATTGCACAGACTTCACTCGGACAATCCAGCTCCCAGTTTGTTTAAGTAAACACGCATTCAGCCCAAACAATAATGTTTTCTTCTCGAAGTGGCTAAGCGTCTTCACAAAGTGGATTAATTAGGTAGTTAGCAGTTTTCTCTGATTGTTGATAAACTCCAAAGCTGAGAGGACAGTCAGCAGTTAGGCACTGCGGCATGTTTGTGTGTGTGAAATGAGGGAGTATACAAACAACGTCTCCGAAATCAGGGGGATTGGTTTGATTTTTATTGAAGAATGGTGAAGCTCAGAAGGATTTGCACAAGTTCCTCAGGAGCAGCTGTGATGTTCTGGTTTTCTGACTGGAGTCAGCTCACTACCTCCATAACAGAGAATGTCCCTGATTTCCTTTCTTCAAAATTAAGGATTGACAAATGTGAAAGAAGTGAGCTGAAACACCCACTGAAAGATGACAAAAATCAAGGCAAAGTCTACAGAAATCACTGTTCTGTACTTACTTTTTTTCTTTTTTAAAACTGTGTATACTCATAAAACATTGTGACCAACTGTTATTCTTAGACATAAAGTGCTTATCACTGTTATGATCAAAATGATAATGAGCTCACTGACATCAACACAAGGCTCAAAACACTGTCTTCTGAAGCATATAAAAAGAATTGAATAAATACTTCTCTCTTTAACAGCATCATTTTATCTGAATAGATTAAAAAAGATGTTTTAAACCAGTCTGTATCTTATCCATGCAAAATGCTGGATCAATTTTGAAAATGTAGAGGTTTAGAAATTTTAATTTATAGAAAATATTAACAGAGGTATGTAGCATGGAGTCTTTATATGATAAAGAAATGGAGTCTGCTCCCCGATCAGATGGTAATCAAAGAGAGTTTAATTCAAACTCGGCACTCTTTTTATCCCTTAAAACCATGTGACCTTGTGACCAATGGGGTTGCCTATTTTGGCACATGTCCCTTGGGCTTCCCTGCCCTTTGTGCGTTCCCTGCACCCCTGGATACGCCTCCTACATCACCCCCTTCTTAATTATTTAAGACAGTCACAAAAACAGTGAAAAACAACAGTGCAAACAACAGAACAGTACATTGTAAACTACCAAAGCTTGCAGTGACCCAGCACATCGCTTGCTTTGGCTTCTTATACATCTATTGCAAACCTTTTAAAACCCTCTTATATTTCTAAAGTGTAGTGCAACTCGGAGAAATAACTTTATTAACCTAGGGGCCTTAGCCCAACCATGCATAGACTTATAACCTTTATTAATCTGAGAGTTTAAATAACTGGGGAGTTCAACTTTATTTAAAAAACAGGCTAAGCTTAGCAGAACTAAATTCTCTTAAAGTGACCATGTGGCGGAGGTAGTGTTATTTTGTGAGGTGTTTGGTGTTTAATGCACTTGTCCAGTTATACAATTCTCTTATTCATTCACACACACATTCACTGACAGCCGTCATTTCATTCATCATACACACACTCATGGATTTTGTATAGACTCTGCTTTTGCCACACTGGTCATCCTTAAATGTAAACCTGAAACTTAAACATTATTACTAAAACATAACCATTTTGTAACTTTTGCGTTACTCTGGTTCTTGCTGCTGTGGTTGTGTACCTAGGTAGGGTCTAACACACCTGGAAGGAATCCATTTCAGCTCTTTTCCTGTAGCCATACAGGTATAGCCTTGCCCCCAATCACAAGCTCTACCGGTCCCGTCCACTGCCCTGAAATCAGATCTCTTACCATGACTGGTGGTTTGGGAGAGGTGAAAGCCTGAGGGCTGTGCTGCCTTTCATGCCTGCTTCTTTCAGCACTGTCACAGTTTAAAAAATTTATAACATATGTTGCTTTCCATAGGCGCTCTTGCGGGCTATAGATCGATTCCCCCCTTTTTTGTTTAGTTAACATGTCTTTCAGTGTGCAATGTGCCCTTTCAACAATTGCCTACCCAGTAGGTGAGTGTGGAATATAATTCCCCAATCTGACAGGAAGTTTCTTACCTTTTCTGAGATGAAAGCTGGCCCATTGTCAGTCTTGATCTGTTTTGGGGTACCAAGGGTAGCAAAACAACTGAGTCAGTGTCTTATTACATCCTTGGCCTTTTCCCCAGTGTGTGCTGTGGCAGTTATGTATTGTGAGTGGGTATCTACTGTTACGTGTACATATTTTAATGTGCCAAACTCGAGGATGTGTGTAATATCTGTTTGCCAAATCTCATTTGCCATTAACCCTCTGGGGTTAACGCCTTCCTGAGATGGCATGGGTGTGATTTTCTGACAGTCTGGGCATGACATGATTATGTCTCGAGCTTGATTGAGTGTTATTTGAAATTGTCTCTTCAGAGAAGGTGCGTTCTGGTGGAAAAATGAATGAGACAATTTCGCTTGCTCTAAGACTCTTAACTACTGTGTTAAACATTGCTGCTTTGTCAGTCTCTTGGTTCCTGTCACCTATTGGTCCTGGCATGTCTGTATGTGACCTTGTGTGCATTATGTAAAAATCAAACTTTCTGTTATTGACAAGAAACCATACAGAACGCATTTCAAACAACAGGTGATGGTTAGCAACATCTCGAAGAAACGAACTTTCAAGATGGGACACGAACCCTGCAGTATAACAGGAATCATGGTTTGAGAGCCTCAAAATCCAATTCCCTAGTCCAAGCCCCCTCCCATCTCAACCCAGTGTGAGATGGGTTTTCCAGACACCACACGAGACTCAAAATGGGGGGAAGGGATTATATATTACAATGACTGTACAAAATAAATACTACAATACAATACATACAATCTTAACTATCTCTACCAAGACATAAAAGTATTTACAATGGATCAAATCTCTTGTCCCCTCCAAATAAAAGTCCAGGAGGAAAGAAGGAAGAGATCCTTTCCACTCTCAGAGCAGCATTCTCTTCAGAGTAGCAGTCTATCTCTCTCTCTTCCATGCAGCAGCTGTAGCTGGATCTCTGCCAGTACACACGAGGGGGTATCCAAGCCCTCTCGGTTACTCGTCTTCAAGTGAGGGTCTTATCTTCTGTGGGCTGCGTTCACCCGGACATGGTCACCTCACCACGGTCATATCAACGAAGCTCAGGGGTCTTTGTGACGGTCTGTATCTTCAGGAAATTCAAGTCCCCTTTGCAGAGCTCCGTGCTCTGTCTCAAGCAGCGGGGGAGGGGGGGAGGCAAAAGCCCTTCTCTGCATTCCTTTGGCCATCCCGGTTCAGCTTTCCAGGACACCTGAGCTTCTCAGTTCCTCTCTGCAGTGCTGCTGCATTTCACCCCTCCCTACTAGGAGGGGTCTCCAAGGAGTTTGGGGGTTTTTGGTTCAGTTCTTACTCCAAAACTCTGTCTCTGTAGAGCTTACTTCTGCTTTCTCTGCTGCTGGTTCTCTTTCTCTCTAACAACTCTGTGTCCTCCTTGGTTGCATGCTGTTTGCTGCTCCTTATCTCTTCTGGTTCTCTGCTACCGTTTCTCCGTCCAGTGTTGTTTTTTCTGCCACTTCTGCTGCTCACGGTGGAGAAAAAAAAACTTCGAGCTTCTCAGTCACACACCTCAGTCTAGTTTAACACAAGTTTCTATGACCCCAGCCAGGGGCTGGGGGGGGTGGGGCAGAGCCCCCCAGGGGGCTCCTGCCCCTTCTCCTTGTGGCTCTACAACATGGCCACCTCTTCAACAACAACTACAACTAGCTTCTCTTCCGTTCTGCTTGTGATATGTTTATATTTTGTAAAAGCGCTCATTGGCTCAAACTTTAAGGGTCACCACCCCCTGGGGATTTACCATTTTATAACTTCAGGGGGAAAACTGTTTTCCTCCACCACAGTAACAATATTAATAGGTTGTCCAGAAAATTTTCCCAAGGTAATACGTATGGCAGCCAGTTCCAGAACCTGCACAGAACCTTGGTTCATGGTCTGTACCTCTCATTCTCATTGTCCTGTGTCAGGGTTTACCCAAGTCACTGCAGCTTTTTGTGTCCTCCCAGATGCATCTGTGAAGACCATAAGGCCTTTCACTGGTTCATGTTTGCATCTGGTTGTGGCTTTTAAAAGTAAACTACCAATTTCTGCCCACAATCTGTGTTTAGGGAGATGAATTGAAATGTCACCATCAAAGTTTGCCAAGGCAGCCTGTTGTAGACGACGGGATAAGAACACACAACTCCAAGGTGAATCATGACTTACCCAACTTTATTGCTGCAGGTTTTGTGCTTATAAAGGTTAATAATTAGCCTCATACATATTACAAGCGCTAGCTCATCATTGGTTTCTGATTACCTAAGTTATATTTGCGCAAATGCTGTTTCTTTCACACTCTTATGGTTACTTATTTGCTATTTGTTCTGCTTTCCCATCTGCTTTATTCTATTCTTCTATCATGTACACAGTTTCACAGACACAGTGACCTTCTAATATCTTTCCTTTATCATGGGACCAGAGCTATAGCATCTTTCTCATGTCCTCTTTCTATCAACCAGATTTCTGTAATACTTTCCACACTTCCCCTGTTTTCTTTTGATAATGTCAAAAATACATCATTCATTGCTTTCGTTAGCATGTTCTGTATACATTTAAAAACACAAGGAACAATGCATAAAGCAGCCAACAGTATCAACAAAAGTGAAATAGCTTGTTTAGTGATTTCAGCGAGCCATGGTCCTAAGTCTAACTTTGTTAACCATTCCCTAATAGGATCTTTTAGGACTTTAAAGTCATTCAGATGACTTTGCATTTCTTTTAGTTTTTGGTAGATGGACTGAGAGTGATCAGAAAGATTCATACAACACATGCCTTCAAATTCTTCACATCCATGCCCCTGAGCCAGCAATAGAAAATCTATAGCTGCTCTGTTCTGTAAAACAGCATGTCTTATTTCATCAAAGTCATGAGCCAATTCTCCTAGAATTTTCGAGGTTCTATTCATTTGATTCCTTGCCCAATAAGCTGTTCTTTGGACAAGAACCAGGTTCCTTTTTGCTCCAATGGGGGCAAATATGGATGCAAAGAAGTTTGCCGTAGGCGTCCAAAATTCGATGGGTTGGTTTTCTACTGATTTACAGTATTTATCAAATTCAGTGTCTCGTTTGTTCCAAATATTTTTCCTTTTCAACTGCGTTATTTGTCTCATAGTGGGTGTAAACATGGTCAATTTTCCCAAGTAACATGGTCCACCAATGGGGTATCTAGGAATGCCAGACCATGCTCTATTACCACAAATCAAGAAATAGCTAGGTGGTAAGTATTTTGGCTTCGTCACATTGACCGACACATTTTTGACATAGCCTTGGTACCAGGTTATATTATCGTATGGAGGATTCTGTACTGTTATGTTCGTGGTGGATACATTCCCAATCGTTCGCTGCCATTGTAGAAAGGTCCTTTCCTTATTCATATTGAGTCTAAAACAAGAGTCATTTCCATACACAGTTCCAAATAATTGTAACTCACTAGGGCTATCTATCATGGTCCTGTTTAGATTAGCTACTAACAAAAGAGACGTCATACCTTTGGTGCCATTTGTGCATTCTTTTGTTACATTGCAGGCTAATTCCACTTCGGTTTTGTTATGATTAGAGCTAACCCATCCTGCAAAATCACTTGTATCAAGGTAAGGAATGCCAATCAAACATGTTTGAAAAGGATCTGATGCTGAGGCTAAACTTAGACAGAAGTCCATTTGGCCTGTTTGGTTGGCAAACGTTATCCAAATGTTTTCTCTGGGCCCAGTAGGGATACTAGGATGTCCTTGTGTTATTAGAATTGTCTTCAAAATCCAAAACCATAAAGAAATCATCATTTTCCTCTAAATCTCCGACCATGTGCCTCTACACAAAAATCTAGATATTGTTGTGGATCGCCTTCAAAGGGTCCTTCAGCAGCAGCCTGGAATCCTGTGTCCTCAGCTAGCATCCAATCGAAGTTGTCCTTTGTAGCTGGGATGTAGATGGCGGCAGGATCTCTCCCATCCAGTTCCTGTAGTCGTCCTCCGCCTTTAATGACAAGCTTGGCAAACATTTCATTAGTAGTCCACACAGTTTTAGGTGGAGTGTGGGGCAGAAACAGCCACTCTAGAATTTGCAGTGGGTCTTTTTCAGTCTGATCCCACTGAAACAAAACTGCAAATGGTTGGTACCTGCTGGGTACGAGGGCAAGGCAGATTTGCAGTTCAGGATTTCTCCTTCTGCCTTGTCTGCCCCCTATTGCCTTGGCACAAATGTCTAACGCCTGCCTTGCCTCTGCTGTCAGAGACCTGCTAGACGTTAGGTCTGAGTCCCCCTTAAGCAGTTCAAATAGAGGGTGTAGCTCCTCTGTGGTTATGCCTAAAATAGGCCTTAACCAGTTGATGGCTCCCAGAAGTTTTTGCAACTCGTGTAAAGTTAAATTATCTTTTACTTCAAGCTGCAGTGGCTGTGGAGAAATTTCCTGCTGCGTGATTTTCCATCCAAGGTATGTCCAGGGTTGTGATCGCTGGATTTTCTCTGGAGTAACCTGTAACCCTGCATCTTGGACAGCATCAGTTAGAGCAGTAATAACAATTTGCTGTTCATTTTCTGTGGCCGTGGTAATTAAAATATCATCCATATAATGATATATGATAGCTGTGGGAAAACGCCTTCTGATGGGATGAATAGCGTTTGCCACTACCGTTTGACATATTGTTGGACTATTTTTCATCCCCTGAGGAAGGACAACCCAGTGATACCTTTGCATGGGCTGTGCATTGTTCAAGGCCGGGATGCAAAAAGCAAACCTTGGTGCATCCTCAGGGTGTAGGAAGATGGTAAAGAAACAGTCCTTTAAGTCAATTACCATGAGTGGCCAATTTGCCGAAAGCATAGCAGGTGAGGGGAGTCCAGGCTGCAATGCTGCTATGGGTTCTATGACTGTGTTTACTGCCCTTAAATCTTGCAGCATCCTCCACTTCCCACTTTTCTTGGAGATGCAAAACACAGGAGTATTCCAGGGACTAGTTGTTGGCACAATGTGACCTGCTTCAAGCTGTTCCCTTGCAAGCTCTCTTAAATGTTCAAGCCATTCCCTTTTCATAGGCCATTGATCCACCCAAACTGGCTGCTCGCTTTTCCTGACCAGCTTAATCAGTCCTTGGGGTGGCTGATCAATGGCCCCTATTGAAAAACCTGGGTGCTTGCAGGAGGAATTTGCATGACTGTGCCAAACTGTCCAAGAATATCCCTTCCCCATAGTGTACACGGAATGGGAGCAACAAAGGGAGCTATCTTGGCTAATTGTCCCTCTGGCCCCAAGACAGTGAGTATCTGAGCACTCTGGGCCTTTGTGTGCCTCCCACCCCTTGAATAGTTGCAGCTGGGCAAACAGTGGGCCAGTTAAGTAGCCATTCAGAGTCCTTTATGATGGTAACATCAGCTCCCGAGTCCACAAGGCCTGTGATTCTGTGCCCATCAATCTGGCACGTCATGAGCGGCTGTGTGGTTGTGATGGCTGTTGCCCAGTAAATTTGTGGCTGTCCCGTGCTCCCAAAGGCCCCTGAACTCTGCTCCGCCTTCCCCCCAGGTGATGCACTGTAGAAAGGGATTAGTTGGGTGATTTTTTCTCCCCTAGGGATAAAACAAGGGGGTGAAGGGGTCCAGGCCATTATTTGAATCTCACTGTGAGAGTCTGAGTCTATTACTCCAGGCAGCACGAATAAACCCATTTTGGTTGTGGAGGATCTCCCAATCAGTAGTGCATGCACCCCTGGGCTAAAGGGACTCCAAAGCCCAGTTGGGATTAGTACTACCTCTGTGAAAGTAATGAAGACTGAGTCCCGGTTGGATGAGTCCAACCCAGCGCTGGTTGAGGTGGAGGGGCACAAATCACAAGCCTGTTCCCGTGTGTCACATTTATTTGTTGTACCGAGGCGCACGACAACAGTGCCCCTCACCTCCTGTTTTTTGGCCCCCTCCTCTCATTTGGGTGCTTGCAGGGTGCTGCTGCTAAGGGTCTCCTTGGGCAATCTTTTTGAAAGTGGTTAGGGGCACCACATATGTAGCAACCACTTTTGGGTCTGGCTCCTTGCTGCACTCTTATCTGGGCACTCAGTGCTGTTGCCAGAGAGGCAGACTGATGGCCTACGAAGCCAATCCCTTGACAGACGCGAACCAGCTCAGCAGTGCTGCAGCTCTCCCTTTTAGGAAGGGCCTGCAAAGCTCTTTTACAGTCTGGATTTGCATTTTCAAAAGCCAGTTGCCTGTAGAGCATCTCCCTGGCTTCGTCATGTTCAATCTGCCTGTGTAAGACAGATTGCAGCCAATCCAAGAATTGTGAATATGGTTCTGTAGGGCCTTGTAATATTTTTGTGAATGACAGGTTGCTATCCCAGTCTTAAGTGAGCAATTTCCTCATGGTTCTCAGGGCATGCTTAGCTATCACTTCGTATATTTCTCTATGGTACCCAGACTGAGCATCTATTGAGCTGTAATTCCCCTCCCCAGTTAGTTGGTGTGCTGTTATGCCTGCTTGTGGGTCGTTAGCATACGCAGAGCAATTCTCCCGAAAATCGGTTAACCACATGTTGTACTGAGTGTTAGTAAGACTTATTTTTAGTAAGGTCTTCCAATCGTGGGGTAAAAAGACACAGGTGGAACTTAGTGTCTCTAAAAATGCAAGGGTATTAGCCGAGGACACGCCAGTTTCCCTTACCAGTTGCCTCAATTCCTTTGTCAGCTCATGTGGCAGAGGCTGGAATTGAGGGGGCTGACGTTGGCGAAAAACAACTGGGCATGCTTGTATAACTTGCAAATCTCCCACTCGTAGTGCCTCCTCCTGACACAGTCTCCACCTGTCAACCAACCTTCCCCCATTTGTCTCCTCACTCCCTCCCGGTGGAACCATCCCTCGTCCCTCCTCCTCATCCCCCCATGCCTCCCCCCCGTGGCTCCAGTAAATCTGGTTCCCTGTGGGAGGGTGGTGGTGGGTGGTGGACGCAGTGCAGGGGAGGGGCCCTCCCCCGCCTCGTGCCTGCGGCTGGAGCGGGGCGACCCTGGGGATGGATGAGATGGATCAGCTTCCATTCTATTTGGTGGGCAAGATGGTTGCGCCCATCCCAGTACACGTGGTTGGTGGTCATCTACAGCACGGGGTGGTAAATAGGCTGGGTTTTCCCCCTCATCACTGCGCTGATCCCACGGGTCGAGATCCCACATTATAGGCTCCGTTCCCTCCCAGTGACTCGTGTTCCCGTGGCTATCGGCTCCTGATTCATAACTTAACTCACAAGCAGATCCTTCCCCTCCTGGTAAACCCTGTACGTTTGTGTTTCTATGCCTAGGAGTTGGGCTGTGGCTAGCAGTGTCAGTGTGGGGTGGGGCGTTGGTGTTGGGTGCTTGTATTGTCCGCCTGTGGGCTCTGTGTAGTGCAGACATTATGATTTGCCAGGCCGAAATGGTGTTGTTAGTTTGGGGGCCTCCCCCTTGAGCTTTCAGTTTCATGAGGTCTCCTATCCTGTCCCATATTTCTATGTGCAGAGCCTCTACCAAGGGCAGCTAGGGGACAGTTGCTTTAATGAAACGTACAAGCTCTGTTAGTTCAGCCCTTGTGGCTTATATGTGGTAAGGTCTTAGCAGAATTGTTAATGCGTCTATGTCTTGCAAAATCGCAGTGGAGAAAAAATTTCCCATGTTTTTTTTTAGCTTAGTCTCGCTGCTCTGGGTGCACGTGTGCAGGGGGGTTCTTTGGCGGCTGCTGAGTTTTACTTTCGGTTTCTGGATCGGCTGTTCTCTGCCGTTTTTTTCCATTCGGTGTCTCCGTCGGCGTCCAGTGCTTTCTGGGTCTCGGCTGCAGCTCCAGTGGCTTGAGGGCGGCGGCAGACAGCAGCAGACGGTGGGGGGGGTCCTCCCGGCGTCGTAGGTCCCGTGGTGGCAACAGCAGCAGCGGTCATGGCAGCACGGCATGAAGTTCCCTGACGGTCTGTGGTGCTCCTGGCAGTTGGTTCATCGGCGTGGAGGCTGCAGGCAGCAGCTACAAGCATGCCCGGACCAGCAGAAGGCGGCTGCACAGTCCTGTGATCCGTTAGGCGGGGGCTTCGGCATGCCGGTGGGGTTTCACGGTGCGGCTTCTACGGGTCTTGTGCAGCTTCTAAGCATGGGTGTGGGGTCGGTAGAGGAGGCGGGCGAATGCGGGCGGGCAGCGGGTTGTACGGAGCTGTGGCGCTTCTCCACTTGGCGGAAAGGTGCACCAATGAGGGGTTTGTGGGGTCTCGCGGTGGGGCTGGGGTGTTCAAGCAGCAGCGGCGCTGCTTTTGCACGCACGGCTTAGCCGCAGCAAGCGGCAGGGTGGCAGGGGCTTCCCGGCAGTTTTGGCGTGCTCCGCCACTCAAGTTTCTCGAGTCGTGTGCTCACTGCCGCTCAGGGAGCAGCCTCGGCCGCGATGTTGGGTGTTGGCACTGCTTCTCAGCTCACTCACCGCTCCGGTGGTTGGTCAACCCCGCTCCACTTTCTCCAGTGCTGCTCCCGGTTTCTCGGCTTCTTCTTTTCTTCTTTCTTCTTTCTTCTCTGTTCCTGTGCACTCTTCCGTAATATTTTTGAGCTCACTATACTAACTGCGTTTCTCAGATTTGGTTGAGATGACTTATAGATGTCTGAGTTTTTTTCGGTGAAAAATTCCCGTATCCTAAAAATTGATATGATAACTGGAATTTACTGATATTCCCCTGATTCAGGGTATTCTAATCTACCTAGATTAGGTTCTAAGCCCCAGTTCGGGTCGCCATATGTAGTGTGGAGTCTTTATATAATAAAGAAATGGAGTCTGCTCCCCAATCAGACGGTAATCAAAGAGAGTTTAATTCAAACTCAGCGCTCTTTTTATCCCTTAAAACCATGTGACCTTGTGACCAATGGGGTTGTCTATTTCGGCGCATGTCCCTTGGGCTTCCCTGCCCTCGGTGCATCCCCTGCACCCCTGGACACACCTCCTATAGAGGTACTTTGGTGCAAGTATCAGAAGTGGAAGTATGTTTAATATCAGCATGAAAGAGTGTTGAGAAAATAAAGAGATCAAATGTATAAAATTACTCAAAGCCATGCTAGTGTTAATTGGTACCAGCACTGCAAACCCTTTCCTATCTTCTCCTCTGCAAGACGAGGCATATTTGAATATGAACACAGATTTTGGATACGTAGAGAATCAATAGATAGAACGCGATTGCCACAGTGAGTTTCCAAAACTCAATCCTACTATTTTCACATCCTCTCTGCTTGAAAATAGAAGAACAGCACAGGTCCCAGAGAATGGCACAGGACTCCAGGATCTGGGCTGCTCTGGTTGACATTGTGAGAATCCATCCTAGAAAGTTAAAAAAAACCAAACCAAACCAAACAAACCAACCAAAATCCTTCTTAATGACTACACAAATTTGAAGTTAAGAACAACGTTATGTTGAATTTACAATTACTTAATTCCCACTAACAGCAGAACAAAATTGATTCTCCTTTACAGTCAAGCCTTTTTATGGCAATCCATCAAAATCATAGAATCATAGAATCATAGAATCATAGAATCATAGAATCATAGAATCACAGAATCATAGAATCAGCCGCGTTGGAAAGGACCTCCAAGATCATCAAGTCCAACCCTTCATCCACTACTACTGTGGTTACTAGACCATGGCACTAAGTGCCACATCTAGTCTCATCTTAAAAACCTCCAGGGACAGAGAATCCACCATTTCCCTAGGTAGCCCATTCCAATGTCTGATTACCTTCTCTATGAAGAATTTCTTCCTAATATCTAACCTAAACCTCCCCTGGGCAGAGCTTAAGACCGTGCCCTCTTGTCTTACTGATAGCTGCCTGGGAGAAGAGACCAACCCCCTTTCAGGTAGTTGCAGAGAGTGATGAGGTCTCCCCTGAGCCTCCTCTTCTCCAGGCTAAGCAAACCCAGCTCCCTCAGCCTCTCCTCATAGGACTTGTGTTCGAGTTCCTTCCCCAGCCTTGCTGCTCTTCTCTGGACCTGCTCCAGCACCTCAATATCCTTCCTGAACTGAGGGGCCCAAAACTGGACACAGTACTCCAGGTGTGGCCTCACCAGTGCTGAGCACAGGGGAAGAATCACTTCCCTGGTCCTGCTGGCCACACTGTTCCTGATCCAGGTCAGGATGCCATTGGCCTTCTGGGTCACCTGGGCACACTGCTGGCTCATGTTCAGCTTCCTGTCAATCAGGTCCCTTTCTGCCTGGCTGCTCTCCAGCCACTCTGTCCCCAGCCTGTAGCGCTGCATGGGGTTGTTGTGGCCAAAGTGCAGGACCCGGCACTTGGCCTTGTTGAACCTCATCCCATGGAAATCACCCCAACTCTCCAGCCTGAACAGGTCCCTCTGCAGAGCCCTCCTGCCTTCCAGCTGATCGACACTCCTCCCCCCCGGCTTGGCGTCATATGCAAATTTGCTAATGGTGGACTCAATCCCATCATCTAAATCATTAATAAAAATGAGGTAGTAATATTTAAAGGCCCCTTTTACTTCTGCAGTAGGAAAGAGTCTCTGGGGCTGAATAAAAATAAAACCATGGTCAGCCTATAGCTGTTCATCTGGTTCATGGTTTCTCATCAAGAAAGCAACTGAGGTGCCTGAGTATTTGAAGAACTGCAGCATAATCTTGATTTATGTGTGAGAATTGAGAGCAGAATTGGAGAAAACTTGAATTTTGGCAAAACTGTTGGAAAGGAGAGGTGTTCAACAACGAAAAATGCAACATCTATAGACTTAAGGGTCATGGGTCTATCTTTAGACTAAAGTATGCTATGACCACACAAGTTGTGCTTTTTGAGAACGAGATACCACAACTGTAGTAGGGTTTCCATAGAAAGACAATGAATATATTTTCTTAAAGTATTAATCATAAAAATAATTTGTCTTTTCATTTGAGTAAAGGATTAAATGGAACGGTTCCACCTGAGTTGCATCCAGCTTTCAGAACTTCCTCCACACCCTGTGAACATTCTGGTAAGGCCACACTGCTGAAGAGAGCAACCTACTGTGATCACTTGGCAAAACGACCTGCTGTTGGTAGGTTCAGAGAGAAATATCTACTGGTCATGCCTTATTTCAAAAGGAAAACACTGGGGCAGATAACCCAGGTGTTAACAACACCCAAACCCCACTGAGCCTGCAAGGATCAGAGCTGGTCCTCTGTCAGGAAGGGTAATTATGAAACAGCATATATTTTACAAATGAATTTACTCCCAAAGTGAGGTAAGCAGAGCAGAGCAGACAATTCTGTAATTATTTTTTCCTTTTCTCTTACGTGAACAGAATTACACCCTCCTTTGATTTATGTTGTAGATGGTGGCTTTTTGGTTTTGTTTGAGTTTTGGATTCTTGGGTCTTGGGAGGTTTTGCGGTTTTCTCTTGTGGTGGTGGTGGTTTTGGGGTTTTGCTTTGCTTTGTTTTTTTTTAAACAGCAATACAGAAGGCTGAGAAGGAAAATGAAGAACATGCTTCTATGAAATCATACTATCTAATCAGAGTAATGAAAGGAAAGCCATAGCAACAGTTTCGTGATTTCTTATTAAGGTTACAGGAAGTTTCTTAATGCAGCATGATACTGCCCGCCAGTAATAATTCCACAACAACTAATAAATTCAATATCGTGACAGAGCTGCCATCCAAGTATCCTAATACTGAGTCTAGCTGGCATTAAGAAGGGAAACTAAAACAGGGGGAAGAAGAAAGCTTTCCCCCCGAAAAGCAAGAGGAAAAGCACTGGAAATCTGCAATTTTTTACTGTCTTTTGAGTGGTATTTTTTTCTCTTTTTTATTCCTTTTAAAGTAAAGCCACAGGTCTTCCTTTGTTCAGCAATGCTTGTCTTACAGGGACATGTAAAATCTCCATCTGAGGCCAGGGTCCCTGTCTGGTATGTCATCAAAAGCAAGGGCAATGAGGATTTGTTCAAACTGTAGACGTCAACACAGTGTTGAGGTATGGGAGCTGGTGAAGATGTTAGAAGTAAACCGACCATTGTAACGTGCAGCTTGTGAGCAGCTGAATAAAAGGTCCATGTGAGCTCATCCTGATAGTAATACAGAATTTATCCTACAGCAACCCATGATGACAGTCTTTGGTATATTTCAGCAAAAGTTCCATGTGCATCCCAACTAAAATAGAAAGAGATGAAAGCTGAAACAAGAGTGAGATGATCTCATACATGGACCCAGGAACTCAGATGACAGAATGCTTTCACCCAGCACAATCCCTCTTGGCTGCAGCTGAAGTGGAATTAGCACTTCCTCCAGGAGCAAGGATGTCTCACACAGGTTTGAAGGCCGTGCTTCTCAGCATAACTTTTCCCCCTCAGAAAAGTTATGTTCACAGAGATATTAACTGAAAAAGTGTAATTAGTATTTCTATGTAAGCACTCTATTCACAATTATTTCTCAAACCTTTTGTTAAAACTATTATTCTTTCACTCAGAAGTAGAAATAGATTCAATCAAGCTATCTGATAATTCACAATATAAAATTTCAAGTCTTGGAAAGAAAAAAGGTACAGCCTGTGTCAGAAGTACAAATTTACAACCCTTGCAAAAAACCTATTCACCCTGCAGCCAGCACACAGAAGCAGGATTTATTTACCCTTTTGATGTTCAAAAAAAAACCTGAGAACATTTCTCATATCCATTTGTATACCTCTATACCTATTACTTGCAGTGGTTCACATTGGTTGAAATGAGGTTGAATCAAAAGTTTCGTTGGTGCTTCTTTGACAAACACCTCGTAGATTTCTCCCTTTCGATATCCTCAGCCTTAAAAAGACAACTGATGTAAAACAGACTGAAGACCACACCTGTTTCAGTACATTTCAGTATCATGTATAAAGAACACTCACACTCTAAGAAACCTCAAGAAAATGAGAAGTAACAAGTGTTTTGGACTAAAAAACCGGAAATTATAATTTTTTTGTTGATACTTGAGAAATTTTTTTTAGAACACCATGAACACACCATTGAACCTCATCTTTACTCATCAGACAAAATGCTTGCATTTTTCACTGGGAATAAAGACACTTCAGGAGACAATAAATTATTCACTTATAATCAAAGGGGAAAAACCCCAGCAACCAGACAGTCTTACCTTCTTTTCAAAGGATATGCCAACATTCCTGCCTGCAAATTCTGTTTTTTCAGTGCTTCCCACAACTGTTTCTTGAGTGACTTCTTCATTGGATGGATCTGCCTTCATCTTGGGTTGCTCTTTGCAGTGTTTCTGCTCTAACTCCACATGCACACAGTAGGAACGCCTCAATGCTGATTTTAAAATAACAGGTTGTCTTTTCCAGTGCTTTTTCTGTATAGACACAATAGAAATATTGAACTGGTTAGTTGTGCTGCTGTCACTCAAGACAGTGGAGGTATCAGTGAGAAACACAATGCCAATAATTAATGCTTGCAGTGGAAAAAGGCACATCAAATTGACTTGTAAAGGTCTGCTGTAGCATTACCAGCAATTGGCATCTTAATAAGTAATTAGATGATCATGCAGCATACTTGAGTGATAATGCAAAAATAGATAATTTATGGGAGAAAAAATACTAGGCTGGGTAATTGACACTGTGCAATACACATGGTCTGCACTGAAGTTTGCCACATTCATTCATTCTGAGGGTGCCCCCCAGAAACCACCAGCCTTCCTGCATCTGCACTTCAACAGCTCCTGCCCTGAGGGACTCTTTTACATTGTGGCAGTTATTCAATGAAAATCCCCAAACAAATAAAAATTCATGTTTTATGAACATGTGGCCTGCCTCTGCCACAAAAAACAAACAAACAAACAAAAAAAACAACCAAGGTTTCTTCAGCACAACCCTCTAAATGTTCAAGACTGATCTCTCGCAAAGTAAATCTAATGGCAGCTGAAGGTTTCAAAAACAGGCCTTGCCCATATCTTTTCTGTACAGAATTTATCCAGGTGGATTTTTACCACATATGGATAGCACAGAACGACTTTAGCAAAACTGTAGGACTCCCTGGTTCCACTTTACAGTAACAGGTTTGTCAAGCTGTAACTCAGACTTCTCCTGTGCAAAGAACTCCAGGCTGTCAAAATGCCTGCAGTGTTGTAAATAAAAATGTCTGCTGAGAAATGAAACTACTATATGAAAGTACCTATATTTTTTTTCCTGAGTTCCAACCTTCTCTCTGCCTTCCCACCCTTCCCCTGCATTTATCCCTCAGCTTGAGTTTTAAAATGTTATGAGCTGAGCAGAGGGCATAAGCTGTCTTCATCTAAATGCAAGAGGTAACTCCTCCTGCAGCTCATGTGTGTTTCACAGACATGAATTGCAGGGAAGACAAAAAATTCAATAAAATAACCTTAAATCTTCTCAGCATCATTATGGAGTAACTCTTTGTCATGATGATAAAAGGACATCAAGATTGAAATTCTTAGAAGTAGCATGACAGCTACAATAGAGTACATGCATCATATTCCAACCTTAATCATTCCAAATTGTAAGAGTTTCAGACCAGGATGCTTCAGCGTGTTGCTTGAAAGTACCCTCCCTATAAATCCAGACAAAAGCTTGGGATACGCTCCTTCCAATCTAAACTCATCAGTGACAATACAAAGAAGGAACTAAAGAGAAAAACAACTGTGGGAATAAAAAAAAACTAATAAAAAATCTCCTGTAGCACCAAAAATACTCAGTTTTAAAATCAAAATTCTGTTAATGATTACAAAGCCACCAACAATTATGTTGTGCCACTGAGCCTTTCTAGCACAGGAGGGGCATTCCTAGGAAGAAGACTTTCCTCAGGACTAAGAATTCGTTCTTTACTGTCATCCTACCTAAAAAAGAAAACTGTTTTTAAGACCTAATGTGCAGCACAGCAGTCTGTGCTGTTTGGTAAATCCTCAGAAAGTTCAGACATGAACTTTTGACGGGTAAGACATGAAAAGTCTTGTCTGTCAGACAAAGTCAGAGTTGATGGAGAGTGTTCTGTGCTTTACAGAAGAGCCTCACCAGTGCACAGGATCTGACTGGCGACAATCTGTGGGGCAGAGTGACATCCCAGTAAACTGAACCATTTCAGCAGGTGTATTTCTAGGATTTATTCAGGGAGGGCTACTCATATGACCTCTGAAATACCCATGGAAGAATTCTAAACACAAGTATGAAAACTCAAGATTTCACTTTTTTAAGGGTATATTTGAAAAGTTGATTTTTCTTTCCTTCCCCTAAATAAAGAGAACCTACAGGAAGTTCAGGAATTCCTTCCAGTCTCCATCATTAAACAGGTCTTCTTCCCAATGTCTGCATGCACAGTATACACAATCTCAAAGCACAGATCCCAATTAGCCCAGCACAGACATAATTTTGATGCTCTCTGCTTCTGAATATCAGATTATGTGAAAATTTAAGCTGCTCTTCTGACCTCAGAGATAAACAGATTATCTTTTCCAAATGCATAGGTTATGGTTATTCATATTCATGCCCTCTGCGACAATCACAAGTAATAACTGCAATCAGATCATTACAGGAGAGCGGGCTGGGGGAAACCATGGACATAATGCCCCTGAGGCAGGTGGTCTGCTGCTCCAAGGGCACTCACACATCCCACATTACCATGCTGATGTGGTTGCTGCCTCCTCTTCCACCTCACACTACTGCTGCCCCCTCAAATTGCAGGATTTTTCCTACTAACACCTTGTACTCCCTTCAGCAGTAACTGCACTGGTCAGTCACAGAAGCCAACCGTGGAAAAGGTGTTATTAAGAATGTTATTTACAGATTGAATTATTGTCTCTTACAGACATATCCTATCAACCCAGTTAAATTCACAGAGCCTAGCAGAAAACAGGGAATATTGGTGAGTCACAGGTGCTCCAGCATTAACTATCTCAGACCACAAGAACTGTGTTTCATAAACTTATTACCCTTGAAGTTTCAAAACCAGGTAATAATTTGCTGGGCTTCCCAAGCATAAGGCACAAGCAATCCAGACCAGTCAGCTTCAAACAACATCTTCATTATAAAGCAGCAGAACAAATGAATGGTGAAAACATATGATTGCAACAAGACAAATACATAGCAGGCAAGAGAACAAAGAAAGTTCTTCCTGTTTTCATTACTTTTGTTACAAAACTGATTCTTTGGAGCACAATATGTTTGCATGCTCTGCTGAGCTAAGTGGAAAAGGCTTAGAAGAGGCTCCCAGAGCCCTGTCTAGGAGGCTGTGCAGAAGCATCACCTCACAAGTACCCATGTCATTATTTGGCCAGGATGCCAGAACTTCCCAGGTTCCTTCTGCAGGGCATGTCAGCCAGGCACAGTCACAGCCCGCAGGAGACACCACAGCTGCAGCTATGCCCTGTCCCAGGGCACAGGAGCTGTTCTGCATTCTGCACAGAGGCAGAAATACTAACAGAGTGTGCTGTGCCTACATCCAGCTGTGAAAAGGTCCCATCTGTGCATCCTTAACAATTTTCCACATCAGAAGAAAAGCAGATTTTAAAGTACTATCAAAGTTGTTCATATAAATAACTCTTCTAACAGGCAGCCTGCCTGCAGTTTTATTTCACCTTCAGCTTGTAGCTGAAGCATTACCATAGTCACAGAACTGCTTTCCTGCTGTTCTGGTGCATGACAGTGACTGACAACACAAGTGCTATTGAAAAGTGATGTTCTGTAAATCACCTGCATTACCAGTGAACCCTGAAACTTCTAAAAGAACTGCAGAATAAAGAAGACATGTGCCCTTCATGTCTAAAGATCCAGCCAAGCTTGTCGCGGTCCGAAAGGAAGAGGGGACAGGACACGAGGAAGGATGCAAGCAGACTTGTTTATTCAGGCGTTGCGCCCCATTCTTAACTGTCCCGCCAGGGGAAGGGGGCAGAACATTGGGTGGGCTATCAGACAGACAAATGGGGGAGCAAATCAGAACAGAGCACAGGCAAAAGGGGGAGGAGGAAGCCTGGGCATGTGCAGTTGTGCACTGTGCAGCATGGATACAGTGAAACCACATAATAACAGTAAAGTCCATATGAAAGTCCTGCCAATTGCTGTATGCTTTTCTCCATGCCTGGAATTGTTCCCATCCTGAATCTTGCTTCTCTACATCAGCTCCAATATTCTCTTTTGTTTGGCAGATAAACCTGTTTTCCAAAGAAAACAAGAAGGCTCAGAAAACTCAGGCCTGCCCTGAGTGCTGGTGCCCAACAACCACAACACCCAGTGTTGTCACTTGATGTCCCTGTGCTGAATCCAACCCCTACCAGGCAGGTCCTTGGTCACCTGGCTGCAGAGGGAGAAGAGATGAAGCTAATTCAGTTCTCTGCACTGCATCTCTGCACGACACATCTCTCTACGAGACTTCTTCTTCTGTACAGATGGTGTCAGTTGCAAGGCAGATAGAAAAGAGCAAAAAAGTTGAAGATCTATAATTAATAGCCAGTAAGATCAGAAAGAAAGAGATACCCCAATATGATGACACCAAAGAAAAAGAAAAGTGTATGTCAGCTGCTTAACAGGGAAAGTGAGCAAACATAAGAGAAAGCTGGAATGTTGAGCACTGAACTACTGAAATACAAACACTAGCCAGCCATCCTTATGAAGCTGTGTTGGAGAGTGGGTAAGAATCTAGCCACAAAGACATTATTTCAGAGCCAGTTAGTTAAATAGTAGCTCAGCTATGTTTCCAGTACTGTGTTTGAGATGACTTCGGTGTACCAGAAACCCTTTGCCTTCCTGCCAGATGCACTCTGGCTTAGAGAATTTAGGAGTTAGAAATGAGCATTACTGGGACTGTTCTGTGGTCATGCAAGAAACTGAGGGATGCACTTGTCCTTAACGACCTTCCCTCAACAGACTTACAAATACCAGCCTCTGACACGCTGATTCTTACAAGCATTTAGGAAATTTGGGGGTAAAATCACAGTCCTCCAGTGACTCTCCAGCAATTCCTTTCCTGCTCCTCCCTACATCTCATAGAAGACAGCAGGCACAGATTTTCAGCCTTACTGTCTGGTGTCTGTCCGGCGGTGGAAAGACAAGGTAAAACCTAAACAGCAACTTTAAACTCCCCTTGCCAAGGAAACTGCTGTTCAGAAGGGATGGAAATTGCAATGAGAGCTTATCTAAAGCACAGCCAGTAACTGAAATGAAATTAAATATAACCGTTACGGGTTTGATCTTTGATTTTATTTTTAGGTAACATGAAACAGTATGCAAAACTAAACATGCTACTTTCAATTTGAATAAGGCTACAAAATCTGTATCATAACTTTAGGGTGGAAGAACAGAACACTAAAATAATCTATCACCAGTTATCTATTTAAATAAAGACTGCATTCCTAATTGTTTCCTACCATTTTATAGCAATTGGCCCTTCACTGAACTTAAACAAATGACAGCATTGAAAATACAGCTATTAAGAAAGATTAATAACAGTTTCTTATCTCTTATCCCAGGAGCCCAAGACATTCTCCCATTATTGCTATTCCTCTCTTCACGCAGAATTAAAGAAAAGGGCATGAGAATGTGGGAACCATAAGCAGTTTCCAATTGTAAAGATATGGTAAGACAGGCAACAACATTTTGTTTCAAAGCATAGCTTGTTTAGTCCAGTGAAATTATTTTGGCCTTTAAAATTGTAATTCCACTTAAAACTAGAGGTCACTGAGCATCCAAGCTGCCATGCAGCAGTAGTACAATCAGGTGCCTTCCAATGCTTGCAAAGCTCAGTGTTAACAGATCCTCTGACTAGTGCTGATGTCTGGTTTCAATGTTCTCTTTTATCAATATTTATTATTAAAGAATATAATCCCTCTATACGGCTTGTGTAGCTACAGTATTGTAGGTAGTTAGAATTTCCAACAAGTGAGATTTCTTCAGAGCAAGGTCAGAAGAGTGCTAACAAAACTTAATTGCTCTGAATATAAATAACTGCCTTCTGAATCTGTACAACTTCCCCTTATTGAAGGAAATAAACAGTGAGCAGTTATCAAACAGATATCAGATGCTCCCATGTGAGATAAATGCTGAGACTTAAATAGAGCCAACTATCTATTTTGGAGGTCACTTGATGTTTACCCGGAGAAATCCTGACAATTTTTCTATGAGGAGTACAGCAGCTAATGCAATACAATACATCTATAAAGGAGAATGTTCAAAGCAAATTAAATCTCTTTGCTGCTTGTTATAAATCAAGACAAGGTTTTCACCCCTCTTGAATCAAGGTTAATCTACTCATAGCCATTAAATTCACACACATGCATTATCAAGGATCTATTTTACAGCTTCCCACTGCAATAATTTGAAGCATTACCAGCTGAAGTGGGAGCAGCATGACATTTCATATCACAGATGTGGAAAAGCCAGAAAGGATTTGTACTGTTATCTCTGGCTTTCAGGCTATGCTTTTAGCTGTACAGGAACAAGATCAGTAGGAATTGATTAGCAACACATAGCAAGACAAAGCTGTAAAAGCATGGACAAACAAGACATTCTGGCACACTACTGGCTTTTTTTCTCAGCAGATGATGGAGAATATTTCTGCACAGCAACAGAAGTGTTAACCTAGCTCTTCAAAAAGCACAGGTAAAAGGTGACCAAGCTAAGCTTCACCATTTCCAAAGACTGGAAATTAGTGAATGCGGAAGCCCAGCCTGCACCATCCTTGCTAACAAGCTGAAATTTTATTCCATTTAGTAGATTTTGCTGCACTAACTGACACATCCCTAACTAAAAGAAGTCAAGTTTTCCTGTGAAAAATTCTGAACCGTAGAGGAAAATCAGAATCCTGTTCCACTCTTCATATTTCCAGGAATCAACAACAAAATCCTAGCAGTAGTAAAAGGTACGTATTTTGGGAAGAGAAGACAAACTACTATGTAGCTTTGCAAACTGAGTAAATCAACAGCAGTTTTACACCACTTGAAGATCTGCCCTTCTTCCTCTGCCTTGCAGGCTGCAAACAGCTGGGCAGTTTGTGAGAGCATCGCAAATATCTGTCAATCTCAAAAATCTAAGGAAAAGCAATGGTAAGCATAAGATAAATGCAGACTTAAAAACTGTTTCCTCCACAATCAAAGAGAATTGCTTTAAGGCATCTAGGCTAAGTGCATTTAGTGACCTGCTAGCATTTGCTGCAAAAACCAGCTGGATTTGAAATACTAAGCCTCAACTTTGATTAACTATGCAGTAATCTATGAGGGCAGTTGCTCTAAGACACTGAACAGATTTATCTTTAAAAAGAAAGCAAACTGTTTCCTCTAACGAAGTTTTTTAAAAAAGACCCTTGACATATACTTTAGAAAACAGGTGGAGAAGTAGCAAATACACAGATCAGACTCATAGAGAGATGACGCACCATCTCTTCTTTCTTGTAGCAGGAGTAAAAAATGTAAATTTTAGACTAATTGTCCTACTTTAATGTTACAAGAGGTATTGTTGGTGCCCAAGATTAAACTCAAAGCAGTGGCATGTTTAGCATACGCAATGCATTACTGAATGGAAAGCCAAATTGGAGGCCAAGTTGTTTATCTTACATTTAACAAAACTCACAAGATCCTCCAAGATCCATCCTGCATGAAATGGCTGTACTGATTACGTGAACACTCCCTAGGAGCACTCACGTGGTTGCAGAGTGAACAGACAGGGACTGGATTCACAGCACCAGGCACTCAGAAATTGAAATGCACCATTCACAAACAAACCACTAAATCAGTTTTAAAAGAGGATGCAAAAGAGATTTCAGTGAATTGGAAGTTCAGTGAGTTCGTCTATTGACACACACTTTCCAAAGCAGCATTTTCACAGATTAAAGCAGCACCACTCTCAGTATATCACAAAGGTGTAATTACTTCGCAGCAAATCACACATTTTTGCTAAGGAAGATGACTGAGGCTTTTTCTGAAGACCTGCATACTTTAAATGGGATGAAGATTAAGCTCCTTAAATTCACATTGAAGAACAACAGCACATTCAAACATCCCACATAATGTCACAGTTCACACAGCCAAAGGACCCAGAGTTTCCTCACAGGGATCTGGTGAACACAAGGACCCCCAGGAGAGCTGAGGGAGGGGGACCCTGGGACAGAGCACACAGGAGCACGCATGGCCTTGGCACAGCCAGGAGCTTCAGAAAGACTCTGCTTCCAAGGAGGCTCTGCCTCTACTTCTTTCCCCTCTGTCAGGGAGGAGAGCAGCAAGCTTTTCAGCCAGGAGGAAAGGACAGCTGCACAGCCAGATGCCAGTTAGAAAACCACAGTGGCATGTGACATGGTCATCAGAGGCCAATCAGATGTCTAAACAGTATGAGAACCACTACACAAAAAGAAACATGCTCTTGAAAGAGCCCAAACCATATTTGTTGTTTATCCCCATTTCTGCATGAAGCCTTCTGAGCTGGGATTTATGCACACCTGTAAGGTGATAGCTAAAGCCACACAAAAGAAGAAAAAGGCTTCTGATGATTTCCTGGAAAAACCCAGCACCTGGGAAGACATTCCCAGAAACTGAAAAAAGGATTAAAATGAAGAAAGGAGTGATATGGAGATAACACAGCCTTTTTCCATTAACATCCTGGTTGCCGAAAACTCAGGAAGTGGATCTTTGGGCCTATTTCATCTGTCTATCATCCCAAAAATTAGTTTATTGACTATAGTCACTCAAACTGCCTAAAGAAAAAGGTATAGGAAGAGATTGGACATAAGCGAAAATCGAGAAGTTCCATCAACATTGCGGAGGTAACTGAGGGACTACCTTTTCTCCTTCCACCTTCTTAGAATGCTGCAGGGTGAGCGATTGCCTTATACATATACACTAATTTTACTTTTGCTCCATAGTACTTTAAAATTTTTACTTATTCTTTGTTAGTTCTTTTGCTTTGGGGTGGGTGCTTAAGTTTTCACTTTACTTACTATTTGTAAGCTGTCTTACTTATTTGTAAGTTGCTTTTGCTTTAGGGTGAGTGCTTAAGGTTTTGTTTTAAGTTTGTAAGTTACTTGTAAGTTATTTTAGAGCATGTGCTTTGTGAGTGGCTTTGCCTGAGAGTTTTTTGCTTAGGTTTTGCAGTATTAATATTCTTTGGAAGTTGCTTTGCCTTAGAGCATGTGCTCCTGCCCAGCCTTGTTGTTGTTGCTACCTGGCTTTAGTATACCTTTGGCAGTTAAACGTTATCACCGATGACACAAACCCTATAAGCTGTCACGAACTTGTATTAATAAAGGTGTTATTTCGTGAACTGTTAGAGTGAGTCCATTTTTAGGTGCTGACAGTTTCGTCAACCGCAAAATAACTCACAGGAGAAACCTGCTAAGGGGTTTTCCTACCACTATTAAGTGCAGCCCTTATATAACAAGATATCAAATGTCCTGTCCGTCTCAGTGAATCTGTTAAGTGAAGAGTCTCATCAGGTAAGGCACTAACAGACTGTTTTGGACATTAAAGGCTTTGATATTCTGGGAAGGACACTGATAGACAAAAAAATAAATTAATACAGGTTGGATAGAAAATTCTTCTTTTCTGCCGCTTTTCATTTGACAACACCTTAACCTCTTTGAGGAACTAAGAGAATTTTAACCTTCCTTTCTGAAACAGGCAAAGGGAGATCAGGTCTTCAGCATCCTAAATATCCCCCTTATTCCCATAGTTCTACACCAACTCTTTCAGTCAGCCAGGCCCAACTACAACATTCCTAATCCCTGCTGCATGTTCAGAGTCACAGCGTGCTAATCCCAGAATCTGCAGTACTGAAGATAATACAGGTTGGAGAGAAGAAAAGTAATTCAAAAGACTAAAATACTGATGAGGTTTTAAATACCATTATCTGTCAACATTATCTTAATTTCACAGGGTGCACACATAGGCACTGTAAGAATCTCTTTGCCCTTGGAAAAGGCTATAACTTGCTTTAACGTTACAGGGATTTTCTTAATCTTTCCTCAGTACATTGGAACGATCCCATAAATTTGCTGACTTATCTTGCAAATTAATTCTGCAAATACGGCTCTAGAGACTGATTCTCCCTATGCCTGCACTCTGTTTAATTATGCTCATGGAAAAGCAGCAGCAGTTGAGGACAGAATGCTGCTGTTCCCTGTCAGAGAAGTGTTCACCATCCCTAGGAGCAGGAGTAAATGCACTGCAGGTGCCAGGACAAATGGGATCCAGCTGTTTTAACACATTCCCACAAACCTGCTGGAGAGGGCACTGCAAGTGGAACAGCAGATCCAGATACTTTAATGCTTTTGTTCTCTAGATATTTCCAAGTCTTGGAATAAATCATGGAGGAGAGGCAAATGCTGTTAGGTGCCCCAAACAGTTCGTCTGACATTTTGGAGCTCGGTAAAAACCCACATGACTAAAAGCTACAATCAACAGCTTGGCATTGGGCCATCCAGCCATTACATTTGGTCCCATTAGACACTATCCCTGTAACAGAGCTATCTGCACCGTAAGAGCAAAACATCTTTTCTGGTGCAATTTTCAAAGTCACCAGAAGTTTTAATTGAAGAAAACTTCTGTTGCAGATCATCTGCTTTGGTGGGGTCCCAGGGTCTTCAGTCTGACCTGTAGCCTGCCCCCTTTCCCTCATACACAGAAGTTTCAATTGTTCACATTGATATTCTGTGCAATTCATCTGCTGACAAATCACCCTTTGTATTACTGATGGTTAAACAACTTTGTCTCTACCTGCTCCCAACAAAAGCAAACAACCGTTTTTCTTCCATGTGCTCAGGTTTTTTGGCTGTTTGGCTCCAATGAAGCCTTTCACAGTCACCTATAATTTTGCTTGTCCTGCAGTCCTGAAGGCACAAACTGAGTAGGTGCCATTCTGCCATTCTGCTTTTTTTACTTGACTGAATGGCTGTCTGAAAAATGTTTTTAGCTTATGTTCTTCTCCTGGGAAAAATGGGACTCTGCGAGCATCAGATGAAACACTAAAGTGCACAGTTTGCTTTTTTTCCTCCCTCATAAACATAAATCTTTTCCTGTGAATACTCTTCCCCCAAAGGAAAAGACAGCCCAACAATGAATTAAGGTCTGAAACGTGAAAGCACAGCAACACATTTTGGAAAGGCAGTTTCTGATGTTGAGCAAATTAATATGAGTGTAAAACTCAGAACAGAATCTGTCCCTGGTCACTAGCTCCTATTTGTTCAGTTTTGTCCTGAGGCCAATTGTAGTTCTCCTGTTCTGTGAGCCAAATTTCTACAGACCTTTTGCAGAAAATTAAGTAATTTAATTCCATAACATTTTAAAACGATAGGTGAATACTATTTTCACAAAGACTAATGGGGGATTGCACAGAGGAAGATGGTCTTATGTATGGACAACACAGTTGAACAATATTCTGCTAGATCAGTACATGCTTCTGCCACATCTTCATTCCTGCCTTTTAATTCACATATTTGTTGTCTTCTTCAATGACTGTTTAAGAAATATGTTGTCAAATCCTTGGCATTCACATCAGAGCATCTCAACAACTGGCCATGCTACCAGGGTTGAACAATGTTGCCTCTCCAAGTATCTTGTCATTGCTTCATAATGCATTTACACTGATTGCAGAGGCCAGTCGTCATGTCCATAAAGAAATCTCTTTCAAGGGCTACTTCAATAGAAAAATATAATTTGAAGGACCATGAAGAAATTAAAGAAAATGGCTTCTGCAAATTTCCTTCCACAGTTTTTTGAAAGAAAAAGCAGTTGCTTCTGCATATTGTGGGAACTGAACTTGATTTCAAGGACAGAATTATGTGTGTTATTATCCCAGGTAACATAATTTTAGAAGGAAAAGTACTGAGACGTTTAGAATCACAGAATATGCTGAGTTGGAAGGGACCCACAAGAATCACCAAGTTCAACGCCTGGCCTGCACAGGACCATACCCAAGAGTCACACCATGTGCCTGAGAACATTGTCCAAACACTTCTTGAGCTCTGTCAGGCTTGGTGCTGTGACCACTTCCCTGGGGAGCCTGTTACAGTGCCCAACCACCCTCTGGGGGAAAAACTTTTTTCCAATATCCAACCTAAACCTCCCCTGACACAACTTCAGGACATTCCTTCGGGTCCTATCATTGGTCACCACAGAGATCAGTGTCTGTCCCTCCTCTTCGTCTCACAAGGAAGTTGTAGACTGCAATGAGGTCTCCCATTTATAGTTTTCACAGTTACATATAATAAATCCATTAAAAATTAGTAACCATTCCACGAAGCCACGTAAGAACAACAGCTCCATACCGGACACTTGAAAATATTTGTTCCATACTCCAATTAGCAACTTCCCATAATGGAATTTTCCACTCCTAAAATCTGTAGTGAGAGGCTACTTCTGCTCATTTCTGAAAATCCCAAAGGGATGTTTGTATTGCCAGGGACATAAGTGGGTATATTCCTTTAACTCCACATCTACTCTGGCAGCTTCCACAGCTGCAAACAGCTGTGCATCCTCAGACACCCTGAGAGCTCCCTTCAACAGAGCTGTGAAACAAGAGTAAGCACAAACCAACCGACTACTGCAGCATAAGTAGGAGGGAAGTGTGCAGTTAGATGAATGCTCAAGATTTTCCATGAGTTTGGACCTGTTAACTGTGAAGCTGTAATCAGTAATTCTTTATGCTCCCAATGCTAATAGGCCTGCCTTCTGTGGTGCTTGCCATCTTCAGGTATCCAAACATTATTCGGAAGACACTGGAGTGATTCTTGCATTTCACAGGGAGAAAGCAAGAAATTGTGCCAAATAACCACAATTACCCACTAAGTCAATAGCCAAGTAAAAAAAAAACAAAAAAGACTTCTTCCTTAAATTCCAGTCCCAAACTTTACATATGAGAACCCAATGATTATTGGAAATAAAATTTCTGTGACTTTTAAATTCTAATACTAACAGCAGAACTAAAAGCATGACCATCTGAGCCTCTGTTCCCTGCCCTTGGCCAGATATTAGATTCATACATCAAGACATATAGTGGCTGATTATTGTAAACTTTCTCTCCTTGTTGTGCAGACTTTGGAACTGATTTGGGAGGAATTCTTGCCTCACAGCAAAATTAAATGCCAGATTACAATAACATCAAGTAAGTGTGCTTTATTGAGTTTCCTTTAGGATTTAGTCTTGTTTTTTTTCTCATATCTATCTATCTAAAAGTAACTACTAACTTCCAAGCATGACAATTCTTCTGTCAGAGAGTTTTTTTACCTGCCTATTCTATTACCATTCCTAAACCCAACACATGTATGTGACTTCACACTTGCTTAGACATTGTAGACATCAGACTAGAGAAGATAAGAAACTACTTTGAAACCAAGAAGTACCTGAAATTTTCTTGAGCCTGCAGAAAATGGAATCTAAATAATCCTTTCCAAAGCACAGTTCTCAAAGCAAATGATCAGCAAGGGTGCTTTCCAGTCAAAAACCCAGGTTCATCTAGAGGAGGAAGAGACCCTGAAGCAAGGCAGGAAATTCATACTTGATGTATGTAGGAGGTGCGGAATTTTTCAGCCATTTGTATACAGTTCTATAGGCTCTATTAACCCAAATTCCATCTGATTCATGGAAATTATCTGTAAGGAACTAAGATGTATCATCACATGAAAAGTAAAATTTGACCTTCAGGAGGTAAATTGAACTTTTTGATACAGTATTGACAACTTGTAGAAACTCACAGAGCATTCAAGGCTTTGGATTTTTTTTCCCCCTTATGCACTTGGTCACATAATCTCACACAGACTATCTGAGTCGCTCGTGAAATCCATTGACTGATATTTGCTGGACAAAAGTAGAAAAAAATTTCCTTTAAATTCTGAAACACATCAGCGTTTTAAAGACAGATCTTGCCACTTTTTTGACAGGCACTGTGTGAAGCTGGCATTGATAGACAGCAAGAGCTTCAGTGTGGTTTCAAATATGTCACTCCATAATATAAAGTTAACTACAGCAGACTTTGTGGTGTTGGACCATCCACAGAGCTCTTTGAACAGAAGAGCCCCTTCCCATCTCCCTTTATCCCACCCAGCTTAGCAGTAACTCATTTGTCTGCCTGCATGACTTCTGGAGAGGTTTATCACCCAATCAATGTAATTAATTTTTCACCTTTCCTGGATTACCTCTTTTCCAATAGTCCACCTTTACAAAGCAACATGCATTGGTTTTAATGACCAGCAAGTTGTGCTGCTGCCATTTTAATTGCAGAATTTGTTTCAGACTCTTGCCTATCATCACTGAGGCTCAAGCCTTAGACCACTCCACCAAAACCAGGAGACTTTCTTTTAAAACCTCAGGCAGGAGGACCTGTGTACCAGAGCTCAGCAGCAGTTTGGTATTTATCTTTACATTAGTAATGTTTCAGGAAAAAAAACACTGCCGGAGCAATGCAGAGCAATGCAAGTAGAGGATTAAACTCTGATGCACTGCTGCAACCACCCTTAAAATGATCAAAATTATCTTAGGGTGGCTTTGCTCTGAGCAGATCCCAAGTATAAGAAGTGACACTGGCTTTAGGACCTGTTCTTGGTAGAGATGAGGGTTCTCAATAATTTCTTGTCCATCTCCTGCTGCCTTGCCAGCCACATCTGCAGACTTTCCTGTGGCTAGTACAAATGCAGCTGAGGAGAAGCTTCCATTCCAGGGAGCAGATTGGCACACTTTCATCTGCCTGATGTTAGACTTCCTGACTTAATCTCTTTAGTCAGGTGTACAGGGACTGGAAGATGACAAGTCTCACTGCAAAAAAATGCACACCCTGAAGACAACAGACAGTTGAAGTCTTCTATGCAGCACTGGTTCCTTAACTTTCAGAGCATGCTTTGGAATTGCCCTTCCTTAGCAGGGGACAGAAGCCGGCTCTTTGCATCCCAAAGGTCCCCTTCACACACACTTTCACACCATCACATCAGTGCCTTTCTCACTAAGTGGGCTGAAATAAATATATAAATGGACTAGTTTACTGTGGGCTTTAGCAAATGACCTCTTAACTCAATCAGTCAAATAGAAAAAAAAACCACAAGCAAAAAATGTTCCTTTGCCCAGGAAACCAATGTAGAAAGCTCAGGAAAATCCATTTGCCCTGGTAGAAAGGACATTGGCTCATGTCCCTGTGTAGTAGGGAGGGGGTTACTTTTCATCGTCTTTATTTTTGTCTAAAGGCTGTGTTAGGTTCAACAGATCTGGAAGATGCAGCTGGCTCCAAAAGCAGCAAAATATAAAAAACCAGTAAGGTAGAAACCTCCAGTGAGAAGGGAATGAATACTACTGGATAGAAATGAACCTGACATGATTTGAGAGAACGTTAGCAAGTCTGAAAGAGAAATGAGCCTTAAAAAAACCCTTCTAATGTTATTCAAATATCCAATCTGTCATCCTTTCCTCTTCCAAATGAACTCCCTGTAGCAAAATTACCTAAATTGGAGTACCGGAAAACTGTAAATTTTTTATCTACTGTCTTTACAAGTGAGTTTCCTGGTGGCTAATGACAACAAATTGGTTAATAAAGAATTTCATTTGAAAAGGTCATCTGGGCTTAGATTAAATATTTCTTCTGGGAGAACTTTGGGCTTAAAATTTCAAGCTCATTTAAATAAAAGTTTGCTCAGAAGAATACTGTGGAAAAGAGCAGGCCATCAGCAGGCCATCCTCCTGCCATTCCCCAGCCCAGGAGCTAACTCCCAGCCTGGAAGGGGTGATCTGCCCTGCCCCCCTCTGCAGTCACATGGGCAGGAATTCTTCCGAAGGGTCTCTCACAGCAGTTCAAGTAGGCTGTGGTTCACAAACAGCATTAGATCCACTATCCTGGCCTTTGTGCATTATATATCATGGGATGACATTTTCCACAGTGAACTCCAACCAATTTACTTTGGGATCAGTCATCAAGAGATACAAATGACCTCTGAACAGCTAAATCCCTTTTTTAAAAATTCTAGAGATTGCATTCTAGCTGATTAATCCATTGTCCTGGTTTGGGCTGGGATAGAGCTCTGCCAGAGAGGAGCTGCACAAGAAGCTGTGAGGGAGCATGGTCAGGACAGCTGACTTGAACTAGCCAAAGGGATATTTCATACCATAGAACATCATGCCCAGTATATAAACTGGGGAGAGTTGGCTGAGAGGACCTGATCTCTGCCTGGGGACTGGTTGAGCTTCAGCCAGTGGGTGGTCAGCAACTGTATTTCTTGGTTTATTTATCTATTCTTCTTCTTCTTGTTATTATTGTTATTATTATATTTTTCTTTGTTTAAATTATTAAACTGTTGTTATCTCAAAAACCCACAAGGGTTTTCTTACTTTTTTTCTGATTCTACTCCCCATCCCATAGGGAGGGGGCAGGCAGTGAGCAAGTGTCTGGATGGTGCTTTATTGCCAGCTGGAGTTAAACCATGACATCCATGACACCGAGATGCTAGTTTGGGCTGAACACTTCATTCTTCCAGAGCCAGTCTTGTGACTAAGTCATAGCTCCTGTACAGTGGGTCTTTTAAGATGCTCACAGTTAACGGGGTTTAATTTCAAAAGGACAATTTCCTGCATATATTGGTTTCTACCAAATAATAGGAATTTATAAATAAGTGCCTTAAAAAAAATGCTGGGACTTAGCTTACATTTTATTCCTCAAGACTTGCAATCCTGGAACTGAGGACTGCCCCTTCCCACACAGCTGTAGCCATGCCACATTCTCCTATTGCATCTAATTTGTCCACATCATTTCTATACATTCTGGGAAAAGCAGACCAGCCCTGTTTTGAACCAGAAGATGATAATTTGTTGTGATCCCAGTAAGCAAGGCACTCAAACATTGTGAATTATAACGTAAAATGCCATTCATTACAGTTAATATGACAAAGAGGAGAGTGTAGATAGTCTTACCTCCCTCGGGCGGAACCCTTGAGCTGTGCTGTCCAAGCACACCAAGCACCAAGGTCACCCCACTTGGGGCTTTCGAGTTTTAACAGCATGTTCTAAAAAGAAAACAATTCCGCTCATCATTCCTACTATCAAACAAAAAGGATCTTTACATGAGAACTTGTTGTTGCACTTTTAGTTAAAGACAAGGACACGCAGGAGTGTAATTGCCTGTACTGAGGGGAAACTGCCCACAGGCTCCTTGGTTGCAATCAGGCAATGGAGATCCTCTTGCAGCAGGGGATATGCACAGCACCACACAGGCAGGAAAGCCAAATTATATCTGGGGCATGGGGCAGCACAGAACAGCCTACACTTACACAGGTTATCTGGCTTGTGAATCCCTACCTGCTCCTTGACAATGTTCTTCCTGTCACAATCCCTGGTGACCACCATCAGAGAGAAGGGAAGGTTTGCCTCCTCAACACTACCAAATGGCAAAGAGATTCCTTTCTCTGGGCCTTTGTCACTCCTGTTCCACAGCGTTTAACTCCATCTATGCACAACACCAGGAAGTGAGATGCTGAGCCCTTGGCTCTGACATTCATGCCCCTGAGCTGTCCCTCTCAGAAAAATCAGCATCTGTCTCCTTTTGACCCTAAATCACCTGTATTCCCATAGAGCCATGGACAGGCAGCCTGTTCCACCACACTACCAGCCACACAGACAGCAGTCAGCCCTGGGGTGCTGGGGGGGGCATAGCCATCAACCCAAATCATGGATGTGCACCTTTTGGCATGGATTTGCTTCCTCTCCACCTAGTTTGGGGAGTATGGATATGCCCGTCATCTCCCGTCCCTTCTACAGTGTTACTCTCAGACTTCAGAAATGAGAAGGAGGCAGCTGATCAGGTCCTGCACTTTTGACACCACATCAGAAAAACCACAAAGCCTTTTGTAAAGTCAGAAATGAGGTGTGACAGCATCTTTTCATGACTCATCCTGACACCAAGATTGTGGTTTCATGCTCTGAGTAGCTTCAAATGAAACTACCATTAGGCATTGTTCTGTTGAGTTAGAATTGAAGTGTGTGCAGAAATAGCCAGCAATATCTGCAATAAGGGTTTCACAGAATATTAATCTCTTTCTCTGATTGATAGTGAACTCCAACAGCCCTTTAAATCTCAAATAACTTGTGAGACATAAAGAACTATTAACTTTTAATGAAGCCCCAAAACCCATGTCAGGCTGTAGAATGAGGCATGAGCTTTAAATACTTCATGTCTTGCTACAGGGAGAAGCCAAGGACCTGGAACAGAGGACTCCTCTCTCCATGTGCGTGAGCCAGCCAGACCTCCACAAATCACTGCTGGATGTAAAAGTGCTCAGAGTGATGTGCTCTGCTCTGTCTGTTTATGCTGAGAGTAGAAATAAGGAAAAGGAGGGTGTCTTTTAGGTGAAAGTGGGATTATGGGAACAGCAGAGGGAAACTCTTGGAACCATTCTGCCTGCCATCGTGAAATACCAAATCACCAGTGACAAACGGCAATGGCAAATGGTAATGGCAAACCCACCACAATATTCCAAAGGGGAGACATGATTCTGTCCAGGGCAAGTGAACAGGAAGCAATGATCACTCAATATGAAGAGCAGAAAAAAGAAGATGCTGAAGTGATGATAACACAAATTGCAGGGCTTTGTCAAAAGAGAATAGCAATAGCAAAGTGCTCACAATTGAGCATAAATTTGAGATTAGCTGAAATGGATGACAATTTAATTTTTTAAAAAATGCAGCATCCAACTTTGCCTATTTAGACCTCCAAAGAAGTCAGCAGGTTTTTGAAAGGATATATCTCCTATCAAGACACTTCAATTAAAGAGCTGCTTTGTTTCCAAAAGCATTCTTCGGCTCATAGCACCCACTGAAAGAGAAGATCCACTAAGTGTATCTCTGAGTAAGATCCAAAATCAACAGGGCAGTCTCTGAAAATCCAAATGACTGACAAGCCTCACTGAGACATAGGACATATTAAGCTCCTTTTTGTTTCTAAATTCAAAGGCTTCTGAATATTGGTATGAATAAACCTGTTCTTGAGGAAAAGGCCAAATGCAGACTTCAGATCTCAATCAGACATAGTAGAACGAGGAATTTAAAGTAGGTCCATTAAAATTCTATCTGGTGCAGCTGAAAAACATTTGATAGTCTCATACAGAAGACATGAGCCCTAGATTACAAAATTTCTTCACCAACAGACCAGGAAAGCACTTGTCATAAATTATTTGGGTATATGTAATGCAGCCCAGGAACAGCACTACAGATTAGATGATAATCCTGAGATCTCTTAACATCTGCCATTCAGAGGCCTTCTGCTCAAGAGAAGGTTTTGTGCTAACAGACATTTGCTCTAAGGAAGGCAGATTTAAGAAAAAAACAACCAAACACACAAAGCCCAACAAATACATCCAAAAGAAAAGAAAAATCAAAGGAATAGTTAATAATTAAAAAAAATGTTCAATGTTTAATGACTGAAATGTTTTTCTTGTGGTCATTCATGTCATCTACTGTGGCATCAAAACTCATGCACAGTCCCTGGGCTGGTCCTTGCTTTCCAACCTGCCCCAAATACTGTCACTTTTGCTTCTCTAGTGAGGGTGACAAGTGCCAGTTAGGAACATCAGCTTCCTAGAGCTATTTCTACATATTCATAGACTCTTGTTGAGGCCAAGGGGGTGCTTCTCACAGGGGACTGCCATGTTAAACTGAACTGAGCAAAATAAATGCCATTTTCTTATGCAATCACAAAAAGATGAACAAAGATGAAGAAAACTGTCAGAGAATTAAAAAGTTGAAAAAAACCCAGACAAGTGAAAACACAGAAGCTTCTACTTGGAAAAGAGTTGTTGATTGCCTCTGGGTTACCTTGCACATGAAGTGAGCTCTGGGCAGCTCGGCTAAACCTTGTGTCATTCGGCTGTGAGAGACACCTGAACACCCCTGTCCAGAGAAACCTGTGCAGCTCTGAAAGGAAAAGACCTTTTCGGATGAAAGCGTCACATCTACTGTTCCAACAATGACGACAACCATCCTAGCACAATGTCACTGTCTGCTGCTCCTTCAGATGTTTTGTCCCTTTTCCCAAGCCACAAAGCGATACTCTCAGTAAGGAATCAGAAGAAAGATGGTAACAGGAAAGTAACATGGTGGCATAATCCAGTAACAAAGTCAAACACTTCTCTGCTCACTCCTTCCCAGGATCTTTCCACATCCCATGTCACCACTGGAACAGCCAAGCAGGGTGAGATTACTCCTGTGTGCACATTTTTGCCAAACTCTATCCAAAAGTCACTTTCCTCTTGTACCACACAGCATATTTCCATGTATTAAAAAATTTGCACCTAACTCTTTCTGCAGGCAACGGCAGAAATGTTCTGTCAAACATTAACATCAGCTACACACTCTCAGGTTGAGTACGAATGTCTGCTGGGAATTCTGAGCAGGAATACACATGGTTGTAATCCATGTGTGCTGGCACCTTTTGTCTGATTTCCCAGAAAATCACGAGGTCTGATGCTTTGTCCCATTTCACCAACAGATTTCTATCAGTAACCTTCGTAAAACCCCAGCCAGACTTTAAGCAAAGCTTAGGTCAGCTCCCTAGGATTAATCACCTCAGAGTCCAATTTATTTAGCAATTAGGAAAAATTAGACAGTAGCTGGTGAGTTGGCTCTTTTGAAACAAAGGGTCACAGTCCTTAGGTCTGTTCTCAGGCTAAATGTTGGGTTTAGAAATTCATGATTTGAAAGTCTCAAAACAAGTACTTCACATTGCAATTCTTTTTGCAACATTTAGCCTCCAAATAACTTCCCTGTTCAAACTGTGAGCATGCTAATGACAAAAACAAATAAAACAGAATGTAGATTGTTTACATGATAGTTTTCAGTATCAACTTTTCCTTCTAAGCCTGACTATGTCACACTCGTTAACACTGATTTCAGGAAACATCTTGTTATACTGCTGTTAAATGTTGTGACACCATCGGGGAATTGCCAATAAATTTTATCAAGGAGAAACCTTGTCCTAGGCAGAAATCCTACAACAGAACCATGTGCATACACCTCCTGCATGTACTCCATGGCTTTAGAGCCCTTCCACTACTGCCCCAGCCCTGGATAAGGATACTGGGACATTTATTGAGGCTCTAGATCCACCTCTGCCCATGTGGCTGTAAGGGCAGCTCCCAGCACTGTTGGTTTCATTCTCTGTTGATTCCCAGTCAACAACTACTGTCTTGCACAGCACATACAAAGCACATTATTTCACAATCCTACTAGTGTTTCCCGAGAAACAGCTTGACACATACAGCACAATTCCTTGGATCACAGGAGATGAACTCCTGCTGTGCAGAAGCTCCATAGTGAGCTCATCTGGAGGGGCTGTAGTTATCAGGGCTCTGATGCCAACTTGCCCTGAGTCAATGGAGTGAGACAGTTCTGCAGCAGATGAGGTTTTGGCCTAAAGGAGTATAAACATTTGGATATCATGTTGCTCAATTAACTCATTAGATAACTTCATGTGAGACAGCTGAACAAAGTCTTAAAGAGATCACGGATGTTCCAAATGTAAAGCTCTCTTTAGAGTATTGGCTTTTCTTCAGGGACATTGAAGGTTTACGTGGCCCATTTTAGGGATCTTTTTGATGTGGTTGTGATGTACACCCTAAGTTCACTTTGTCTCTCCCTATACTTACTCTATTTACGTTTCTTGTGACAGAATTTGGAAAGTGGATCTGATTTCCTCACTATACATCTGGTTGCACCCTTTCAGGTTATTAAAAATCCCTTCATGGCTTTTCACCTATTACACTGACTTCAAAACAAAGCCAAGCAAAGTATTTGCTATGAAATTCTTAATGCTGTCTGCTGGCTCCAGACAGTGGGGACTCTCTGGCCTTGCCTCAAGTTTCTGCAAGAAATGCCACAGCAGCAGCCCTTTTACCCCAGACACATTTTATATTAGCATATTTCTTTCCTCACTTATTTCTTCCAGAGCCAGGTACCCCCTAGCTCACAAGAGTCTAGTCTTGCGAGTGTGCATTGAGGGTCACGTAGTTTAAGTTTTCTGCAAACCTTCTACACTTTTCATGACCCTCTACAGCCTCTGACAGTCTTATCCAGAAGGGGCTATGCAATGTGTCCCAACTGTGCATCTTGGAAAACGTCAGCTAATGCGAATAAGTCTGGAGGTGAAGAAGAGGACTGGGCATCTGCTGTGCATTTCCTTTCCTTCTGGAGAACTGGGAAGCAAAAGAACTGCTCCCTGGGGTGCAAGTGTTTCACAGATGTGAGGAGGCAGCATTAGCAAAGGACAAATTCTTAAGGATTCACTGCCACTTTCCTGCTCTGAGTAATTCCCTGAGAGGGCAAGGAAAGCTGTCAGGGGTCCTCTGATGTACAGCTATTCACTGTTTGACCCTCCGTGTGCAGGAGCTGCTGCAGCTGCAGTCCTAAAGACAATAGCTTGGAGAGAGATCCACAGAGAAAGGTCCCTGGGAAAGAAGATCACCGTCCTTCCTCCCCCTCCTCTCCACTGGGAGGTCTGTGTTTTGCCTCTGTGTCACATCAGGTGCAGGCAGCTGTTGCCCAGCACAGGCAAAACCCAAAGAGCAAGTGCAGACCAGGGTTTACACCTTCCATGCTCAGGAGGGCTAACAAAGCAATTCCATGCCAATTCCATGCATTCGTAGGGTTTAAGGCTGTGCTCTATTGTCTGCAGGTTGCACTGCCTCTTTAAAATCAGAAATGCATGGACAGCTTCAAGGTGCCTCCCCCTGAGCGAAGGCTTTGGATGCAAGCACAGAGACAGCAGAGCCATCCTCCCCTGAGCACAGGGCAAACCTGTCTGGGAGAGAAATGAGCACTCAGCAGAGTCCTCCGGCTGCTTCCAGCTATCCTTTCTCTGCTCCGGTGACAGCAGCACAGGTGCAGGGAAGAAACCTGGAGGCTCTCCCCAGGGTGCCTGAGAACTCCAAGAAGATGAGAGCAACTGCAGGTACACTTTCCTGATATGTCAGTTGTTGTGTTATGACAGATGGTTGTGTTGTCTGTATTTATTTTATAGCTCTCTTGGTATTTTGCAGCAAAACCTGTCTGAAACAGATAATGTTCCTTGCTCTGACAGACAGATTTTGTGTCCCAGTGTTTGTTTAGTACTTCTCTTAAACGAATGTTTGCATTACCTAAAGCAGTCCCTTGTTGGAACTGTTCTTCAGTTTCAGGCTTTGGCTTTCTGTTATTCTCTTCTTCTGCAACCATCAGCTAGAAGAGCAATATGGAGATCAAAGCTGTACAAGAGAGTTTCTCTCGGAAATTTAAGTGTCAGTACATCACGGGCTGAGGGTGGTTCCAGGGAAAGGGAGCAAGAGCTCCACTACAGAGACTGTCCTTTGTAGCCACAACCGCTATTGTTCAATAGCATTTAACACCCTGAAGACCTACTGCCTGAGTGCAGAAAAAGCAGCAATTCCCCCCAGTCCTCTGCTGGGATAGGGTAGGACTGTCCTGACAGCTGAAAGTCTGGTGTGAGGATTCCTAGATGGGGCATGGGAAGATGCAAGAAGACAGCCCTCTCAGCATTTTGATACAGAGAGGCAAAATTGGAGGGTAGATGAGAGGTTTTTTCCCCCTCTGTGTGGAAAAATAAATAATTTTTTAACATTTGGTACAACCAGCAGTACAAGTAGGGGAGCCTGCTCCTCCCCAGCATCAAAAATTCAAGGCACTCTGTCTCGCTTAAGGAAGATTTTCCCTTTCACCTCAAGGTGAAAGGCAGATTTGCCTTCACAGCAAAGCCCTACAAGCTGATTCACTGAACAAAATCTCACCTATGCAAATTGGCAGAGCTTCACCTGTTTGACAGAAGCAATAATGGATGATGCCGGCTGAAAATCTGGTCCTCATACTCAATTAATGGCTGCCAAAAGGAAAGTGCTGGTTTCACTGTTTTCCTGCGTCTTTGCAACTCCTTCTTAATTAAGGAATGTATTTAGAAGTCAGGACATCAGTTCTTTTTTCATTCTCATCTACCACATCTCTTTGAGACATCTAGAATAACACACAGACTTTGTCCAAAAGGCACATCAGATGCTTTTCAGTACATTGAGATGTCATTTTAGTTTCTTTTACGTTGCACAGGGATGACAGCACCATAAGCTTGAAGGCTGGTGGAGGTTTAAACTGGATTTTACACTTCCCCTATGTTGTCATTTCACTTTGTGTTGAAAATTTCATTGTTGGTAAATAAAACTGCCACTGTAACAACCAGTGTATGATGCAACTCAAGGCATTTATTTTACAAGAACAAAAGCATCCCTTCACAGGGTATTTCTTCCCACCATGCACAGGCACCAACAGAGCTGTGGGGCAGTAAGAAGATTATTGCTTTCCTTCAAGCTCAGCATTTTTGCTGTCACTTCCTTTCAGGAAACATTTTCCTCTTTTTGTTCCCACAGGAGGAGATGAATGAGGCTGTTGCTCAATAGTCTTCCAGGGACAAAGACAAGGTGACTCACTGCTCAGAAGGAAACCTTGGATGAGGTCTCATGCCCTGCCACAGTGGGTAACTCTAACACAACACCAAGGGCCCTCCAAGACACACGTGTCACAGGAAAATAGACATGGCCACAGAGCGAGCTGAACATAACCCAAACGTCTCCACCCACCTCAGCTTTGCTGCAATTTACAACCTCCACGATGGAGATTTCAGCTCCTTGTGGAACTTCTCCTTCCCTTTCAATTTCACTTACAGTGACTATGACCTGCCCCTGGACAGCGAAGACGACACGACCAAAACCCGCACCTTCTTTGTGGCCAAGATCGTGATTGGGGTGGCCCTGGTTGGCATGATGTTGGTCTGCGGTATCGGCAACTTCATCTTCATTGCTGCCCTCGTCCGCTACAAGAAGTTGCGGAACCTCACCAACCTGCTGATTGCTAACCTGGCAATCTCGGACTTCATTGTGGCCATCGTGTGCTGCCCGTTCGAGATGGACTATTACGTGGTGCGGCAGCTGTCCTGGGAGCACGGCCACATCCTCTGCGCCTTGGTCAACTACCTACAGACTGTCTCCCTTTATGTTTCCACCAATGCTCTCCTGGCTATAGCTGTTGACAGGTAAGTGGGGTGCTGTGACTGTATGAAGAGGTGGCCAGAGCTTCTGAGCCATGTTCACCACTAAACCACATCCTCGAGTGCCACATCCACATGTTTTTCAACTATTACCTGGGCAGGTTGTTCCAATGCCTTACAACCCTTTCAGCAAAGAAATTTTTCCCTAACTATGCTGCAGTCCTGAGAGACTGCCTGCCTCTTACTCCAGGAATTTTAACAATATAAAATAGTCATAATATAATTATTTCTTATGATTCCTCTTCTCTCAGTCTTGTGTACCATGGACTCTGACAGACCCAGGCTCTGAGGATCAGTCTCATGCTGACAACTGACTCACAGAAAGATAGTGACCCACTCAGTAAACTCTTCATAGAAAGGTCACCACTAAAAGCCCTCTCTTGTGTACAAACGCAATATACATACATACATTGCATGTTTCCCACCCTTCCTTCTCTTTTGTCCCCAATTTCTCTCATGTGCCATTTCATGGTCTAGTCTAATGCTGCATGATTTTTGGCACCTGATCCAAAAGACAGCTTAGGAGCAGTGAGCTCTGATAGCTGCACAGATACAGCTCGTGTGTGGCTGATTCAGTTGTTCCTGATGTCAGCAGAACTCTGTGGAAAGATTCTGGGGAAGTTCAGAGAGATTTTGCCTGGTGTGGGTGAGGGGACAATCAGCTCCTATGAAACAAATCCTTTACAAGCATCTAACAAAATAGCATCTCAGCAGCAGTTGAGGACTCAGGGTAAAGCTTCTAAACACTATCATGTATGTATTACCATTTTCTAACACTTTTTCAACTTCTACAAAATCTTCTTGGAATGCTTTGCTAGTGCATTCCAGGTTGATGAAATAACATGGGTCATGGAGCCCTTATGTCTGCTAAGAAATCAGTTTTCTAGCATATCTCCCTACACATCTTTAAAAACAACTCTGGAAAAGATTAATCACTGAAGCTTGTTGTAAGAACACACTGGTTTTGGTTTCACTGCCCTTTTTTTTTTTTTTTTTTGTGAGGTTTTGACTTGGTAAACAGAGAGAAACCTCATTTGTTTAACAATCACCCATTCCATGTTGGTTATGTCAAGTGGGTTGTTGACTTTGGTCTCTAAAAAAGAATAGGCTCTAATAAAAGTCTTCTCATGTTTAGATCATTTAGAAGGAATCACCTGTGTCAACAGGGTGAGTCTGTCCCACAGGATTTTCCTCAGGTAGGGCTCTCCTTCATCTTCACTGATGTCTGTTCACAGGAAACGTAGGAATTTCACACATTTAAGGCCACACCTACACTAGAAAATAATACAATGTAAAAGGAGAGGATCTGAAGAGCAAGATCACGTGATAAGAGTCCACTGTAAATATGGGGGGGGGGAGGCAGGTAGCTTTAGCTGGATCCCCTGGACTGAACGTCCATGGGCACTTGATGTGTTTTACTTACACTTCTGGAGAACATCTACCAGGGCAGTTTCATCTGAATTCAGTTCACGTGCTGCAGGACCACTCCACAGTAAAAGACGGGTAAGCAATGTGCTAAACAATGACAATCAGGAAATCCACCACAAAAGCTCTGTCCTGACTCTTAGACAGACTGATTCCATTGAGTCAAATGTTCTGCTGAGCAGATATGCATATTTATGAATACATACACATACATCATCCCACGACCTGCTTTCACAGAAACCAAGTTAAAAATGTTCATTTATCAGCTCCACAATGAGGCTGACTAATTCTGCTGGCCCCGACACCTATCCTGCACTATTAAGAGCCATGAACAATTCATCTGCTTCCAAAATCTGGCTGGCAAAAAGCACTGCTGACCTTCCACTTTACTTTAGAATTAATTTATCCTGTGGATGCTACCTTTATATAGAATATATACAGATGGAAAAGACTCCACAGGAATGAGAAATTCTATTTTTTGAAGCAATCCTTTGGGTTAAATATAGTTGTATTGGGAGCTCTGGTGTGCCTCAAACATCTTCTTCTAGCAGGAATACCCCAAACTTGCAGCTGTACAGTCATAAGGAGTGAAAACATCTAACTCAAGTTTTCTGCTCTGCCATATTACTTAACACAGTACATTTAAGATTAATAAGCACCTCCAAAAAACACACACAAAAAAAGATTTGCATGGGCAGAAAACAGGTACACTGTCCTTTGTTGGTGGCTTGAAATCATGCTCACCTGTAACCACTCATTAACATCACCATCAGCTCTTTGCACTCCATGGAATAGCCAAGGAAATAAGAAAAACATTGTAATGTATATTTGACCTCTTTGTAAAAAAAGCATATTTAAGTAGCTCTGTGCCTAAGGAAAGCATCTTCCTGTTTCTACATGTTTGTCATGACTAGGAATGTATTACTCCACATTTCAAACTCTCACTCCTATTAAAAAGGAAAAGTGGTGATGCAAAACTGTAGCTCAGCTCCAGGCTGTTACTTCAGACCTGTAAGCTGTTCTTACAGACAAATATGTTCAGGAATGACAGCAATTTCCTCCTGCCCAGTTCTGCCCCTTTGTATTTTGAAGTGTATTCAGACTAACAGTGTTTTCGGGCTTCATTTTGAATGTATTTGTCTATTCCAGGTATCTGGCCATTGTTCACCCACTAAAACCACGCATGAATTACCAAACAGCAACCTTCCTCATCGCCTCGGTCTGGATTGTTTCCATACTTGTAGCTATTCCATCTGCATACTTTGCTACTGAAACGGTGTTATTTATAGTGAAAAACCAGGAGAAAATTTTCTGTGGCCAAATTTGGCCAGTTGACCAGCAAATATACTACAAATCGTACTTCCTCTTCATCTTTGGCATTGAATTCGTGGCACCCGTGATCACAATGACTTTGTGTTATGCCAGGATCTCTCAGGAGCTTTGGTTTAAAGCTGTCCCAGGATTCCAGACAGAACAGATCCGAAAAAGGCTTCGATGCAGAAGGAAAACTGTTATGGTCCTGATGTGCATCCTGACTGCCTATGTTCTCTGCTGGGCACCTTTCTATGGCTTCGCAATTGTCCGGGACTTCTTCCCCACCATCATTGTGAAAGAGAAGCATTATCTTACTGTCTTTTACATAGTTAAGTGCATTGCCATGAGTAACAGCATGATAAACACCATGTGTTTTGTAACTGTGAAAAACAACACCATGAAGTACTTCAAGAAGATCATGTTGCTCAGATGGAGATCAACGTATAATGGAAGCAAATCCAGCACAGATCTGGACCTGAGAACAAGTGCAATGCCAGTCACAGAGGAGGTAGACTGCATAAAACTGAAATAAATTTTCTGCAGTTCAAATCTCATCTGTTTTGGAGAGGGGGTTAAAGAGGAAATAATGTCTCCTCAAAAGCTTCTCCCTTGTCTGTGGGAATACCCACTATTGGTGAGATCCCTCAAAAAGCAGCCTGCATTCCCACAAGAACTCTTCTCAGTGGACTTCTAGATAATACCCCTAACTCTGTGCCTCACAACATCCCTAAGACTGATGCTGTGCTTCAGGTCACCTATCTGTAAATTTGAGATGTAGACACTCATTTTAGAGTTAAGAAGAACAATAAAGTCTATGAATGCATTAGACCATATTACAACAAAGGAAGAGTTGAGTGCTGAGCCCAGCAGTGATGCCTCTCTTAAGAGAAACCTCTTAAACACTTTGATCTTATCACTTGTCCCTTTAAGCTATTTAGTGTCCTTTTCCTTCTGCTCAGGAGAGGAAGGATGGTAAAAAAAGCCCATTTGTCACTCTTTAACCTCTAAATTTACCCATCATCACGAAGGTCCTTGAAATCTACAGACCACCTGTCGCGGTCAGAAAGGAAGAGGGGACAGGACACGAGGAAGGATGCAAGCAGACTTGTTTATTCAGGCGTGCGCCCCATTCTTAACTGTCCCGCCCCAGGGGAAGGGGGCAGAACATCGGGTGGGCTATCAGACAGACAAATGGGGGAGCAAATCAGAACAGAGCACAGGCAAAAGGGGGAGGAGGAAGCCTGGGCATGTGCAGTTGTGCACTGTGTAGCATGGATACAGTGAAACCACATAATAACAGTAAAGTCCATATGAAAGTCCTGCCAATTGCTGTATGCTTTTCTCCATGCCTGGAACTGTTCCCATCCTGAATCTTGCTTCTCTACAACCACCAGCTTCCTATTGTCTAATGTGCAGCACGTGAAAGGCACATGCTCTACAAAGCTGAAACCTGCTTCACAGTCTAGTGAAAAACCTCAAGCCTCTTCCTGTGACACCTTGTTTAAGAATGTTTTATCACCATTCCACTCTGTAGTTTTATGAAGAGTGCTACTCTGTCATGCATTTGGAAACGGCACAGACAGATATGGAGGGACCTGTTCCCTCACCTCCAGGCATCCTATGACCATCTTTTGCTGCATTGAGATGTTGAGGTCATCACAGAAGTCATCACAAAATTGTACAGGTGGGGAATAACATCTCCACATCGTCTAGCCCTAGCCCACCCCTCTGCTCAAGCAGGTTCAGCTAGAACAGGTTGCCCAGGATTGTGTCCAGTTGGGCTTTGCCTGACTCCAGGGAAGGGGCCTCCACAGCCTCCCTGGACCATCTGTGTCAGTGTTCAACAGCCCCCACAATGAAGAAGTGCTTTCTTATGTTCAGATGGAATTTCATGTATTTCAGCTTGTCTGTCATTGAGACCTATAAAAAACATGTTAGGGAGGAAAATCCAGCTTGCTGAACCAGGCTCAGACATCTTACCAAGTCTGTGTGCACCTTCACCATGAAGTACAAGGGGGGCCAAAACACCAAGGAGATGCCAAGATGATCTGTCCTCCTGGAAGCAAGAGAGGCTTCAGCAAGTCAGTCTCTGGTTGAGTTGAATAGCTTATTGTCAGGTCAAATGTGAGGCACCATGCCACGGCTCATGGGGGTAGAGGGATATGGGACAGGGCACCGCAAAGAGGGTTCAGGACACAGCTGAGGTCGGTGAAGCAATGCCAAATTTATTAAGACAAGCAGGGACTTATATAGGGCTGGAACAGGGGCTGGACTCAGGATAGGGGAGGAGAAAAGGACTGAGAACTCAGGGAGAGCAGGGATTGGATGTCAGGGGAAGGATGGGTGGCAACTCTGGGTATCCAGGGGAAGGGGCCAATGGAAGCTCTCTCTGTGCTGCAGCAAACTTGGGCTAATCAGGTGCAGAGGAGCGGGAAAGCGGGGGAGAACAAGGGAGTAAACAGGTTTCGGCAGGAAAACTGTGAGGGGAGAAGAAGACAATATGGTGGATTTGGTTTAAAAAACAACAACCAGGGGTACAAACAACATTACAACAGTATAATCATGAACCGGGGATAACTGGGGCAAACTGTCCAATCCGAATAGTGTCCATTTAAGTGTATATTGTCCATTTCAGCAGTAAAAGGTCCGTTCAGGGCTCATAAATTCTCCTCCACGCCTGGAATCTTTCCCATTCAGAGCTATCTTCTCCAACAGCACCAGCTCCAGATGAATTCTGCATTGCCTCCCCCAGTGCTCCTTTTACTGTTCTGATTTTGTGTGAATCCAGTTCGGGTGTTTTTAACTGATAATCGTGACAAACCAGGTGACAGTAGCAGTAATACCTACACATTTAAACTGCACATAAGATATCGTGGACTTTTGTGTATTGAAATCAAATCTTTTCTATCGTGATGATAAATACTTCCTGTTTTAAAGTATGTGGCTGCACCTACTTTTGGAGTAAACAGTTTTTGTAAACAACTCTTGTCTATTCGTGGATTTAAGTGAGCAGCAAATCCTGTCAATAAAAATAGTAAATATGGCCTCAATATCATCATTCTGAATTATTTTTTTATCTTTTTCCCTTAGCTGTCACTTTCCTATCCAACCGACTAATGCGAACATTCCCATTTCCGTTAAAAAAAAATTGACCAATTATATTTAAGGGCAGAAGGATATTCAAATCCATTAAAGCACTCAAATCCTCTCATCATTAGCTGCTCTTAAATATACATTGGAGAGGATGTCATCATTTGCTGTTAGGCAAAACAATTACTGAAATCATCCTTCAAAATGACAGTTTTAAATAGGGCTAAGTACTAAATACATTTATTTCCCAGCTTGACAAAGAAACTTAAGGGACCAGAGAGCTGCCATATTTCACCATCAAAAGGCTTTTAACCTCCCCCGAAATGTCACGGTTCCTTCTGAAACTATGCTCCCATATCTATCTCCTAAACCCTGCACTAGTTGTTGAGGATTAGCCAGGAATACTATTAGAGTGTCCTGATACTCCTTCCACCTGTTTTCCCTACACACTTTTGGTGCAAAAGTCAAATAACTGACTATTTTCCACACCTGGAAATCCATCTCAGGCTGAGGTATTAAAAAAACCCTCTACCCCCACCAAGCAGTATAGTACTAAGCAAAAATTGGGGGAAAGAATAGCTTTAAAATTCTGGAAATCACTTTGAGAGCTCCAAGAGAGCTCTTTTGGTCCAGCCTGCCCACTGTTCTCATCCCTGTCCCTGCCAAGGGTAGCAAAGCAGCAGCGGCCACTGCAGGCTTAGGTTTTGGGGTCTGCAACATTGCCATGTTTTTGACATTTTGAGGTCTTCCCAGCAGCAAAGCAGTGTTTCAGCCTGAACCTCTGGATAGGGCAGGAGAATAAGCTTTGCTTTGCCCTCTACTGCATTTGTTGCAAGCAGCAACCTCAGAGAGAGGGGGGGTTCCCAATGAGGAAAGGCGGTGGTCCCCTGTTCCCTCATCAGAGTACTAAGCAGTCATGTTGTCCATAGCCTCTGACTGCACCAATTCCAAACAGCTCAAAACAGGTCCTACTTTCAGAGACATTTGCTCCTAAACTGAGTTCCAACAAGCAGGGGCTCAGAGCCTTGCATGTGGACTGAAAGTCACTTAAAAACTCCTGTGAAAATTCCATAAATGTGCAGGCAGCAGGGACAGGCCATGACCCGAGCAGCTCCCTCAGGCAGGGGGGAGCAGGTAGGCCATGGTCCAAGGGAGGGGGCCAGACCCCACACTCCTTGAGCTTAGATGAGCCATGCAGGGAAAAAAGAACAGAAGCGCTTTTTTTTACCCTTAGAACTCAGGCTAAGGGAAGGTGGATGCCAACACCTCAGCTCCCTGTCAGGTAGGGGACACCCTGCTGCCTCCTGCCTGGCCCCTCTCTGCAGAAACTTTCTCATCTACACTGAAGGATATTTAGAGAAGGAACTGAATACGGACTGCACCTACACCGAGTTCTACTTGCAAGAGCCATGCTTAAACAGAGAATGACAAGCACAAACTGAGAGGAAGGCAGAACCTGTTCCAGAGGAGAAGCAGGCCTTTCCAGCAGAACTCCTGCCTCCTAGAAGGCAGGAAAAACTGCAGTGAGACCTCTGTGGCTGCCAGTTGCCCATTATTAGCTCCAGGGACACAGATGCAATAAGGGCTTCATCATGCAGGAAGTGTGGGATGTATCGTGGATGAGGTGCAGGTGAGGGGGAGGCATCCTCCTGAGAGCCCTTAATAGGGTTTAGATGTAGTGAATCAACCAGATACCACCACGTCTTGGTTGTAGCTAGATGCAATTTTTATTGCCAAAAGCAAAACTGTGGTGCTACCACATCAGATTCCCGCTCAGCTGTCCTCCTGTGGCACAGTTCTAAAACCATAGGCTCACTTCCTACTGCAGCACCTTCCCCAGGGATAACTGAGGGTAAAATCCAGCCTCTGCTCCTTCACAATGAAAAGCAAAAACCCATGTATAACTGCAAGCTAAAATGGGGACCCCAAAACACTAAGCAAGGATTAAGAGAAGAAAAAGCACTTATTCTCAGAAACAAGCACTAAGAAAACAAAGGTTGTATGTTATTAAAGCAATTGACCCTTTACCAAAGGGGGATGACCTCCAGACCTCCAGGGTAGGTCAAAATAGCCAGCATGGTAAATTTTCCTGACAACTGACTGACTCAGAAGCCCAGACTTGGTTGTGCTCCTTCTTGGAGCCTGTCAGCCTTTCCTGTGGCAACAGCACCCTCCAGCTGCTGCCTCTGCAGCACAGCGTCACTGAAAACTGCATCAGTTTACACCAAATGCCTTGGGAACACGGCCATGCAGATATTCCCAGGATTCCAACAAGTGGCAACACATACTTCAGCTTTTGTCATTAGGGCACCGAGGCACTTACCCAGTGCTTGTGGTGTCTGCATTCTCCCTCACCCCCTGTGTCAGCAGGGCTGTGACCCGTGCTTGGGGTGCTCCCCTCCAAACACTCAATGCCATACGTGCAGCAAAACAAATACCATTGAGCAGAAAAAAGCAGAATTGAGGCAAGAGAACACTACTCCCTCAGACTCACAGATCTCTCACCCTCTGTTAGGATTTTGTTCCAGACTGCACCCTTACATACGTTGCCAGGAAAAGCCTCAAATCACAAAATCACAGAATCAATTAGGCTGGAAAAGACCTCTAAGATCACAGAGTCTGACTTTTGACCAAACACCACAATATCAACTAGACCATAGCACTAAGTGCTACATCCAGTTGTTTCTTAAACACCTCCAGGGATGGTGACTCCACCACATCTCTGGGCAGTCCATCCCAATGTTTAATCATCCTTTTTGTGAAGAAATTCTTCCTTATGTCCAACCTAAACCTCCCCTGGCACAGCTTGAGAACTATGTCCCCTAGTCCTGTCACTTGTTGCCTGGGTGGAGAGGATGAACCCCACCCAGCTACAACCTCCTTTCAGGTAGTTGTAGAGAGTGGTAAGATCACCCCTGAGCCTCCTCTTCTCCAGGCTAAACAACCCCAGCTCCCTTAGCTGCACCTCAAAATCACTGATGAAGCGGAAATCCCTGCAGTTTCTAAAGTGACCTTCATACTACCACGCAGAACAAAAGAACACAGGACAAATCCCGATGTAAAACCACCAATAATCATGGATAGTAAGTTGCTCAAGGCACAAAGTCACCTTCTTCAAAACCAAGACTTGGTAAGCGACAGAAGACACATTAAGATGGCAATATTCCCTGGAAAAAGGCATCCCCAAGCTAAAAAGGATCATCAAAACCCCATTTAAACTTCTCTACCTGCTCATCTGCTGGTTCCAGAAGAAAAAATGTGGAAGTTAACACATGGAAAGCATCACGGGAAGCAGGAAAGCACAGCAATAAAATCTGGGCATGCAGTACTCATAAAAAGCCAGGGGTGAAGCACTGCTCCAGAATAGCTCTGTAAAATGCTCCAACATACACCAGTCACTGTAGAAGTCAAGAGAAAAGCCATAGGGTGAAACACCTCAAAAAGAGGTGGGAGCCTCTGAAAAGCCAAAGAAATAAAACAAACAGGTCTGAAGGACTACTCCAGTGCCACATGGTGATGCACTCCACTCCAAAAAATACCAGGTGAGGAAGAAAACAAAAGAATCAGTGGGCAATGTGCTAAAGAAAGACAGTGAAGGACTTCTCTGAGAGGCTGTGATGAACGACTCCAATAAAAGTTGGGCAGTAAGGTGAAGGAAACCATCATAATACAACATGAGATTCCAAAAAGAGCTGGGCCTTGTGGCAAAGGGCTCCTGCAGAGGCAGCACAGCACAGCATAAAACTCTTCAGGGGTGGCACAGTGAAAGACTTTTGTGGGGCAGCTTCTCAGGGTGGACAAGGTGAAGGGCTCCAGAGGGTCCATGAGGTAAGGAGCTGGCTCCCGAGGTGGTCAGGAGCAACAACATGGTGGTCCAGCAGATCTGGCCCATGGCTTCCAGACTGGCTCACCAGTTTCCTGGCCCTGAGGGCAACAGCTTGAACATGTTGGCACATTTAAATTGATTCCCAGAGGCAGGATAATTCTGCTGTTTGAAGAAACCTTATCTATCTGACTTGGTAGGTATCGATAGGTAGGTATCTATACATGGCAGCGTTGACTTCTTTTATTTATCAGTAGTGAGCACCTTCAACAAAGTAATTTTCACTGCATTTTGGCAGGTATGTGTAACCTTTTCTCCGCAAGCCTGTGACATCTCCCTTTTTCTTACATGTCCACAATTCCCAACTAGCCATGGCCTGTTAATATTCCAATCATATCTTATTCTGCCATTAAGTCACACTTCTGAGTCTAAGCCTCCAATTTTGGCATTCTTATCTCTTGATATAGGGACAGATAACTTATCAGTTGAGCAGTTATCATCAGCTTTCAAATGAAACTATGAACATGTATTTTTTTCTCAGCTACAGACCCCAGTCCAAATCCTCACATTTATATTAGCCATAAGCACTTTCCAGCAAACTCTTAAACCTTTAGGTCAGAGTTCCAGGCACTCAAGCTGCGTGTGGTGAACAACCACCATCACTGTTACCTTGTGTAGTCAGACCACAGACTCTATCAATTACGCTATTTTATTACTGGGAATGGTACTGTTCCAGAATTATCTTCCTTTTTATGCTTGCTAGTTTATTGTTTAACAGACTTCAGTGGAAATTAATCATGGCCATGTCAGCCCATACCAGCAGAATTTCTTGTAAGATTCATCACAGACTATGGTTCTGCAGAATGAGTTATGGTTTGAAGGGGAGGAACCAAAACAAAGACGCAGAAAGCCATAAGAACAAAATCCCACTAAGCTTATGAGACTAATAAGTCCAAGAGCTGCTTAGCAAAGAAAAGCTCTTCTTCACTTTCACACCACTATGGGGATATTTTACAAGAGAAGCAGGAATTCTGGCACAATACTTATGACTTCTGTATTTTTCCTACAAATGCAGAACTAGCATACTATGTTCTCCCTCCCTGTACACCCATGCTTTTAGACTTCAGCAGGGAATGATGCACTTCCTTCCATGTCTTCCCCATCCATCTCTTTCCACTGTAGTTTAATTCAGCACCACAGTCCCCAACACTGCTCATTTCTGCCTCTTCCCCAGTGCTGTATTTATAAAGATGACCTTTAAACTTTCTCTGAAAGTATCTCCTTCATGTGGGGAGAAAAAGCTTGCTGACGACTCCTCCCAAAGAGTTCTATTTGGAAGTGAGCTGATCAGCTTGCTAGAAAACCTGTGCATAGGAGAATCCTGCATATTCTATGGTCACAGCAGGTCATTCATCTCAGTAGCAACAATACAGTGAGGTCATTCAGTTGTGACAATTTAATGACAGCATAACTCTTGACATTTTTTTTTCTTCCTCCCTCACAACTACTCCCTCAGTAATTTGTCTCAGACTATTTCTTGGAACACTCTCTGCAGGCAATTTGTAAACCCTCTGGTAGCAATTAGACTAAAAATGTTAAAAACCAAACATGTCAAATGTCACACAGAGCCTCTTCTCTTGGCTGGTGGAGTTTAAATACACATGTAGGCAAACTAATCCTGCTATGCTTAATGGTGCATTTGTGCCAAAATAAAGGTTAAAGAAGCCCTGACTGTGTGACCCTGCTTGGTACAACTGCCTCAGGTGTGAACCTGCTGAGCATTACCTTTCACAAGCTCTGCCCTCGAGAGAGCTAAGTAAGCCAGTCAACAAGACATTTAAAAATTTTTAAAAATCCAGTAAGTATGAAGAACACTTTAATGAATTAATTCCCTTCTTTCCCCCGTGCATGGAATATCAATTCTTCCCCAGTTACTTAGTAACGAGAGTTGAATTTGATAGATTTAGACTTTTAGATATGCACACAGCCCAGCCGAGTTTCATTCCAAAATCTTCACCACTCACTGCTCTTACACTGCTGCCAACAGCTCTGACCACTCTGTAACACATTTTTACAAGGGACCTCTGATCAAGATGGGGTTGGTACTTGTATAACAGGATGCACCAAAGCACATAGGTAACAAATATGCCTTGGAGTATTCTGGTGCACAGATACAACCATAGCAAGCATTTGGTGAGAGCCAAAGTGCACACATTTGATAAGGAATTGGTACAGGAAAGAAATTTCTCAGCAGGAAGTTTAAAACAACCTCCTGCACCCACCCACAACAGAAATGAAGGCCAAACCACTTTGCCTAGAAAACTAACTACAACTATTTGCACTTTTATTTATTTTCTCTAAAAGGCAGATCTCATTTGAGGAATTCTTTAGGAAATGCCCAGCCACACCTTGGTGATCTCAAGGAAGACAAGCCAGTTCCCACTCCTGCTCAACATGCAGCAGTTCCACACCTTCCTGTCTTGCTCAGGCCAGTGAAAGCAAAGACTACATAGCATCACAATTTCACTGCTCTTTAAAGCTCACTTTTAAATTATTTTAGGAAGAATAAGAAGCTTCACATTTAGAAGCTGAGACACAAAAGAATCCTGGAAGCAGCCCTTAAGCGCATTTAAAACTATGCATCCACAACATATAAACTTCTTTCACTTTAGTCCTAACAAGCCAGTATTTACCCTGAAATATCAATACCTAATTGCAAGTTTAAGAAAAGTTCATGTTCACATGCACAGATTATCACTTGAAAGTTATTTCAAGGTCAATGGAATGCACAAGGAATATCTACATGTTTCAGGAGCAATCAATCTTTATGGGGCAACCTTACCTAGCTTTGTATGAAATATTGGATTCCTTTCATCCTACTGTGGCCCCTGCGTAAGGAAGAATTGATTTAGCCACATGTGTCTCTTGTTAGAAAACTTGTTTGTTTTCTTGCCTGCTTCCAGGGAAGTACAGACATGATTATTCAGAGAGCCTGGCACAAATTCAATTGAAGCAGTATTACTTGTAAAAAAACAAGAAGGGTTTTACTAAAATAAAAATTACTTTCTTCTCGGGTAAGTATTAGCAAGCATCTATAGTACTATTAAATGCCAAAAAACCCACAGCAGACCTGATGTGCCCCATGCTGATATGCCCATTCATAACTTTAGAACACACTCACCATTTCTTGAAGTTCGTTGTCGGGTTCCTCTTTTCAGTTCCTAAAGAAAGGGAAGTTTTTAGTCAGGACAGAGTGAACCCTGACATAAGGGTTATGCCATTAAACAAATCCTGCAATGGTTGTGCTGCACTTACAAGTATAAAAGCCAGTCTGCTGCCCAAAACCACCTTTTTTGCCTTGAATCATTCCCAAGAGATTATCCAGATGAACTGTTCTCAGTGTTATGACCCCTTGCCATCTGTAGACAAATGTCACCAACAAAGGTTGGGGGTTTTTAAGAAGAAAGTTGGAGTATTAAAAAGCATTTATATATTTTACTCTATTGTTTCCATAACTGCAGTTCTTTCCTTAGTAATGTCACAATCCTGAGTCTTTACAGTAAAATACATTATCATTACAATTCCATTAATGTTCTGCTCTAAACTACTGTTTATTGCATTGGGATTTCACGTGGAAAAAAACCCTAGATTCAACAATCTAGAAAAAGCACAAAAAATGTGAAGTAAAATGCGAATAATCTCTTTCAATTCTTTAAGAACAGACAAAATGTAAACAGCACATTCCCCTCTGTTTATCAACAAGTCAAGTTGCTGGAATATAAAAAGACTACAAAGTGTTAGAATAGGAACTCAAATTCAGTTTTAGGCCTCAAGAGAACATATATGCAACAATTAGTTCTCACAGTAAGAAAATCACTGGTCCCCCCCAAAAAAGAAAACACAGAAAGACAACAGATATGGTTGCAATGTTTGGTTTAGAGCATCAAAAAACTTTAAAATTTTAACTTACCAAAAGAAAAAAAATCCCAGAAAAAAAATAATCCAAATACAGAGTAAGATGTAAATTTTATTCTAAAAGTAGATTAAAGCATTTTATTACAAGTTTTGGGTATCCATCACTGGGTTTGGGTTTTTTTTCCCTCACACTTTGAGCAGTATTGAACAAGTTGGCTTACCTGGAGGCGCAGTGTGCTTGTATTCCAGCTTGTGCTGTGGGTTCTTCCTGCAAAGAAGAAAATAGCAAAAGCTTGATTCATCACCTTGTTCCACACTTAACAAGTCCAGAATTCCCTGGTATTTCATGGATAATTTTCAAGGCATAGCATTTAGATCAGTTGATTATGCTCCCTTCAAGTAGTGGCCAACACAGGAGGACAACAAAAAGAACACGAAAAACCTTCAAATTATATCTGTTGCTTATCAAAAGAGTTATCACTGTTTCACGGATGCCTCTTTTCCTCTACGCCCAAAGAATGAAGCAAATATTAAGAAATTACCAACTAATACAACACAGAGGTTGTCTTATCTGGAAGGAGAGACAGTTTGGGGTTTAGATAAAGCATCCACTGTACTCCTGAAAAGCACATTGGCAATTTCATTACTGATATAAACCTACATTGCTCAGCCTGAAATGAAAAGTTCGTCTCATAGAAGTTTATAAGAGAAACACTTTTTCTGCATTAGCTGAATAGAACCATGGCTTTTTCTTAAAAGCTGCCTTCATTTTGTTACATTTCATGGAGAACATGCTCTTTAGGATCATCACACTTTTCAAGATAAAAGGTTTCTCTGTAGGAAGAATCTTTATTAACAGCAGCCCTTAGTTTCAACATGGCCCCACAGAAGTCTTATTGCCTCAAAATATATCTTTTTATCCATTGTGGGAATTCCACGGCAGTGAAACTCTGCTAAACAAAAGCATAAAACCTAGATACAGAAGAACAAATAGAATAAAACAATATTTTGAGGAAAATCAACAGTGCTTAAAAGAAAACAGTAGTCAGCCATAAACTGGTTTTATTTATTTACCTCAACTATGCTTTCTAACAACTCAAATACTGATTAAAATAGTTTTTATACAAAATATCAACAAACACTTTATCAAAATTTAAACTAAAAGTTACATATCAGGAATACCAGGTAACAATAAATTAAAACATACATTTATATAAAAGAACAGTTTACTGAATGCTGAAAAGAGAAGTGTTGACCTTCAAGTCACTGAATAGGTTCCAAGAGTCAAGTTTTCATTTGCCGGCTGAAATTACAAACAAAGCGGCGATTTTTACTGTGTCACTGTGCAAAATATGCACAGACTCAGGTGTTTTAAAGGTAGCAGTCTGACCATGGTACATTTCAGAAGGCTACAGTCAAGATTTCACACCAAGAATTATTCTCATTATTCTACCATCATTTTGCAACTGCAGGGGAGAACATTCTTAGCCTGTAAACAAGAAGAGCCACTTTGTACAGTGTTTCTAACCTATAAAAAGCTGTTCCATATGGACACTTGGGCCGGTTGTTGTTGTTATCCTGAGATATAATCTCCATGTCGTGACAGTCGTCATCATTAGGGTGACTGAACTGCTGGAAGTGAATGGGATTCTTCCTGTAAAAGATAAATATACACCAAAACCTGACTGTTCTGTATCAACACAAGAAGCAAAGTCAAGAAAGGTATTACTAAATCAGTGACAGCTCATTTTTCAGTGGTTACTAGAAGAGGAGCTTTTAATGTTTAACCTGATGCAGAACATAAGACCAACTTTCAGGATAACAAAAGAAAAGTTTTGTCTCAGCTGCAACAGAGGCCAAAATAAGAATTTTCCTATTTGCCATCAGCTTTAAGTTTCAAACCTCCAACAGATAGACAATAGGTTTTATTAGAACAACAGATCACCACACTGACATGGAGTTGCACCATAAGATGTAACAACCGCACGTGTAGTTGAGTCACATCAATGTTAGTAATGAGAGCACATGACCAGCATCCACAATTTCCTGCTCTACAGCACTTGAATGCCAGGTGAGCAAGTAGGGAACACAAATATATGCATCACTGAAAGAACATTCCTGCTGCTTCAATGCAATAAATTTCCACACACCACACAAGACAAGGCAGCCATAAACAGCATCACTTATAGAAGAGTGCCTTTCATAGAACTGCTGTAAGTGATGCTAAAAAGAACACAGAAAAACATGTTATAACTTCAGGAGAAATTTACGCGACAGATCAAAACACACTACAAAAAAACACATCAAAATGAACATATTGGTACCAAAAGCAAATCTACCTTTTCCTCATGACTTCTTTTAGAGACGCTTTTTCTTCCAAGCATAATATTTAAAAGCAAGAAATGTGAGACATTTTAATAATTTTTTTCCAAAAGACATCCACAACCCACTTCAGTGATTACCAAAATTATTCTCAGAGCACATAACCTGTAGTTTGTTTGTGCACTTCTCAAAGATCCAGTATCCCTTAGATCTACTTTCACAGCTGACAGGCTTCTTGTCTTAGTCTTTTCTGTTACTTCTGCAAACTGTAGGGTAAATAAAATAATGCTTCCCTAGAAACCACTGCTAGGTTGCATTTACTGGTCTTTTATTCCACGAGTTCCAATGAAACATTAATTCTTATGCCAAATTCAGACTGGCTGCCTAATTCTTTTCCCATTTAAAAATAAATGGGATGAAACCAAGTCATTTAGAGCCCATTTTGTTTTCTCAACGAACAGCGCTAACAAACTAGCAATAATAGCAAGAATTCTCAGTCATGTGAAACACAATTCATCTTCTCCAAAGGATACAACAGCAACTAATGTTCTTTGAAATAATTTTAATCTGTATTCCTACAACAAGATACATGTAGCATCATGGTCTCCAAGGAAAGAAGGCCTTGTAGCTGTCAATTAGCCAATTTATTGTATTTTAGGAGATATTCTTTTCCTTCCAAAAATTTGCTTCAAGACCTACACTAAACAGCCCTTACTGGAGGAGAGAAAAAAAAAAAAAGAAGGGAAGAGCAACAAAAGGGTTGTGATGCACAAGACCTCGTTACCAGGCTTCAGGAGACTTTGGGCCAGTGGATGGTGCTCCTCAAATCATACATTTTCTGTGAAGCACCTTGAACACGTCCCACCGCAGAGGCTCAGGACTAGTAGAAGCATCATATTTTATCTTACTTTTACCTGGATAATTTGTACTTTTCCTACTTCTCTGTGTAGTGCAACAATACTCAGCAAAATAAATGGAAGCAGAAAAGTGCATAGGTAATATTAAGCAAATATTTTCCCTTCTTGCAAAAAAACCCCTAAGGCTTCTTTCTTAAAAGTTTTGTTTGAGGTTTTTTTATCATTTATTTTTAGACATAAGATATTTGAGTTACAAGAGCACATTATCACACTGTAAGCTGTACTCCAAAGTTAGGTTTCATAACAAAGCCTCACTGCACAGGGATTTGTATTCATTTGATCAAACCAAGACCATTAGGCTGTATTTACACAAAAAGCAACCAAATAAAAACCTATTTTAAAAATAAAGTTTTATGACTACTGCCTTCATATAAACATACTGCTTCAGTAACTGCAGCTTGGATTTCACAGAAGCTCTAAATTTGTATCCTCACACTTCATGATGCAGGAAACTACGCAAACAAAAACTATGTAAATAAAATTTTAAAAGTTCTTTACCGCCAATGCAGTCAACTCAAGCAGAGGTTGGGAAGTATTGTTCAGTGAAATATTTAAGATAGCTACTCATCTATGCAGCCACCAAAAGTAACAGTTAAAAGCTTTTTCTAAAGCAATTTTAACTGATCACTTCAGAATTCCTGACTCCTCACAATCCCACGCAGAAGACCCATGGCCATCTCAAGGGCTTATTTTCTCAGCTACTGGAAAAAACTGGTAGTGAAAATGTAATTTATTACCAGCACTACTTATAAAGCTGCAGAATTCAAGCCTGCAGTTATGCCACAACTACACATAAGATGTTTCTAAGTTCTAAATTTTATGTCTTATTAGAAGACAGGACTCAAAAAAAAAAAAAAAAAGTCAGGTGCAGGTCTTTAGCTGCCACACTTACAAGCTTAAGGTGAAAGGAAAAATAATTTTACAAACAATCAAATAGCCAAATATTTAGAAGAACAGAAAAATCCAAAGGTTGGTTGAGCACCTCCTGCTTTGACAGGTACAGAAGAGATTTACACACCCCCATTCAGCAGAGAACTGTATCCCAGGCTACGGCAAAAGGATTGAATTTTGGACAAAATTTGTGAGTTCCAAGGTGAGAACAAAGTTTGGGTCTCCTGTACACTTATATGTTGCCTTTGAAAAGGGGAGTGGTGGTGGATTTACTTTTATTTTTAACTTCCTGTTCTTCTAGCTTCAGAAAAACAAGCAACAGACAAGAAAAAGAGCACACGACAGTATTCAGAGGGTGAGTTCCTTGACAACAAATATAGGTAGCTACAACACACACAGAGCACTTTGTCTCCCAGTGGTAACAGCAGTTCCTTTCAGTTTGGTAAAGCCTCAGGCCACCTCAGAAAGAAAACATGACACTGCAGGAAGGTGACAAGAAGATTCCCTAGGGTGAGAGGTTCCATCAAGCTTGGTTCTTTCAAAACCAGTGATTTCAAATTCATAAATGAAGAAACTGAACTACGGGTTACAAAGTTATTTCCTAAATGTTTAAGACAGGTGTAAGAGATATCTTATCAAATTAATAGATTTAATACTTAATACTTTAATACTGTGCTCTAACAGAGCTCTGCACCAATGCCGAAACAGCTATTTGGGGGCCTTGAATTAAAAGCAAATACAAAGAAAGATTACAAAGCACATTTCTATTACTGCAAACAGGCAGATTCCGTCTCATGACATTTCCCAAAGATCAAAGCTGATATTTTTGATACTCCCTATTTACAAATTTCTTTGACTAAGTAGGATTAATATGTGTTATTTTAGAACATTTTTTCTTATAAACCAATACTTTCCAAAAGTATTGTTGCCAAATGTTTTGCAATCAAGAGAAGAAACCAAGAAGAAATGTGCACATGTAGACTCCTACTCCTTATTACCTGTACCTAAGATTTGCCTTCCTAAAGATTAGGAATATTTCAGCATATCAGAGCATTAAATCACCTTAACACCCATACAAGGGAAAACTTGTCCGAGCAAAATTAAAAGTAGTTGGAGCAAAACAGAGGCTGCATTTGTAGTACTAGGTCAACTAAATTGTCTAATAAAACATGTTTTCATCATAATCATTAAGGGAGAAAAAGAGATACATGAAAACTGAAGCATGATGTGCTCACAAACACAACAGCTTTATGGTTTTGATATACACAGTTACCTTAGCATTAGGCCCACCAAACATACAATCACTTGTGCTTAGTTGTTTTCTCCTCAAACTCACTGTTTTTCTTATTGCTCAAGTCTCTTTGGGGAAGGAGAAAAAAGTCACAGGACTCCCTGTTTCCTGGATTAGCCATATCTTTTGTGTTTACAATGCACATGACTTTATCTAGAGCTCAAAATCTTCTCCTAAATTTAGTTCTCAGGTCACCAGGTCTCAAGAGCACCTCCAGATTTCAAGCTTCCCTTCAGTATAACAACACAGGACACCACAGATCTTTTCTGGGCAGAAATAACTAGCAGGAGGCTAAGCACCCAGTACTGTTGTTCTGGAATTTCACTGGAACAAAGCATACTTAAGAACTTTGTTCTGGTTTAAGGGGGAAATGAAAGCTTAAAAAAAAGCACCAAAAGGCAAAGTTATAATAAAAGAAATTTTTGATTATTTAGGGGTGACAAATAATAAGTATTTTAAACACTCAGATCACAAAGCAGGCAATAAATAAAAAAAAATAAAAAAACTTCAATAAATACAATCATCTTTCATACAAGTCTCACCTGCTAATAAAATAAGCCTACAGGGTCTATGTTGGTTTGAGAGCCCTAAAATCCACTTCTCCAGGGCAAGCCTCCACCCCATCTCAAGCCAGTGTGAGATGGGTTTTCCAGACACCACGCAAGACTCAAAATGGGGGTAAGGGATTATATATTACAATGACTGTACAAAATAAATACTACAATACATTACATACAATCTTAACTATCTCTACCATGACATAACAGTATTTACAATGGATCAAATCTCTTCTCCCTTCCAAATAAAAGTCCAGGAGGGAAGAAGGAAGAGATCCTTTCTACTTTCAGAGCAGCATTGTCTCTCCAGAGCAGCAGGCTCTCTTCTCTCATCAGCAGGTGTAGCTGGATCTCTGCCAGTACACACGAGGGGGTATCCAGGCCCCTCTCAGCCCTTCGTCTCCAAGTGAGGGTCTTCTCTTCCGTGAGCTGCGTTCACCCAGACAAAGGTCACTTCACCACGGTCATATCAACGAAGTGCAGAAGCCTTCGCGACGGTCCGTATCTTCAGAGGATTCAAGCCCCTTTGCAGAGATCCCGTGCTCTGACTCAAAACTGCAAGCTTGGCGGGGGGGGGGGGCCCAAGGTCACCCCTTCCGCATTCCTTCTCTGAGCTTTTCAGCTCCTTTCTGCAGTGCTGTAGCACTCCAAGACTCTTTCAAGTAAGAGTCCATCATCCTCCTCTCTCTAGGAGGGGTCTCCGAGGAGTTTGGGGAGGTTTGGTTCAGTTCTTACCCCAAAACTCTCTCTCTGTAGAGCTTAGTTCTGCTCTCTCTCTGCTGATGGCTCTCTTTCTCTTGGACAACTCTGTGTCTCTCTTGCTCGGCTGCATGCTCGTTTGCTGCTTCTTCAGTTCTTATCTCTTGGCTCTCTGCCACTTTCTCTGGACAGCGTTGTTTTTGCCGCCGCTTCTGCTGCTCACGGTGGAGAAAACTCCTTCAGCTCTCAGCTACAGAACTTGGCCCAGTTTAACACTGTTCCAAGTCCCTGTAGCCCCCCAGGGGGGCTCCTGCCCCTCAGCTCATGGCTTTCACAACATGGCCACCTCTCCAACAACAACTACAACTACTTTCTTTTCCGGTCTAAGTGTGATATGTTTATATTTTGCAGAAGCACTTATTGGCTCAAACCTCAAGTGTCACCACCCCCTGGGGATTTACCATTTTATAGCTTCAGGGGTAAAACTGTTTTTCCCCCACCACAGTTGGGCATTTCAACCTTTTACATCTCTTCTTCCTGCTGGTTCCTGGTACTGTACACACAGGTCTTTTATTTCTTTTTATAATGGACCTTTGTCTCTTACTTCCTATAACACTTCACCTTTTAATTGGTGAGTACTTCAACCCTTGTTTGGGCTATATTAGCAGTCAGCAAGATATCTTGGTTCCTCCTTTTACCCTTCTAAAATTATTGTTCTGCCATTTGTTTCTCATCAGTCCCCCGTTCACCAAAAGATCTTTTTTCAAATTAATACTTGTAATGATTTTATTATTTTCTCTTCCATAGCTAATATATTACTTCTAAATAGCAAGCTAGCCCAAGCTAGTTTTAATTTTGCTTTACCTGTAACAGGCACTTCCATACATGCAAGGTGACCTCTTATGCTGGATATTTTTTGAGCTTTCTGAAGCATCTGCACTTCCGGTTGAATCCGAAATCTCAGTCTCGCAATCCATACTTGCATCAGGCTCAAGAATCCCTTCCCGGGCACCACAATATTAGGAAGTCTTGCCCCAGTGAGCTTCTTGGCTTGTAGAACCAGTACTCTGCTCTTTGTTTTCCATTTCCTCAGTTCTATTGTCTTTACTGGAGGTCTGACCTACTCTTTTAGAACATTTGCTATGCAGCTGCCTACCATTTTTTTCCAGAGAACTTCCGGTGTTTTTTGTTCCAGTCTTGCCATTTCCTTCCTTATCTCTTGTGGTATTCTCAAGAAGAAATCCAGATGTATTCTGTGGAACAAGGTTACATTTTGAAGGACCTGAAAATTTACACTCCAGAATTCAAAGCTTTAAAAGTCAAACTGTGCCTCATCATTCCTGCTTTCAAAATCAGAGAACCATAGAACAGTCCAGGTTGGAAAGGATCTCAAAAGATCATCTAGTCCAGCCTTTAAAATCTTTTAATCCACTGTCCAAGCTCAAAGTTCACTGCTAAATAGAGCTGCTGAATGAAAGGTTGGAGTTAAGAAAACAACACAAAACACACTTTAAAGAAAACTTATCCTAAAGCTCCCATTCTTGGCCTCAGTTCCCTAATAGCACAGGCTCCTCTCTCACCACCTCAGTCTGTGAACAGTCCAAGGACTTTAATTTAAATTAACCTCCAAACAAAAGTACTCCTTTTGAAAAAATTAATGGGCATTATATAGATGAAGATACAGTAGACTCTATAAGAATGGACACTCCTATAGTTGAATCAATTTTAATGTGCTAAGTACTAAGATATATGGAATATATATATATATATTTATCTATATATGAAGATATATGGGAATTCATGATACACACCTTGAGCTTAAACCCACCCTGATACATCTGAAATTGTTCAGATCATGACTAAATCATAAAACAGTCTGTCATCGATACGATCAGACAAAAGAGTTCAGCTTTGACACATACTGCATTTTAAATTTTGGAACAAATGTATATTTAAAGTGAGAGATGTGTTGTTTAGAAAAAGAATACAAGACATATAACCAAGACAAGAACACTGTCCTGACAACTGAGACATTACCTGGAAGCATACCTACATTGAAGGCTGAACTACTGTGATACATCACAGAACTATTCCAAGGTCCCTGCTCTCTGCAGGTTATTATCCAAGTTTCCCCTCCAGTAAATTTATACTTAGTTTACACATATATGTCTGGCAGAGCTTGAAAAGCAGCCAGTGGTTTCCTGTTTGATTTTGTTCCTTTCAATGCAAGCCTCATAAAATTTTATCCAAAACCAGAGACAATTACTTTTGAGTAGCAACGTGATTAAGGGCAAAATCAGCATTAATATCAGATGATCCTGACACCAGCACAGTTAGTAACTCGAAGACAACCCCCAAAATAAGGCTCAGCAAACAACTGCAGCTGAAGAAATCCGCCTTCCTTTGCAAAGGGAGGCACAAATTACCCTAATTTCCCGCTCCCACTTGTGACTCTCTACTACATTCATTGCTTGTATTGTACTTAACGAGACTAAATTCACTCATTAGGATCAGCTACACACCAGGCTATGATCCAGGGAAAAAAAAGCCGCCTGCACTCCAGCACTGGGTTAGCATGGATGGGCCCTCAGCACTCTCTGGTGGCTGCTGCTGCTTACAACAATTCAGATTATTTTTGCTTTTTTCCCTACAGAACATTTTCTCAATCGCCTTAAATGCAACAGCAGGACCACGATTTGGGCTTTGACATCAAAATTACCGTCTTTCAGAGCTCTCTATGACAATTAATTTTGCTTGCCCTAACCCATTAGTTCTCCTGCAAAGTTACAAAGGCAATTTCTTACACTGCACTTGAGACTGAATTATTTATGAAATTATTAGGTGAAAATAAGTAAGGTTTCATACTTAAAAATCGCAAAATGGAATAATTCATTATGTAGTCACCTAATAATCTAACAAAGAGAAAATAGCACAGCAGCTGTTATTAATGCATCTAATGAACAGCAAAGTTCACCACTTGGAACACTTTTCCAGATTAACCACTGTTACACCAAAACTACTCTGAAGGGTTTGCTCTCCATGAGCAGTTCATTTCAATTAACTTTAAGATTTAATTAAAACAACAAAATCTTCTTCAGTGTCAAAATCGTACCAAATAATACTGCCTTAAGTGTTTTATCAGATCCTGGAACAGATCCATGCAATTCTAATGCTAGACATTAAAAACACCTCTCCAGGCTGTTCACTTAGAGGATACAAATGAGAGCCTCAGTTTGCTCTCACCAGCATTTGCTTTGTTTTTCTTTGGCAATGATCCTTCTCTTTTCCTCACTTGCAAGTTGCTGTCAGTAAGGATTTGGCTGCCTGTAAACTGCTGTGAGGTCACACAGACAGTGACCAGCTGGACTGCAGGGTGTGTTCACTCATTGCCACAAACTGTTTGGGATTTCAGGTTACTTTTTTTTTTCCCTTTCCTTTTTTTTGACTCAAAGATTTTGAGACAGTGGCATAAGCACACTCCATGCTACCCTTCCTTTGAAACACAGCAGCTGCTGAGCCCCACACCATCATTATCTGACCATAAAACTTCACCTACTAGAATGGCAATAGCTTGGGTAAAGCCCAGTGTCACACTATCACCTGTCCCCTCACGATTCTCAGAAAAAGAAACCACACACGCCAAGCCACTCCTAGGACCTGTGCTTTGGCCCATGCCTTCCTGCCTCTTGCTGCAAAGCTCAAAGTCTAGTATTTCTATGGAACATGTCCAGTGTGATTCCCAGATTCCAAGGAGGAAATGCAGAAAACCAAGTCACTGAAGATTTCCATGATCCTTGCTGCAGAGCTGCCTAACGGACTGGTATTTCAAAACAACAAACCACAAGCAGAAGACAAAGTTATGTTGTAGACCCAGCCTTCAACCTGATATTGCCAACTACATTCTCAATTTTTTTTTGCAATAACATGGTTCTTCCCCAAGCCAAAAAGTTACCTGAGATGAAGGAATACGGATGGAAAGGCAGCTCCTTTTCCCTTGATCTTGCTCCTCACCTTCAAAATCCTCTATAGTTTCTCCAGAAGCTAATCTTTTTTTCTGTTGCACATTTATTTCTGATTTCAATGACTCCATGTCACTTTCTCTCCTTCCATGGCCTTTTTTCTTTCTGTGACCTAAAAAAAAAAAAATAATAAAAAAAAAAGGGGGTACTTTCAGAATGCAATTTTTTCAGTGAAATCCTGACCACATTGGAAATCTACAGCTACATCAAAGCAGAACATAGGGCAAATGGCACAAGACACAACAGCAGTTGTGCCTGTGCTGTTTCAACAACACATTTTACACTTACTGCTTATAGGAGTAAAAAGTATGTTTGAGAACGAAACAGACATTTAAGGGGGAATTTGGAGGAAAACAATAAATATGTGGCAAAGGATATTCTGGAGCGAATGTATCAGTATGAGTGACAATGGCTTACCACAGACCTTTGGTGTAACTGTCCCTTCAGACCACCTGTTTATATGGGCAGACATTAATTAGGACACAGTAAAATCAGAGTGTGCCCATTTCCCTGGGCAACCACATCATGGCTGATCATTTCATCAGCCAATAACCAACACAGAAAAAGACAGTGAAATAAAGTTCTGTCTCTCTGAAAAAGTTCACATCCCAGGAAACCTCAAGATCTCTGTACTGAAGCAGTATTTTCTGGATATGTAGCTGGGAGAGACCCAGGGCCACCCTCCTGGTTTTGCTATAGCTTCATCTGCTGCAAAACACATTCAGAAGGAAGATACTCGATGCCATTTTAAAAGACTCAAAAAACTCTCTTCCTTCAAAAAAATGTGCCAGAGTGATGTGTATGAAGCAAGGAATTTTCCCAAATTTTAATGCCTGATTTCGAACGCACAGATCAGTGCCACCTTTCTAACTAGAAGACAGAAAGGCATAAAAGGGTAGCTTTTTCGAGTTCCTCTTTACCTTTCTATATTCCCATCCAATATCACCTTAAAAAGATGCAAACCACTTCACAGCTTTAAGAAAATATTTTTGATTTGCAGAAGAGATTGGCTGTTTTATTAAAACATCCCATTCTAAGCTGGAAAGACCTCATGCAATAAATTTTTTAACAGCTCCAACACAGTCTGCATGTCACCCCAGCTCCCTCAAGGTCAGGCCTTCAGATACCTCTAACCCACACAACTCCAAATCTCAATACCAGCACAATCACAGCAGCCAATCTTTGTAACAAACATTATATTCACACATATAACAAATGTTATAGTGCTTGTTCAGAAAAAAACCAACTAAACCAACTCCACTCCCCAAAAAATACAAAACAAAACCACAAACATAAGAAAACAATCATATCAGTACAGGACTCAACCAGCTGAAGTCCTCTGGTACATTCAATTTCTACATCTGAAGGAATAAGCAAGTGGAGAACAGTCTTGATTTGGAAAGGGGAAAAAAGAAAAAAAACACCAAAACATAAATTTTCTTTTGCTTCTTATAATTTTCTCAAAACTAGCTTTTGAGGGAAGGAATAGGCAAGGTCGTGGATGGCACATGACTGAGGTGTTTAAAGCCACAGTTGCCCAGGTCACACAGTTGCCCAGATCACACAGACACCTGTAATTACTACAGGAGAGAAGAAATCACTGGTCAGATGCTGTATGAAATACTCCAGTTGGGCTGTTTGGGCATCAAGAACCAAATCCATCACAGCATCCCAGCAGAAACAGCAGCTGGAAAGAAAGACACTAAAGCAGAGCTGCTGCACACAGAGGAGTGGACACACACTCACCACCCACAGTTCATAGCTCTGGACTGATTCACAAAGGAAACTCAGCTGCTCACACCCGAATCATCTCACACCTCTCCACAGAAGGACAAGCAGGGTGGGTGGGGTGTGCTGCCTTCCACACAGAGGACAGAAATGCCAGGGGAGCTTTGCCAAGTCATTTTCCTCCTCTTCTCTCACTTTTTTAGTCCTCCACTTCCACCAATTAAAGTCATCAGGGCAATAAATGCCGTGCAGTAAGTCTGTCTAATGGCAGCTTAAATAAGAAGCTCCCAGAACCAAAGTTGGACATACTATAAAATTTCCTTGAGGTTGTGCCAATGCAGCACCTTTGTGCGTCCTGCTGACAGCGACTGAACACAGTAGCAGCAGTTCACTAATTTCCTTTTCCTGGAAGAACAGGAAGGAATGCAACACTGTTTTAGCCTCATGTTGGTACGAAAGTATTATACTGTGAACAACAGCTCCTCCAAGCAAGTAACTTTGGACTAAATGATCAAGTTTGATTCACTCACGGTTAAAAAACTAACACTCAGCACCACCCAAAAAAAATCCTACTCTAAAAATCTGTGAAACTAGAATTAAATTTGAAAGGGCAAAACATCACGACTTAAGTGTGGAGAAGGACTGGAATTAAAGGTACAGAAATTACCTAGAATTTACACACGAAATAGACAACTTTATAGGAGAGGGCTACAGAATATCCGATGCTCAGATGTCCAATGGGAGTTTATTATCTGGCATTAAAAAAAAAAGAACAGAAAGAAAATCAACTGATGAGAAAGAGCTCTATCACACTCATAGGACTGATGACAAAAGAGACAAGAGAAGTTACTCTCCATCAGCTGCCCTGCAGGAACGATGGAAAAAGAAGTAACAAATCAACACTTTCAACCACCACCATTGTAATGGAAGAAATTTACATCAAAGCACAGAAATGCATATTGGAATGCAATTGTATCACACTGCAAACCTACCTGCTGTCATTACAGGCTCAGACACCCTCTGCACCAGGAGATCTCCCTCCAGCATCCAAGATGGAAGCACTCTCTTTCTTTGAATAAATTTTGACTGTTCGCTTTCATTGTCATCAGAAAGAGGAACCTGAAACAATATTTACCTTTAATATTTAAAAGGTACTGTTTAGTACCTTAATCCAGTTACAAAAAGGGGAGGAAACCAGATCACAGTTTCTACACAGTTGCAGCCTGGGTGACCACTTACTTTTTGTTTTATAGTTCCTACTCACTCAGAAAAACAAAATCTATAGAAACCTTCATGCAGTAGAACAAACCCTCTCTCCTTAGACCTTTGGAATAAATACCTAAAACGCCACAAACTGAAAGTTTCATAGAAGACCTTCACCAGCACCTTGCTCTAGAGTTTCCACATACAGACATAAGAGAAAGAGCAGGTTTAACAAATGCCTCTTTGTCCAAAAAAACCCAAACAAAACAAACAAAAAACCCACAAACAGAAAAGTCTTCTTAAGAATTGTAGGAATGCTAGTTGCATTCCTACAGTTCCTTTCTCCAGAAAGTAACCAGACTCTAAATCCTGTCTGCAAAAACAGTGTAAATACACCAAAGTCACATTCATTATTTACTGAAAGCAGCACTATCACTTTGAATCTCCACTTACTGACAGGTGAGTGTTCACCCCAAGGATCTCAGCTACAGCAAAGGCTGACACTTCATTTGTTGTGTGCAGTTGTTACTTACTGTACCCCAATATTGACCAATGTGTCGCTTTAGTGCTGGATACACAAAAGAAGATGTTTAGAAAAATCCAACCTGCTCCCCACACTATTTATCAGACTGTCTGAAAGCCACTGGACTTGGCAGTGTTTAAAAAAAAAGGCAAAAGATGGTCACTTTGAAAACTCTATTTTACTGGACAGCCACGGAAAGAACAGGGAATTGTTTATCCATGTGTTTGTATGGATCTTGACAACACAGCTCCATCCCAGCTGACAATCCAAATGAAACAGGCTGCCAGGACACTACAAAAAGATATTATTTACAGCCAGCCCAAGACACCCACAGTCCAACTCCAGGCTCTCCTCTCTCCTCTTTCAGAGGCTTTTGGGCTGGTTGGAACAGTCATTCATTCCCCCAGGCCTTCAGAGGTACTCAGGGGCAGTTACTGATATGGACCAGAGACCAGAACTGGACTTTGTTCTGTACTCAGCTCTAGCACTGAGTCCAAAACACTCCTGTAACACATTTATGTACTTGCACAGCACACAGTCCCAACCAATAAAGCAACAAATTTTGAGTACTCAGCTTTGTCTGCAGTAATTTACTTCTTGGGGAAAAAAAAAAAAGTATAGAAAGCACAACACCTTTGTAATTTTCAACACACACAAATAATGAATTTCATTAAAAAATTAAGCATCCACCAAATGTCTAGAGGTAGCATCATTATTTCTCATTTTTGTAACTCCTTGCACCTCAGAGCTGGAAAGTGCTGGTTCCATTAACAGTGTTACACAAGACATCTCAACAGCGTGAACAGTTGGTGCTTCTTCTGCATCAGCCTCCTCAGTTTTTTCTGACAAAGCAAAATATATTTTAGCTACTCACACATCACAAATATAAACATGCACTTTTGACTCAAACACAAAAGTTGGTCTGTATGTTTGTCACTAATAAATACACTTTGAAACTGAACATCAACATCCTATTACACCAACTTACAGAGGAAATAAACACGCCTTTCTTTTACCTCACACCTGAAGTATTTTGAACAAAAGACCCTAATCATTGTTGGCCCCACTGCTGTGGTGTTCTGGGGTTTAAGTACAGAATTTACACTGGGCACTGCCATGACAAAACTTGGAGAAAGCTGAAATTACAGCTCAGAATTTGATTCACTGTAAATCTGCGCAACTCCCCAAAATCTAGTTCTACACTAAATGTCAGACAATGATTTTAAGATATGGTTTTCAGGGTCAGGTGCTCAATTAATCCAGCATCTTCTGGCAAGTTCTCACTAGAGGCAGCTCTCAGGTGCCACCAGCTACTCAGATGCTGGTTTCAAAAGCTCCGTTCAGAGCCACCACATCCAAAATGCTTCTAAGCTGTGAAAATCACCCAAACTGCAATTGTTTTCCCTTCAAGACTTTGCCCTTCCACTACTCAATTCACTGGCACAAAGCATTAAGGAAAAACAAGTCTAATTGCTGCTGTATTCCCTGCACAGCCACACTGGGGAGTCACTAACACCTGTTCTGCAGCTCTCTACACTCCAGGGAAGGCATATGATGACCAGTTGAACTTTCTCTTCATTGCCTCATGAAGAGAAGCAGGAGGGGCCAAGAGAAGAGAGGCCAGGCTCTGCCCAAAAAGGCCCCTCCAGGTGCTGTTTGGGAGGTTTTGGTTCTCCAGGGGCTCACAAAATAACCAAATGGGTTATGATAGAGGGGACCACAGTGGGTCATCTGGTCCAACACCCCTGCTCAAGCAGTGTCATCCCAGATGATGTGCCATCCCATGGCACAGGATTGCATCCAGACAGTTCTGCAATATCTCCAGTGAGGGAGACTCCACAACCTCTCTGGGCAACCTATTCCACCCATGCAGTAAAGAAGAACTCACACCGTGAGTTCTTCCTCACTTTCAGCTGGAAAGTGTGCATCAGTTTCTGCCCGTTGTGTCTTGTACTATTACTCTGCACCACCGAGCAGAGCCTGGCTCCATCCTCTTGGTACCCCCCAGAAGATATTTATACACATTAATAAGGTCCCCTCTCAGCCATCTCTTCACGAGGCTGAGCAGCCCCAGCTCCCTCATCCTTTCACCTTAAGAGAGACACCCCATTCCCCCAGCCATCCCCTCTGTTCTCCGCTGGTCCCGAGCTCCCCTCGCCACGGACCCGGCGGTGCCCCGAGCCCGGACACGGTGCTGCCCCTCTAATCCCCTGTGGACACGACTCATCCCGGCCCTGCGAGGGGGTGCCGCTACCTCGGGCCCACGGCTCCGCGAGGCCGAAACGGGAACGCAAGCAAAACCGACCCCGATCCCGGCAGGAGCCACCGCCTTCTGATGACGCGAGGTTGCCTCGTGATGCGGTGAGGCACCGCCTCCGCGGGCCCGAAGCTGCGGAGATTGGCCCCAAAACAAGGGAGGCAATACATGGACGGCAGGGACATGGCAAGTGGGCATCCAGCCCCGGGCGCTGCCGTCCACGGCCGCCCCAACACACCGCGACAGCGGCCGCGGTGACGCCGCCCCGCCCCGGGGCCGCGGGGATGGACGCGGAGAGCGCCGGCGGCCGAGACAGCGCTGCAGGAGCAGGACCAGGAGGAGGAGGAGGAGGTGGACAGGGGGTCTTCGTGTCCGCCCTCTCTCCCTAGGTGAGCTCACGGATTTTCGGCGGCCTGGACGTGGAGAGCCTGTGCCACGCGTCTTCGGCGTGCAAGGGCTGGCATGCGTCATCGAGGGCAACGGGCACCACTGCCTGGCCGTGCGGGCCGTCTGCCGGCGCGAGATCGACTGCGACTGCGGGAAGGACTATTCCTGGAAGGTAAATCCCACCTTGGGGACACAGCGAGGCTTCCAGGTTGGGCGGTGAGAATGTGGAAGGAAATAACATCGGCGCGTCTCGCCCCATCCCAGGGTGATGGGGGCAGCGCTGTGGTGACAGTGCGGCTCCGTAGCCGGAAGGCTGGTAAAATGGACTGAGAAGGAAGGCAAAGCTGTTCTTTTTCCTGCCCAGGCTGTCCTTTTTCTTGCCCAGGTCCACACCTGTCACATCCCGGTTAATCCTCACCCTTCCCTGCACAGCCTCAGCGCTGACCCTCGTCCCAGCAAAGCCCTAACATGGGACAAAGCCCATGCAGACAGGGCTGGGAGGGAGCAGATAACATAATGCTGACTAGGCAATGTGTGCTCTCCGGAAGTATTTCGTAGGAATAGGTATGCTGGTTAGGAATTGCTTCCTGGAAAATCATCCTGGATAGCTCTGCCTTGATACACCTTCAGCAACACGTACCCAAGAGAAAAAAAATTGGAGTGTAGAAAGGGAAACAAGTAGGAACTTTTAAAGGCTGTTTTGAAAATCTCCCCTAACATAGTCCCAGTTACAGTTGGTCTGAGGAGTTAGGGGCAGGTTCAGCTCCAGAACACAGTTGATGATCTCTCACTGTTGAATCCAGCCTGGAAGATGAGGTAGATCAGGAAAGGATCTGGTAACAGGTTCCACAGGTTACTCCGGGCCAGGTAATTCCCCCACCCTCAATTCAGCTGGTGTGTTTAAGAGCAGGGGGGGGCAGTGGAAGGGTGAAAAGAGAGAAAAGCAGCAGCTAAAGAAACCAAGGAAGCCACAGTTCTGGGCTCTGACATTTTGGTAGAGTTGCTGCACTGTGAGGTAGTGGTTGCCCTTTTGGTGTACAGATCTCGATACCCTTGCAAAGCAATTTCCAGAATTCCCTGCACTGATCATCTGTTTTATCTGGAGGGGATTTGAAATTGAAGCAACAAACACACCAAGTCAGCATTTTCTTGCCATAAAAGGTTGATGGAAGAGAAGAATCCAGCCAGCCTCCAGAGTTAAATGTCACAGATAACCTAACCAGAAAGAGAAAGTGAAAGGTGCCTCTTTTAAAGAGTTAAAATGAGTTTCTGGTTTAGGTTTTTCATCTTGACCATCAAAGAATTGAGGCAGGAATTGATTTTCCACCCAACTTTGAACAGAAAAGTTGGAAGTAGACCAAGGTCAGCTTCTTGGCAGCACTGCACCTTCCTGGGCTTAGTGTCTAGAGATCTAAAGGCACATTCCAAGTCCTTTTTCTAGCCTTACTCTTCCAAGGCAAAACTTACTAGTGTTGAATGCTGCCTAAATTGTTTCATTTCCAAAATCTGAGTAATGTTTTTTTTCCACCAGATCACATTATTGAGAAAGTACCAGAAAAACAAGGTGAAGCAAGAATGGCTGAGAGGGAAATATAGCAACATTCCTTCACAACATAGCTTACCAGAGAAAATCATGTATCCCATGGGCGTTGACACATGAGGAGAAATCTTGGAAGCAGAACTTGAAAGATAAGAAACCAGTGCTGATTCTTGCAACTCAAAAACCTTTTGCCAATGACGCACAAACTGTTTGGCAATTGTCAAACTGATTTTGAGGGATTTTTAACTGATTTTGAACTGATGATGAAAGTTTCTCAGGAGAAGTTACGGATGTCTTTTTCTTTGCAGTTTATCGTATTAATTTTATGTAAAATTCTAAATAAGACTAAATGTTCAGTTGTAATTTATATTTATAAATTTAATACTCTGCCGTATTGTCAAAAATATTGTATTTTCAATTTGCACTTTTTCTTTTGAAAGAGATGACTTTTATTTAAAAAAAGAGAGGTATGTTTCACTTGAAGTGTATCTTACCAGCAGCACAAGAACCCACAAAGGAAGACTGGGTTAGGGACAAATACAGACACTGGAAAGAAAAGAAGATGACAAAGTGGGCACCTCACTATTAGCTGAACATTCCCAGTGTCCACCTCAAGGGACGAAGTCCTCAAAGGATCTCTAAACTTGCACCCCAGTTTTTGGCACCAGCTTGCAAAACTGCTCCTAGTAAAAGAGGATGCACCTGTCACGTTATCTAACATGAAAGTGACCACAAATTCAATTTATTACAATTCTCTTTGACTATCACCTTTCCCTACCTTCTTTGCACTAAAGTAACTGCAGAAAATGCTGGGAAGGTCTCTGTTGCACAAGGTATTCCTGCAAAATTCAGTCACCAATCTGGCACCAATTTTCTGTAGGAAGACTTCTACCATGGTTATGAAACGTGGTTATTTAACCCTTGCAGATTATCTGGTGAAAATATCTTGTATGTTTCCTCCCCTTTATTGCAGGTGTCTGGGCTCACAGGCTGTTGTAGGTGCCCATATCTACAGACCAAGGAAGAAACATAACAACCAGGTGAAACAGGTAGCTCTAAAATGCTTCCAAGAACAGAATGTTGCCTGATCCTTTCTCTAGTTTAGAGCATTCAACAGATTTCCTCAAAACTGATCCACGTCCCTCAGCCTCCTGCATGTTCCCCATTAGAACAAGTCTTCAGTCATAAGCACTAAGTACCAGTAAGTACCTGAATCATGAGTAACGTATTTAACTGAGAGCTTTCTCATCAACAGCAGTGCAGTCTATTCTTTGTAGGTAAGTGTTAGTTCTAGGAGCAGGAACCCATTGCACTAGGTTTTAAAGATCTCCTTCTAGTGCCAAAAGGGTTGATGCTGGTTTTGTGGGACAGTTACTGCATTAGCCGAAATGGATGCAGTACCCAAAACTCACTGAAGCTTCCACTGTCACCCTGCTACCAAACATGACTGAAATGTAGCTCACAGTAAAGAATCATTGCTAAGTGTGATGCAAAGCTCAGTGAATTGCAAACACTGCTTCCTCTATTAGCTATTCTGCTCTAGGGTTATATCTAGTTAGCTCAAATTAAAAAAGAAAAAAACACACCAATACCCACACCCAGGCACATCAGTTTTTCCACCAAAGTTGCTGCCTTGCTCCCTGCTCACAGCATTTATCACCTCAACTTTAAGAGCACTAGAAGTGAAAAAAGTGCATATGAATTAGTAAAGAAAACAACACTAGCAGTACATTTTCACCACCTCAAAAGTACCCAATTTTTTTAATTATAAGATAGGGAAAGTACATAATGATGGATATAGTCTCTCACCCTTCTCACCCAGCCTCTTCTGTTGCCTTCAGTATCTAACTCCCAGATATTTAACCCCTGTGCCTGCTCCTTTCATGCTCCTCAGCTGTCAGTTCTCATATATATCCCCTCAGGATATTCCCTCAGTTTTTAAATAGAATATTTATTTTGGCATAAATCCTAACACAGTTACTTCACTGTGCACTTAGCTGTAGCTTCTCCCCATTCTCATATGAGCATAGGAATTCCCAGTATCTGTTGTACCTCTACCTCTGTTCAGATCAGGTGGCTGTGCCTCCTTAAACACAAGGAATTAAACACTCAGCTATGCAATTAGACAAGGCTGCACCAGAAACTATCAGGGTAAGGGCTTTCATTCCCAGTGAAAAGGGATGTTCGCATGTACTTCCACTGCCCTAAAATGGCCACTCCCACTCCCAGAATGGAATAACATCGAGGATTTCTCCCAGACCAAAGGTGCCAGGACAGAAAGTTCCTGCTGCTTTTGGAGTATCCAGAGTGCCCCACACACTGCACCAGAAAGCATTTGGGTCAGGGCTTTCATTCCTGGGAAAACGGGCTGTTGTTCACTTGCAGCAGCCCTGCGCTGAAATTTCCCGCTCCGACTCCAGAATTGAATATGGAAGAAGATTCTTCCCAGACCAAAGGTGCCAGGACAGAAAGCACTTCCTGCTTTTGGAGTGCCTAGGTTGACCCACCAACTGCAGCAGAAACCACGAGGGCAAGACCTTTCTTTCCTTGGGAAAAGGGCTATTATTTGCTTACAGGAGCCCTGAGCTGTAATTGCCAGTCTGAGTTCCAGAATTGAATACCATCAAGGATTCCTCCGAAATGAAAGGGACCAGGAGAGAAAGCTCTTCCTGGTTATGGAATCTCCAAGGTGACCCAGACACTGCACTAGAAACCACTAGGGTAAGTGCTTTAACGAGGGTGAGGGCTTCCTTTCCTGGGAAAAAAGGCTGTTGTTTGCTTGCAGGAGCCTGGCGCTGAAACTGCCCTTCCGACTGGCAGAATTGAATACAGAAGAAGATTCCTCCCAGACAAAAGGTGCAAGGACCGAAAGGTCTTGCTGCTTGAGCAGTGCTCACTGTCTCACAGACACTGCACAAGAAAACAGGAGGGAAAAGGCTTTCGTTCCTTGGGAAAAGGTCTGTTGTTTGCTTGCAGGAACCCTGCCCTAAAATTGCCAGTCTAAATCCCAGAATTGAGTTTCAAGGAGGATTCCTCCCAGACAAAAGGTGCCCTGCACAGGATGCTCCTGCTGGCAATGTAGTGTTGAGAGTGACCTACCAACTGCACTTGAGAGATGGAGGTCAAGGTTTTCTTTCCTGGATGGAATGACAGTCATTCGCTTGCAGGAACACTGCGCTGAAATTGGCTGTCCGACTCCCAAAATTCAGTATGGACAAAGATTCCTGCCAGACAAAAGGTACTTGCACAGAAAGCCCTTACTGTCCATGTAGTGCCGACGCCTTTTACCTATTCTGACACAGTTTTAACTATTCTTTTACTATGTTGACTTAATAAAGCCAATCTAACTGCATCACTAAAAAATAGAGGTTTTATTCTTCTCTCTTCCTCATCCTGCAGAAAGGAGCAGAATTCAACCAGAATGGCAGAATGGCATGCAATGTTTGCATTAAAGAATTTTTATCACACTTAGTGCAGGGATTTCTAGACTACAGAGAAAGAGGCATGCATGGACTTATTTAATATACTCTTACACACGTTTTTCAAACTTATCCACACTATTCAAATTGTCTAACAACACTGTCGCTACTAATTATAAATCAATACATATTTCATAGGTGGGGTTAACTTAAGCAGTCTTTTCTTTCTCATTTTTAACTTTGATAACAGGTGTTCATCACAAGTATCCTTCTGCTGAAGTTAACAACTTCTTCTCTCACTCTCACAGACTGCCCAAGGCCATCTGATGGATTCCATTGTTATCTCTGAGGCCTCTTGCTGGGCAGCTGCCTCTGGCTCTCTAGCCTGAACACCTGTTTGGTTTCCCACAATGTAGTGCCAAGAGTGTCCCACCAACTGAGCATGAAAGACGGGGGGTAAGGGTTAGGGTTAGCGTTAGGTTTAGGTTTAGGATTTAGGATTAGGGTTAGGGGAAGGGTTAGAAGTAGGGTTAGGGCTTTCTTTCCTGGGTGGAACAACACTCATACAGTTGCAGGAGCACCGCACTGAAATTGGCTGTCCAACTCACAAAATTCACTACGGACGAGGATTCCTCTCAGACAAAAGGGACCTGCACAGAAAGCTCTTGCTGTCCAGGTAGTGCTGAGAGTGGCCCACCAACTGCACTTGAGAGACAGAGGGTCAGGGCTTTACTTCCTGGGTGGAACAGCAGTCGTTCGCTTGCAGGAGCACTGCACTGAAATTGGCTGTTCGACTCCCAAAATTCAATACAGAAGAAGATTCCTCCAAAGCAAGAAGTGCTTGCACAGAAAGCTCTTGCTGTCCGTTAGCGCCAAGAGTGGTGCACAATCTGCACTTGAGAGACAGAGGTCAAGGCTTTCTTTCCTGGGTAGAACGGCAGTCGTTCGCTTGCAGGAGCGCTGCACTGAAATTGGCTGACTCCCAAAAATTCAGTATGGACAAAGATTCCTCCCAGACAAAAGTTGCCCGCGCAGAAAGTTCTTGCTGTCCATGTAGTGCTGAAAGTGGCCCACAAACTGCACATGAGAAACTGAGGGTAAGGGTCATGGTTAGGGTTTACGGTTAGGGTTAGTTTTAGGATTAGGGTTAGTATTTGGGGTTAGGGTTGCGGTTAGAGTTAGGTCTAGGGTTATGGTTAGGATTAAGGGTTACGGTAAGTGTTAGGGTTAGGATTATGATAAGGATAAGGGTTTTCTTCCTGGATGGAACGGCAGTCGTTGGCTTCCAGGAACCCTGTGCAGAAATTGGCCGTCTGACTCCCAAAATACAGTAAGGAGGATGATTCCTCCCAGATAAATGGTGCCCGCACAGAAAGCTTTTGCTGTTCATGTAGAGCTAAGAGTGACCTACAAACTGCACATGTGCAGAAACGGAGGGTAAGGGTTAGAGTTAGGATTAGGGTTAGGGTTAGGATTTAGGGTTAGTCTTGGGGTTAGGGTTAGCATTTAGGGTTAGGGTTAGTGTTAGAGTTAAGGTTAGTGTTAGGATAATAGTCTTCTTCCTGGGTGAAACGGCCGTCTTTCGCTAGCGCGAACCGTGCTCAAAGATTGACCATCTGATTCCCAAAATTCAATACGGGCGAAGATTCCTGTAAGATAAAAGGTGCCCACACAGAAAGTGCTTGCTGTCCATGTTGTGCCGAGAGTCTCACACCAACTGTACATGAGAGGCAAAGAGGAAAGGCTTTTTTTCCTGGGTGAAACAGCAGTCATTGGCTTGCAGGAGCCCTGCTCAGAAATTGGCTGTCCAATTCGCAAAATTCACTACGGATGAAGATTCCTCCCAGAAAATAAGTACCCACACAGCTCTTGCTGTCCAAGTAGTGCTAAGAGTGGCACAGCAACTGCACATGAGAGACGGATGGTAAGGGCTTTCTTTCCTGGGAGGAAGAGCAGTCCAGTGTTAGGGTTTAGGGTTAGGGTTTAGGATTAGGGTTAGGGTTTAGGGTTAGAGTTAGGATTAGGGTTAGGATTTAGGGTTAGGTTTAGGGTCAGGGTTAGGGTTAGGGTTAGAGTTCGGGTTAGCGTTTAGGGTTAGGGTAAGGGTTAGGGTTAGGGTTAGGGTTAGGATTTGGTTTAGGCTTAGGTTTGTGGTTAGGGTTAGAGTTAGAGTAAGGATAAGACTTTTCATTCCTGGGTTGAACGACATTCCTCTGCTTACAGGAGCACTCCACTGAAATTGGCCATCCAACTCCCAAAAATTCAGTATGGATGAAGATTCCTCCCAGACAAAAGTTGCCCGCACAGAAAACTCTTGCTGTCTGTGTAGTGCTGACAGTGACCCACAACCTGCACGTGAGAAATGGAGAGTAAGGGTCATGGTTAGGGTTTACGGTTAGGGTTAGTTTTAGGGTTAGGGTTGGTATTTGGGGTTAGGGTTAGCGTTAGAGTTAGGGTTAGAGTTAGGATTTAGGTTTAGGACTAGGGTTGATGTTAGGGTTAGGGTTATAGTTGGTGTTAGGTTCAGGGTTAGGGTAGGGTTAGGATTTAGTGTTAGGTTTAGGGTTAGGGTTAGGGTTTAGGGTTAGGGTAAGGGTTAGGTTTAGGATTTATGGTTAGAGTTAGGTTTAGGGTAAGGGTTAGGGTTCAGGTTAGGATTGGGGTTAGGACTAGGGTTAGGTTTAGGGTTAGAATTAGTGTTAGGGTTGAGTTTAAGATTGAGGTTAGGTTTAGGGTTAGGATTAGGGTTAGGGTTAGGGTTAGGATTGGGGTTAGGATTAGGATTTATGGTTAAAGTTAGGGTTAGGGTTAGGATTGGGGTTAGGATTAGGATTTATCGTTAGAGTTAAGGTTAGGGTTAGGGTTAGGGTTGAGCGTTAGGATTAGGGTTAGGGTTAGTGTTAGGTTAAAGGTTAGGTTTAGGGCTAGTAAGGGTTAGGGTTAGGGTTGGACTTATGGTTAGTTTAGGATTTGGGTTAGGGTTAGGGTTGATGTTAGGGTTAGGGTTATAGTTGGGGTTAGGTTCAGGGTTGGGGTTAGAGTAGGGTTAAGATTTAGTGTTAGGTTTAAGATTAGTGTTAGGGTTGATGTTAAGGTTAGGGTTATAGTTGGGGTTAAGTTCAGGGTTAGGATTAGGGTAGGGTTAGGATTTAGTGTTAGGTTTATGGTTAGGGTTAGTGTTAGGGTTAGGGTTAGAGTTAGGGTTAGGGTTAGATTTAGGGTTAGTCAGGTTTGGGTAAGGGTTAGTATTAGGTTTAGGATTTAGGGTTAGGGTTAGGATTGGGGTTAGGATTAGGATTTACAGTTAGAGGTAATGTTAGTGTTAGGGTTAGGGTTAGTGTAAGGGTTAGGTTAAGGGTTAGGGTTAGGGCTAGTTAGGGTTAGGGTTGGACTTGTGGTTTGTTTAGGGTTAGGGTTGATGTTAAGGTTAGGGTTAGAGTTGATGCCAAAAACAGCATATAAAGACTGCTCAGACACAGTTTTGAGTCTTTAAGCAACAAAGGTATTTTTTTTGAGCAATGTTGGGGAGTCTAGCCAGCACGCGCTGGACTAACTATCTCCAAAGTTCTCAGTGAAAAGTCAGGTAATTTATACAATTTTGGTGAAGGATTACAATATTTTCCATGAATATTTATTGCAATTACATCATCTAGTTATAATATTCATACTAGGCGGACTTCAGGTGGTGCATGAGACGGAGTCATCCTTTTAGGTAAATTCTTTGGGGTCGTTCCGGTTTTTTTGGCTTCATGGTGGTCATTCTCTCGTTCCTCATCTTCATGAACTTTTCAACTCTTCCAGACTACATGCAAAAATCTTACTAAAAACCTCTTTACTCCGCTCTCCAACCCTCCCGAATGTCCATCTTATCTAATTTATGAATACTAGGCTAACCTTTTTGTTACATTTCATTAGGATAGAGCATACCAAGGACAAACGGGCCTCTCAGAGCCTGATACCTTCTCTCCCTTAATTAATCTTGTAACACATGTTTTCTGTCTGTGTCATTGCAACGTAAATGTAGTATTCCTCAAAGTGGTATCTATGAACCTCTTCACAGAGAAGGATTTTAGTTCTAAAAATCCTTACTCTGTTCCATTTCCCCCCTTTTCTCAGGACTTACAAATTCTTTCGTCAAGTTCTAAAGACAAAGTGTTTTGGTGAGTGGTCATCATTGCCCACATTGTTTGTGTGCTCTTTACTATGATGCTCAACTTATACCACAAGTAGGTGTTCAAGAAAGATAGTATGATCATTCCTCCCAATATGATTAACATGGGATGTATTAAAAAAATTAAATACTTGCGTTGCTCGGGGAGAGTAACCTACTAGGATGTCCCATCAATGATGTTCTCCGATTCATTCTACACCGACTAAAATAGACTTTATATTTTCGGAGTCATGTTTCACTTGCCACAGCATGCATTGGGTTGTTCTGTTTACTTCTTGGACTAGCTTTTCTACATCCGAGGTCTAAGCATTGCTTTAAAAAGATTGATATTCATGCCTATAATTTAGGTATATCATGATATAAAGTATAATTTATTCTAATCAATTGTTGAGTTGTTACTGGTGCAATATAATTAAAATCACATCCTATAATCTTAGTGAAATTACATACACAAAAATTAGTAGCATTAGTTATCTCATGACAATTATCTACAATAATATTAACACAAACATTTCTAACACATGCACATCCATTTCCTACATAAAATACTTGTGACTGGGCTTTAGTGTGTGAGAACATTTCAAAGGTACATGTACTTTCTTCAATATCTAAACACAGGTCTTCATTTTCTATTACTGCATTTTCACAGATGTATCCTAACTGTTTCCTGGGAATACAGGCCTCGGTGCTGATCAATTGCTATTTGCCTTTGGTTTGATCATAACTCACCCAAACACTAGGACCTAAGGGTCTGACGATGACATTTTGGTGTATAGCTCCCAGAGTTAGGACAGGAAAGATTGCCTGTTGTTGTGCTGCACTAATAGTGAGCACATATGCTTCAATTCGTTCATGTTGTGGATTGCAGGTGAAATTCACTAATTGCCACCAGGCTTGATGATCTTTTTCAAACTGAGTAGTGGAATCTTCTCTTGCTATTAATTCTCTAATCTCCTGGGGTAATATCCCTGATGTTCCTTTTCTGAGTATTCCTGCAGCTATAGATTGTACCCATTGTTGAGTCTGGATACATTGGATTGCAAGTGCGACCTTTTTACTAATACTTCCAGAATAGTCGGCAATTTTAGTAAAATCTTCAGCTGTGTAATTCGCTGTCAATGTTAATAATTTGACAGCTAGAGCTTGGGTTTCTGGCAGTGTGATCATAGATGATTTTAAAGGGACTTTGAGTTTTCCTAAATCAGAAGTGACAGCACTGAGTTTGTTAATTAACACTTCTTGATCTATAGTATTTAATACACCTAATCCTGTGCCAACTCACCCGGGTATATCTCTTTGTTTCCTAGGTAGGACCTAGTTGCCAGCCAAACCTCCCATCCTTTAAGACTTTGCTGTATATAGGGCTGGCAACTTTTCTGTATGTGGGATATATTTGCTTGGACATTTATTTGTACTCTTTTTAGAGAATATGTAGGATCTAGTAATAATTTTTGTTCACTGGATTGTCTAATCACATGAGGTCCAACAAAGGTCAAGTTACGTATACTTTCACAGTTTGGAGAGGGAGTTGTGGGTGCCTCAATATGTGGTTCAGATAGGTGCTTTCAATAGGTGCTTTAGTAGTAGGACTCTTTTTAGGTTTACTAAAAAATGTTTTGGAAGCACCTCTTTCTTTAATCTTCCATGAGCACTGAACTGAAATTGATTGATCTAACCATAACTTTATCTCACACTGGGCTTTAATTTGTTCATTTTGTTTAGTTTAATCCCATAGGCAAGAAATTGGACCCTTTCTTTGAAGCCAAACATTATTATTCGCATTGTCTGTTTGACTGAATATAAGAGGTTGGTTCGCCATGGGTGTTACTGTCAGTTTGACCTGCTTTGTCCTTTGTGTTAAAGTATTAACACCCTTGCATCCCATTTGTATTTTATCGTCCAGTTTTCCAGTTATGATATCTAACAAGTCTTGAGCTTTATTCCAGTCTTGTTGTGTATATGGTCTGTTATTATGTAGGACATAAATGGCTAAACTTGGCCTAGGCTCTGGATCAGCTGAGGAATGTACCCCACCCAGGGAAACAATTCTATAATCTGCGCACTCGACCGTGGCCACTCCAAGGTAGGAGCTTGGGATAAGGTTATACTTATCAAAAGTCCAAGAATCAGTGCTGTTCTTAGGTCCATGGTTCAGGCTTCCTCAAGAGTTTTCTTCATTGTCTTCTGGAGCTCTTTTGACTTGGGAGTAGTGGTTTCAGGTTGGTCACTCTTTTACCCAGACTGCTGTGAAGGTGGCCAGCAACACCTGGAATGGTCCTTCCCACTTTTCTTGCAGAGGTTCTCCTAAAAGATTCTTGACATATACACCCAATCACTGGGACTGGATGGATGTAGTTTACAGTCAGGCTGTTTTGGTTGGTGTTCTAACACCACCGTAGCATTTTTATCAAATTGTTTTCCTACATCTATAACATAATCATACACGTATTGATTACCTTTTTGATTTACTGCTTCACTATCTACAATCTGCATCACATAGGGTCTACCATATAAAATCTCAAATGGACTAAATTTTTCTTTTGATCTTGGTTTGACCCTCAGTCTGATCAGGGCAATAGGTAAAAACCTGATGCCAGTGAAAATTTGTTTCTTGGCATATTTTAGCAATTTGTTGTTTTATGAGATGGTTCATTTTTTCTACTTGCCCACTCGCTTGGGGCCTGTAAGGTGTGCGTAATTGCCATTTGATTTTCAATGCTTTACTTACTGCTTGTACAACTTTTGCACAAAAACGTGAACCCCTGTCTGAAGAGATGCTTCTTGGCTTCCCAAATAGCAGTATAATTTCATGTAACAGAACTTTGATCACTTCTCTTTCTTTACTTGTTTTGCATGGGAAAGCTTCAGGCCATCCAGAAAATGTATCTGTCAAAACTCAGAGATATCTGTACCCCCCTTTTCTTGGTAATTCGGAGAAATCAATTTGCCAAACTTCACCTGGGAGTTTTCCTTTGTTTATTGCCCCTTGTTGTATTTTAGTCCCAGTATTTGGGTTATTTTTCAGGCAACACTCGCATCAGGATGTAACCTGTTTTATTGCAGTAAATAATTTTGGTCCTGACACTCTAGTTTTTAGATGTTGATAGAGTGAATCTAAACCCCAGTGAGTCTTGTCATGTTCTGTTTTTACAAACTGCTATACCATTTTTCCTGGCAATACTAGCTGTCCTTTTTTCAGCTGTCCCCACTCATTGTCCAATAGCTTACATCCATTTTTATGTATCCACTTATGATCTACTTCTTGGTATTCTGGTTGGAAATCTGTGTCTAGCTTTTCTGGCACTAATGCTGCTGTTGCTAACTCTCCACTTCTTGCAGCTGGTAATTTGGCTTCTGCATCAGCTTTCCAATCACCTATTTCTGGAACTGTGTTACCTTTCAGGTGTCCTTTACAGTGTATTATAGCCACCTGTGTTGGGAGCTGGACGGCTTCTAACAGTTGGAGAATCTCTTCCGCATGCTTTACAGCTTTTCCTTGGGTGGTCAATAGCCCTTGTTCTTTCCATATTGCACCGTGGCCGTGTACAACAGAGAAGGCCCATTTGGAATCTGTCCAGACATTTATTTGCTTCCCTTTTGCCAGTTCGAGATCTCGGGTGAGAACTATGAGTTCTGCTTTCTGGGCTGAAGTACCTGCAGGTAAAGGGTTTGACTCAATTACCTTTTCTGTTGTAGTAACTGCGTAACCAGCCATTCTCTCACCTTGCTTCATGAAACTGCTGCCGTCTGAAAACCAGTCATCTGCATCTTGGAGCGGTTCTTCTTTAAGGTCTGAGCGACTGGAGTACACTGCTTCAATGGTTTTCAGGCAGTCATGCTCAAGAGGTTGGGCTGACATTCTTCCTTCTAGGAATGAAGCAGGATTGACAATGTTAGTCACCTGAATGTTAGGCATCAGATTCAGCTAGAATTGCCTGGTATTTCAGGAACCGAGAAGGTGATAACCAATGGTTACCCTTTTGTTCCAGCACTGCTGATACAGTATGGGACACTAACACAGTCATTTTCTGCCCCATTGTAAGTTTCCTGGCCTCTTCTATATTTACAACTACTGCAGCTACTGCCCTCAGGCAGGTGGGCTATCCTTTGCTCACCTCATCCAGTTGTTTGGAGAACTAGGCTACTGCTCTCTTGTATGGCCCCAGCTGCTGAACCAGGATTCCTAAAGCCATCCCTTGACGTTCATGTGAGAACAGACAAAAGGGCTTTGTTATGTCAGGCAGACCTAGTGCCAGAACCCTCATGAGTTTTTGCTTTAGTCGTTTGAAGGCTTTGTTCCGCTTCAGGGGCCAAAATTATGTTAATTTCGGTTGTTTTCAGCAGTTCATACAAAGGTCTTGCAAGTACCTCGTACTGATATGTCCATAAACAGCACCAATCTGTCATTCCTAAGAAGGCTCATAGGTCTCTCACTGTTTCTGGTCTGAGTGTCTGGCACATTGCTTCTTTCCTCACTGTTCCTAGAGACTGCTGTCCTCCAGAGACTTCGTATCCCAGGTACAACACTTTCTCTTGCATCAACTGTGCTTTCTGTTGGGAGACTCGATAACCATTTAAACCCAGGAAGTTTAAGAGAGAGATTGTCCACTGTACACATTCCTCTTCTGTTTCTGTTGCTATCAGTAAGTCATCTACATACTGCAGAAGAGCACCATCTCCTGGCGGCTGTTCCCTTTGCTCTAATTCTTTGGCCAATTGATTACCAAACAAAGTTGGTGAGTTTTTGAACCCCTGAGGTAAAACGGTCCGGATTAATTGCATCTTTCTTCCACTACAAAAATCTTTTGGCTCTCTAGGGCCAAAGGGAGACAGAAAAATGCATATTTTAAGTCTAGTACTGTAAATCAAATCAAATTGTCTTTTAATTTTGTCGGAAGTGTATAGGGATTGGCCACTATGGGATAAATTGTTTTTGCTCTTTCATTTACAGCTCTGTTATGGGTTATAAATCTGAAAGAGGAATTTTCCCTTCCCCTGCTTTCCCTGTAAGAGAAAACAGAGTTCGAATGGGGAAGGGAATCGATTAGCCTTACAAAGGAACTGGCTGGCCTGGTTAATGGCCCATTGACTGCTGGAGAGAGGGGGGGATGGTTGGGCAGAGAGGAGGAGAGGTAAGACGGCAGAGTGCTCTGGCCAGGACAGAGACGGGGACTATTTTCAGGCATCTCTAGAAAAAAAAAAGCCTGGGAACCAGTTCTCTCTTTCCTGGTTCTTTCGTCCTGGTGAGACCTGACCACCAACCCTGCACCACCAGTGTCTCCTGACTCCCGCCTGGACCGACAAATCATTTCTGCTTCTTTTCATCGGAGAGGTCTGTGCTTGCTGGGAGAAAGAGGGGAGCCTTGGAACACTACCATCTGGGAACAGCGAGTCCTCTTGGGGGGTGAACTTTTTTTCCTTACCCCTTCCTTCCGTTGAGGAAAGGGGCCCCCTATTCCCTTCTCGGCCTCTCCTGCGGGCCGGGACTGCTCCCTCCAGACCCCTTTCTCTCACGTGGTGACTGCTGGAGCCCAACAGCGCCCCCTGCTGACCACGACAGGGTACTGCAGACCCTGCACCTTTAGCGACCAAACAGCACCCCCTGCCAACCACAACAGGGCGTTGCAGACCCTGCACCTTCCAGCGATCCAACAGCGCCCCCTGCAGACCACAATTAGGACTGTGCTAAAGGACAGAGACGTATTCATTTAGACCGCTTTTTTTAGTTGTTGTTGTTTGGTTTTGTTGTTGTTGGTTTTTTTCTTTCTAGGATTACTGTCTAGTTCTTTGGTGGTTTTTTGTTACTGTTTTTACCAACATATATATATCTTTTAATAAAGGGTTGCTCTTTCTTCTGGTTTTCCACATTTTCCTCGGGTAAAGCCCCTTAATTTTGATATTACAATTGCTGAGAGAGAGGAGTCTGGTCTACCTCATAACTCATCCTCTTTAGCAAACAGTCCAGTCTCATCAGACTGCGACACGCTCTTAAATCTTGAACTAGTCTGTAGGTCCCATTGGTTTCTTGACTGGGAGAATTGGGGTGTTAAAATCTGATTCACACTCTATTAAAGAGTCTCAATTTCAAAAAGTTTTCAATTAAAGGTTCAATTCCTTTTCTGTCTTCTAGTCTCAGTGGATACTGTTTTCTAGCTCCTGACTTTGCTCCCAGCACTAGTTCTATTTGAATAGCATTTGCTCGTTTTGATCTGCCAGGTATATCAGTAGCCCATACCTGATCTAAGATTTGACTGATCTTTTGATTACTTTGCTCTGGTTCTATGCAGCTTATGGCCAAACTCAGGGCTGCTATTAGTTGTTCTTCATTTACTTGAAATTCAAATTTACCTTTGTCAATTTTAATCACAGCTCCCAGGTTTTCCAAAAATCTCTCCCCATTAAAGGCTTTGGGAAATTAGGTAAATATAAGAACTAGTGGACTCCCATTTGTTTTCCAATTTTGTATCTGAGGAGTTTCAAAAAGAAAGCTTTTTCTGGTTGACCTGTTGCTCCCACAACTTGAACAAATTCATCACTTTTAGGTACTAGTTCTCAATTCAAAATCGAAAATGTAGCTCCAGTGTCAATTAGAAAATCTAATTCCTTTTCATTTTCCCCTAACTCAGTTCTGACTAATGGATCCACCAGGGGAAAATCCATCAGTCTCCCTCATTCTCCATTCTGATGAGCGATGACAGCCCCTTCTGAGTTCTTTTTTGCCAGCTTAGGGGAGTCAATGACCCATTTGTAGGCAATAGGAACACTGATTTTGTCCTATTCTTGGCTGCTGGGAGTGGAAGCCTCCTCTTCCCCTTGTAGTTTGACCTCTGCCCCGATTTCTTATGTCTGGTCTTGATGGATTTGTGTTTTGGGCCATAGCAACCGCTATTACCCTTGCTAATTTTCTATCTTCCCTTTTATCCCTGTTGTTATATACTTTCCAAGCCTCATTCATTAGCACCTCTAAGTCTTTATTGACAGGATGGTCTATTTTCTGTAATTTTTTCCTGATATCAATATTGCTTTGTCCAATTAGTAACCCTACTAGTTGTAGTTTATCTTCTTTTGATGCCGGGTTTAAGGTATTTCCTCATAACATCTCTAAGTCATCTAGAAATGCTGTGGGGGTTTTGTCTCATCCCCATCTCACTTGGTAGTGATGCCAATTTGTGCCCCAAAGAAGACGCGGAGGAACTGCTCAGAAACAGAATTTTCAGTCTATAAGCAGGAGGTATTTATTTACAGCCGGGGAGCAACCAGGTCGCCCTGGACAAACTGCTCCATCAGAGAAACTTACAACTGAACTTTTTATACACTTTTTGTCAAGCAATTACATCACACATTATGAATATTCATTATATGGCAACATCTTTTAATATTCATAACAGGCGGAGTTGAGGCGGAGTTTGAGGCGTGGTCTCTAATTTGGGGAGAACTTCGGTGGTCGATCCTGTTCTTCATCGTCATGAACTCAGTGTCCTTTCACCATCATCTTCATAAACTTTTGAACCTTCCCTAATTTGGATAGTTTCCTTGTGCATTTGGCAGGGATTTCCAGTGTCTGGCAGGAGTTCCTGATTTCTTGGCTCATCTCTTTTCTTATCTCCCTTTGTTTCCCTTCTATATGTCCTTTTTTGTGTGTGCTGGCATTTTTAGTTCTTTCTGTCCATGCTTATGTTCTTTCATGTCAGAGTGTCCTGTATTCTAGTGAATTTATTGCCTCCGCTACTTCTTAATATTAAGTTCTCTATGCCTTTGCTTAAGGGCTGCATTTTGTGTTTAACTCTCTAATTCTTGTAGTGCCCTACTAAATTCGCTTTCCAGGTTTTACCTGACTTCAGTAGAAAGCTGCCCAATTGACTGCTCTGGGTATGGTATTTCTTAATCCCATCAGGATTAGATTTCTATATTGTTCTAGCAACCTGTATTGCACTGGAACATTTGGATTCCAACTAGGATTTTGTGTTGGAAAATGTTGTCTATGTTCCCTCTTAAAACATTTGTAGCAATCTGTGCTTCTACCTTTTGTCTAACTGTGTTGATTACAAGTTCTTTTTCTGTTTCTGTCAGTTCTGATAACATCAGATCTGTATCATTCCAGTCAATGTCCTGGTTTTTCGCAATCAATTCAAATCTTTTAGTCACTTTCTCAGAGTCTTCTCTAAATCTTTTGGCCTCTTCTCTTCAACTATTCATATCACTTGCAGAAAAGGGAACTTTTACTCTGGTTTGAGTACCTGCAGGCGTTATTACTTGGCACAATGGTCCACCGTGTGGTTTGTCTCTGGTTTAGATTTTGCTTTGGTCCTAGCTTTGGTTTTGGTTTTCTGGCTCCCAGCCAGAAGTTGTGCGCTGCTTACCCCCTCCTCTGGTTCTTCTACACTTTCTGCTATACTCACCAAGTCATCTATTCCTGATTGTTGCAGGCTGCTAGGTCCTTTTCTAGACTGCTCTGGTTCTCTAAAAAATGCTAGCTGTAGTTCTTGGAAGTCTAAGACACTATCTTCACCACTATCCCTCTTTCCTAATTTAAGACACTGCTGCCCAATACTGCAAGTATCACAATGATTTTTTGGTTTATGATTTTTCTGATCCTTTTCCAGTGTTAAGACAAAAGGATCTTGGGGTGGGATATTTATTCCACAGTTTTTCTGCCGTTCAGTTTTATTTCTCAAGGTGAAAAACATCTCAGCATACATAACTTCTTCCCATTTTTGTTCTCTGTGGAGAAAGAGCATAAACTATAGTATTGTAATTAAGGCTTCCTTCTTGTGGTCACTTTTCATTATCATCTAATGTATAGAGAGGCCACAAATCCTGACAATATGTCAGAAGTGTTCTTTTACCTAAATTTCCTCCAGGAATTCTGCCTAATTTCTTCCAATGTTTCAAAATGCACCCCAGAGGGGTTTTAATATATATTTCTTTACTTACTCCACTCCCCATTCTTGAGAGTATATCAATTTACAATGTATTAGTTATTACTGATAAACATCATAGAATGCAGGGTATTCACCAGATCGTCCAGCCATCCGAGCGTCAGTGATATGCCAGCTAACCCAGGGGTCGTGTTCCCAAAACAATTCCCAGTTGCAAATACTCTGAATCACTAGAGGGTCGTACCCTACTTCGTCCCTCACTTCGTCCTTCTCTCGTGGACAGATCGGAACCGCAGACTGGGACTCCCACTCGCTTCACAGTGATGCTGCATCTCAGACACACTCACGCATACGCTTGCACACCTGTTAACATCTTTAAAATTTTCTAAGTTTTACATGTTCCAGTTGCATTACCACTTAAGGTCACAAGATGTCACTGTAGACCACGAAACACACAGTTTACACACTGTCAAATTGTTTTACCACATAAATCCACAAGATGTCGCTGTAGACCACAAAATGTATGTTCTTCATGACTTGAAAAATTACATACCTATCAGTCGTTTGACAATAATATTCGCTCCCTTGGTCTCTTCCAAGCTCTGATTATCACCACACCTAATACAATACAAATTTAAAGTTTGATTTAACCTTATTCCTTTGTGTCTCTTTAAGGTCCTAAATGTATCTATTGCAATTTCACGTACAATGCACAGTTACAAAGGACAAATCTTAATTTTTTTAAGTTTCATACGGCACAGTAGAGTTTCTGTTACTTGTTCGGGATTACCAAGGTTATTTTCCATGAACAAACAAACAAACCACAACTTTTAACACAGAACAAAGTAGCATGGAAAATGAAACAAAACAGAGACCCCACAGTACATTATCTCCAGCTACCACGATTCCTGAGCAGGACTAGAAGACCGAAAGAAGGTTCCTCTGGGTCCTAAAGCCCCTTTGTCTCAGGAAAACCAAAAGGAAACAATCCCAAATCTTAAGACAGTTGAAAAGGAAACTTAAAGATCATTAGCCTCCCAAATCTTCAAGTCAAAATGAAAAATATTTGGTGAAATACAATGCAATACAAACCAAATACAATACAATGCAAACCAAACCTGGGTTATACCAGATAGAGACTTTTTGCCTCTTTCAGAAGGCGTCCCTTCTGGGTGACCTTGCGAGAACAGCATCCTGTCTCGTCTTACAGGGTAAATTCAACCAAATCAAACAAATTAAACCAAAGAAAATATAAATACCTTTTATATTGCACAGGAGGTCCTTGTCCACCTGTGTGTGAAACCAAGGGTCAGGGGAGCCTCGGTTGACAGAAAGATTCAGACCTTGAGGATCCCCAGAACCCCAGGATTCCAGTACCAGGGGGACTCTGGCACTCTTGCCTGGTTCGCCAAAATTGATGCCAAAACCAGCATAAAATGACTACTCAGAGACAGGGTAAACCTAACCATAACACTAAACGTAACCCTAAGTCTAAACCCTATCCCTAACCCTAAGCTTAACCCTAACCATAACCCTAACCCTAAACCTAAAACAGAGCAAGGATTTTTAGAGGCTAAAATCCTTCTCCGAGAAGAGACTCACAGATACCACTTTGAGGAATCCTGCGTTTAGGTTGTAATGACACAGACAGAAAACATGTGTTACAAGATTAATTAAGGGAGAGAAGGTGTCAGGCTCTGAGAGGCCCATTTGTCCTTGGTATGCTCTATCCTAATGAAATATAACAAAAAGGTTAACCTAGTATTCATAAATTAGATAAGATGGACATTCAGGGGGATTGGAGAGCAGAGTAAAGAGGTTTTTAGTAAGACTTTTGCATGTAGTCTGGAAGAGCTGAAAAGTTCATGAAGATGAGGAACGAGAAAAAGACCACCATGAAGCCAAAGAAACCGGAATGACCCCAAAGAATTTACCCAAAATGATGACACTGCCTCAGGCTCCACCTGAAGCCCACCTAATATGAATATTACAACTAGATGATGTAATTGTAATAAATATTCATGTAAACTGCCCTACCTGCATTAGGGATGAAGATGCCTCCCAGATCAAAGGTACCACACCAGAAAGATCTAACTGCCCTTGGAGTTCCCAGGCTGGCCTACCAACTGCGTCAGAAAGCAAAAGCTTCCAACTTCCTTTATTTAGGATAAGACCTGTTGTTTGCTTTTTCCAGACCTGCCTCCCAACTGCCAGCCCAACTCCCACAATTGAATATGGACGAAGATTCTTCCTTGATCAAAGCTTCCAGGCCAAAAAACTTTTGCTACCCATGGAGTGCCCAGGTTGGCCCAACAACTAAACCAGAAAACCAAAGCTTCCAGACTTCCTTTCCTGGGGAGAAGGACTGTTGTTTCCTTTTTTCAGCCCTACCCTGCATAGGGACGAAGATTCCTCCCAGACAAAAGGTGCTACACAAGGAAACTCATGCTGCCCATCGAGTGCTCAGGCTGACCCACCAGCTGCACCTCAAAGCCAAATCTTCCAGGCTTTCTTTCCTTGGGATAAGGTCTATTGCTTACTTTTTCAGCCCTGCATTGACACTGCCAACCTGACTCCCAAAATTGCATACAGACGAAGACTCCTCCCTGACCAAAGGTGCCACACCAGAAAAGTCTTGCTGCCCATTGAGTGCACGGGCTGGCCGACAAACTGCACCAGAAAGCCGAACCTTCTAGGCTTCCTTTCCTGGGGTGAAGGGCTGTTGTGTTCTTTTTTCAGCCCTGGGTTCAAACTACCCGCCTGACTCCCAAAATTGAATACGGATGAAGTTTCCTCCCAGACAAAAGGTGCCACACCAGGAAGCTCATACTGCCCATCCATTGCCCAGGCTGGTCGACAAACTGCACCAGAAAACCGAACCTTCCAGGCTGCCTTTCCTTGGTATAAGAGCTGTTGTTTACTTTTTCAGCCCTGCGCTCAAACTACCAGTATGACTCCCAAAATTGCATACGGACAAAGATTCCTCCCAGACAAAAGTACCTTACCAGAAAGCTCTTGCTGCCCATGGAGTGCTTAGGCTGCACCACCAACTGCACCAGAAGGCAAAAGCTTCCAGGTTTCCTTTATTTAGGAAAAGGGCTGTTGTTTGATATTTCCAGACCTGCTTCGGAACTGCGAGCCCGACTCCCAAAATTGCATACGGAAGAAGATTCTTCCTTGATCAAAGCTTCCAGGACAGAAAGCTTTTGTTATCATGGAGTGTCCAGGCTGGCCCACCAACTACACCAGAAAACCAAAGCTTCCAGACTTCCTTTCCTGGGGATAAGAGCTGTTGTCTGATTTTTTCAACCTTGTGCACAAACTACCGGTCTGACTCTCAAAATTGCATACGAACAAAGATTCCTCCCACAGCAAAGATGCCACCACAGAAAGCTCTTGCTGTCCATGGAGTGCCCGGGCTGCACCACCAACTGCACCAGAAAACAAAAGCTTCCAGACTTCTTTTCCTGGGGAGAAGGGCTGTTGTTTCCTTTTTTCAACCCTGCGCTGCAACTGCAAGCTCGACTCTCAAAATTGAATACGGACAAAGATTTCTCCCAGACCACAAGGGCCAGGACAGGCAGCTCTTGCTGACTATGGAGAGCCCAGGTTGGCCCACCAACTGCATCACAAAACCAGGTTTCCAGGTTTTATTTCCCAGGAAAAAGGACTGTTGTTCCTGTTTTCAGCCCTACCTTGCATACGGACGAAGATACCTCCGAGACCAAAGGGGCCAAACCAGAAAGCTCTTGCTGCCCGTGAAGTTCCCAGGTTGACGCACAAACTGCACCACACAGCCAAGGTTTCCTGGCTTTCTTTCATGGGGAGAAGGACTGTTGCTTGTTTTTTTCACCTGTGCACTAAAACTGCCAGGCCAACTTCCAAAACTGGATACGAACGAAGATTCGTCCCTGATCAAAGGTGCCGCACCAGAAAGCTCTTGCTGCCCATGGAGTGCCCCAACTGGCCCACCAACTGCACCAGAAAGCAAATGCTTCCAGCCTTCTTTATCTAGGATAAGAACTGTTGTTTGCTTTTTCCAGACCTATCTCAGAACTGGAGCCCAGTTCACAAAATTGAATATGGACGAAGATTCTTCCTTGATCAAAGCTTCCAGGACGGAAAGCTTTTGCTACCCATGGATTGCCAAGGCAGACCCACCAACTGCACTAGTAAGTTAAACCTTCCAGGTTTCCTTTCCTGGCGAGAGGAGTTGTTGTTTGATTTTTCAACCCTGGACACAAACTGCCAACCCAATGCCCAAAATTGCATATGGACCAAGATTCCTCCCAGACAAATGTGTCCAGACAGACAGCTATTGCTGGCCATTGAGTTCTCAGGCTGCACTACCGACTACGTCAGAAAGCAAAAGCTTCCAACTTCCTTTATTTAGGATAAGGCCTGTTGTTTGCTTTTTCCAGATCTACCTCAGAACTGCAAACCCTACTCCCACAATTGAATATGGATGAAGATTCTTCCTTGATCAAAGCCTCCAAGATGGTAAACTTTTGATACTCCTGGAGTGTCCAGGCTGGCCCACCAACTGCACCACAAAGTCAAGACTTCCAGGTTTTATTTCCCAGGAAAGACGGCTGTTGTTTCCTTTTTTCAGCCCTTCTCAGCGTAGGGACGAAGATACCTCCCAGACCAAAGTACCACACCGGAAAGCTCATGCTACCCATCTACTGCCCTGGATGGTGCACCAATAGCACCAGAAGGCCAGTGGTTGCAGGTTTCCTTTCCTGGGGAGAAGGACTGTGGTTTGATTTTTTCAGCCCTGCGCTCAAACTGCCAGGTCAATGCTCAAAATTGCATCCTGCCAAAGATTCCTCCCAGGCAAAAGGTGCCACACAAGGAAGCTCATGCTGCCCATCGAGTGCCTGGGCTAGCCCACCAACTGCACCACAAAGCCAAAGCTTCCAGGCTTTCTTTCCTTGTGGCAAGGCCTATTGCTTACTTTTTCACCCCGGCGTTGACATTACCAACACAATGCCCAAAATTGCATATGGACGAAGACTCCTCCCTGACCAAAGGTGCCACACCAAGAAGCTCTTGCTGCCCATCGAGTGCCTGGGCTGGTCGACAAACTGCACCAGAAAACCAAACCTTCTAGACTTCCTTTCCTGGGGCGAAAGGTTGTTGTGTTCTTTTTTCAGCCCTGGGCTCAAACTGCCCGCCTGACTCCCAAGATTGCATACGGATGAAGACTCTTCCCTGACCAGAGGTGCCACACCAGGAAGCTCTTACTACCAATGGAGTGCCCTGGCTGGCCTATCAACTGCACCAGAAAGCCAAAGTTTCCAGGTTTCCTTTCCTAGGAAAAAAGGCTATTGTTTACTCTTTCAACCATGCACTTAAACTGCCAGTATGACTCCCAAAATTGCATACAGACAACGATTCCTCGCACACAAATGTCTCCGGTCAGACAGCTCTTGCTGCCCATGGACTTCCCAGGCTGACACAACAACTGCAACACAAAGCAAAAACTTGCAATCTTTCTTTCCTGGGCTAATGGCTGTTGTTTGCTTTTTTCAGTCCTACCTCACAACTGACAGTCTGACTCTCAAAATTCCGTACGGATGAAGACTCCTCCCACAACAGAGGTGCCAGCACAGAAAACTCTTCCTTCCCATGGAGTCCCCAGGCGGACACACCAACTGCATCACAGAGCACAAGCTTGTAGACTTTCCTTCCTGGCAATAAGGACTGTTGTTTCCTGTTTTCAGCCCTGTCTCACATCTGCCAGCCCGACTCCCAAAATTGCTAGCACAGAAAGCTCTTTCTGCTCATTGAATGCCCAGCCTGGCCGACCAACTGCACCACAATACCAAAGCTTCCAGGTTTTCTTTTCTAGGGATACGGACTGTGGTTTCCTTTTTTTAGACCTGTGTCCCAACTGCCAGATCGACTCCCAAAATTGCACACAAACTAAGATTCTTCCCACACCAAAGGTGCCAGCACAGAAAGATTTTGCTGCCCATGGAGTGCTCAGAATGATACACCAGCTGCACCACAAAGCCAAAGTTTCCAGGCTTTTTCCTGGGATAATGGTTGTTGTTTCCTTTTTTGAGTCCTACCTCCCAAATGACAGCCCAACTACCAAAATTCCGTATGGAGAAAGACTCCTCCCACACCAGAAGTGCAAGTACAGAAAGCTATTGCTCCCATGGAGTCCCCAGGCTGACGCACCAACTGCACCACAGAGCAAAAGCTTCCAGGCTTTCTTTTCTGAGGATAACGGCTGTTGTTTCCTCTTTTAAACTGTGTCTCCTAAATGCCAGGGCGACTCCCAAAGTTGCATACAGATAAAGATTCCTCCCACACCAGAGGTGCCAGCACAGAAAGCTCTTGCTGCTCATGGACTCTCCAGGCTGACGAACAAACTGCACCACAAAGTCAAAGTTTCCAGGCTTTCTTTACTGGGGATAAGGGCTGTTGTTTCCTGTTTTCAGTCCTGCATCACGACTGCCAGTCCGACTCCCAAAATTGCATACAAACAAAGATTCCTCCCAGTTTATGTTACCAGCACAGAAAACTCTTGCTGCCCATGGAGTGACCAGGCTCGTCGATCAACTGCACCACAGAGCAAAAGCTCCTAGGCTTTCATTCCTGACAATAAGGGCTGTTGTTTCCTGTTTTCAGAGTTACCTTCCAACTTCCAGCCCTACTCCCAAAATTGCATATGGACGAAGATTCCTCCCACACCAAAGGTGTCAGCACAGAAAGCTCTTCCTTCCCATGGAGTGACCAGAATGACACACCAACTGCAGAACAAAACCAAAGCTTCCAGGCTTTCTTTCCTGGGATAATGGTTGTTGTTTCCTCTTTTCAGTCCTGCCTCCCAACTGACAACCCAACTCCCAATATTCCGTACAGACGAAGACTCCTCCAACACCAGAGGTGACAGCACAGAAAACTCTTGCTGCTCATGGAGTCCCCAGGTTGACGCACCAACTGCACCACAGAGTAAAAGCTTCCAGGCTTTCTTTTCTGAGGATAACGGCTGTTGTTTCCTATTTTAAACCGTGCCTCCAAACTGCCAGCTCGACTCCCAAAATTGCATACAAACAAAGTATCCTTCCAGAACAAAGGTGCAAGCACTGAAAGCTCTTGCTCCCAACGGAGGGCCCAGCCAGGTCCATCAACTGCACCACAAAGTCAAAGCTTGCAGGCTTTCTTTTCTGGGGATAAGGACTGTTGTTTGCTGTTTTCAACCCTGCTTCCCAACTGACAACCTGACTCCAAAAATTGCATACAAACAAAGATTCCTACCACAACAAAGGTGACAGCACAGGAAACTCTTGCTGCTCATGGAGTGCCCAGGCTTGCCCGTCACCTGCACCACAAAGTCAAAGATTCCAGGCTTTCTTGCCTAGGGATAAGGGCTGTTGTTTCCTGTTTTCAGACCTACCTCCAAACTACCAGACTGACTCCCAAAATTGCATACAAACAAAGATTCCTCCCACTCTAATGTTACCAGCACAGCAAGTTCTTCCTGCCCAAGGAGTGCCCAGAATGACACACCAACTTCACCACAATACCCAAGCTTGCTGGCTTTCTTTCCTGGCGATAAGGGCTGTTGTTTCCTGTTTTCAGCCCTGCCTCACAACTGCCAGACCAACTCCCAAAATTGCATAAGGACAAAGATTCCTCCCACATCCAAGGTGCTAGCACAGGAAACTCTTGCTGTTCATTGAGTGCCCAGGCTGGTCCACCAACTGCACCACAAAGTCAAAGCTTCCAGGCTTTCCTTTTTGGGGAAAGGGGCTGTTGTTTCCTCTTTTAAACCTTACAACCCAACTTCCAGCCCTACTTCCAAAACTGCATACGGATGAAGATTCCTCCCACACCAAAGCTGCCAGCACAGAAAGCTCTTCCTCCCAATGGAGTATGCAGGCTGATAAACCAACTGCAACACCCCATTTTCTGATTTCAAAACAGTAGACCCAACATCAGAAATCCATTCAGAAGCAGGTGAATTTTTAACTTCTTATTGTGCACAAGACAAACAGGTTTATAACACTACACGAATTGTACCTTTGCCATTTCCTTCCTTACATTTCTGCTTAGCCTGACATTGTTCCATGCATACCACAATTTTCTCTTTAACTTTCTGAAGCCTTTGAACCAAGTCTTTCCCAGCCTGGGAAGGCAGAGATTTGTATTTTTGCAGCAGATTATCCTTGACAACCCTGTTTTGCTGCAGCAATTTAATGCCACCCGAAAGGAGGGAGTTTAGATTTTTACCTGTCAGTGCCCCCAGGAAAGTCGAGACCCATGTGTCCAACCAGTCCGTGGTATCTTGTAATGAGATCCTTCACATAAAGATTCACAAGATCAGGGTGATTTGAGTACCCTTGTCGGGGGGATCTCAGCCAACAACATGAAGACCCCTCTGCAGACCCTGTTGAAGTGTTTCCCGCCGCTGGCAACTGAAAGAACTCACTCCAACAGTTCAGGGAATAACACTCTTTATTAACACAAATTGTGACAGGTTAATAAGGTTTGTCATCGTTGGTGATAAGGTCTGGTTGCAAAAATATGTTTTAAAGCAATCTTCTGACATATATGAAGCAAGCAAAAGCTCTGTTCCTAAAAGCAATAGTTAACATGCCTTGCCAGTGCCCTTGGTCACCTCCAGCACAACTTGTCCTGTGTTGTCCCACAACTGCTTCTGTTTTCCTGGAGGCTGCAGAAGCCCATCTGGCTTCCCCCCCCAGCTCTCATCCCTGCCATTTGCAACCCTTCCCTGACCGCTACCCACTCTCACACTCTGTTTCTTCAAATACACACATGGAGTGATCTCCTCTTCCTTCTGGATGCTTCTCCTCCCACAGTAATGCCCTTGCAGGGACATTTCTTTCTCCTCATCCCCTCTCTCCACCTTTCAAACTGCAGTGTGGGGCAGTGTCTCTGTCTCAGACAGTTTCCTTCCTCCTAGGAAAGCTCCAGCAGGTGGGACACAGCCTTTCCAGCAGCATGCCAAACCCTCAGCCTTCCTGGGGCCTTTCCCCTGACAGTTTCCGTATGCTGTCCCCAGGTTGCTCCTTTCAGCTGCTGGCACAGACAGGGTCCAGCTGTGCCAGTTGCTGTCCCATCCTGCGCTCAGCACAAGGGACGGGGCAGTCCAAAGAGAATCCCTGTTGCTGGAGTGAGCCCAGGCCCTCAGACAGAGGGGATCTGCCAGTCCATGTGGCAACCTGTTGGTCACAGCCTTGTGCTGGGCTGTCAGAGACCCTGCTCTGCCTCTCTCTGAGATGCCCCACGGCCTGAGGGACGGACACAGGGAGCTCTGTTCACAGAAGCACATCCCAGGGCTGCATTCAGGTGGTTTCTCAGGGGATGTGACTCTCAAAATGAAGTGATCTCAAGACACTGTCCTTCCTGGCCTCTCTAGAAGTAGCTGATGGCATCTGTGCTCACTCTGATTCCTCTCTCTCCACACACACACACACACACACACAGTGTGAATGCTTAACTCTCTTCTTTACAGTGCAGATATGCTCATTTGATGTTCCTCCGTGGGAGACAAACAATCCTTATGAGGTGGAGAGATAGATCAGTGCTGGGAACAGTGATTGCAAGGGACTGGTCTGTAATGACTGCACTGGGGCCCCTTGAGCAGGGGGCCCAGAAAACAGGGACACAGACCAGACTATTTTGGTCACTGCTGGTCCTTCAAGAGTATTCATGGAGACCTGGTTGTGGAAGGGACAGGGCTGTGTGCCCCCATCCTGTACAGTCACCAACTTCAACTCTTCCGTGGTGCTTTATGCAGCAGGAAACTTCTTGGAGGCTGTTCTAGACAGAATTTTGGGACTCTACTGGCAGTTCTTGCGCAGGGTTGAAAAAAGCAAACAACAACTCTTATCCCCAGAAAAGGAAACCTGGAAGCTTTGGCTTTCTGGTGCAGGGTGAGGACCAGCCATGGCACTGGAGGGGCAGCATGAGCTTTCTGGTGTGGCACATTTTATCTGGGAGGAATCTTTGTCAGTTTGCAACTCTGGGAGTCGAGCTGGCAGTTTGAGTGCAGGGTTGAAAAAGAATGCAACAGCCCTTCTCCCCAGGAAATGAAACCTAGAAGGTTCGACTGTCTGGTGTAGTTTGTCAGCAAGCCCGGGCACTCAATGGGCAGCAAGATATTCCTGGCGTGGCACTTTTGCTGTGGGAGGAATCTTAGTCCGTATGCAATTTTGGGAGTCAGGCTGACAGTGTCAACGCAGGGCTGAAAAAGGAAACGATAGCCCTCTTTACCAGCAAAAGGCAACCTGGAAGCTTTGGTTTTGTGGTACAGTTGATGGGTGAGGTTGGGCACTCGATCGTTTGCAAAAGCTTTCCGTCCTGGAACCTTTGATCAAGAAAGAATCTTCTTCCGTATGCCATTTTGGAAGTCGGACTGGCAGTTGGGATGAACGGTTAAAAACAGAAAACAAAAGCCTATATCGCCAGGAAAGAAACGCTTCAAGCTTTGGTTTTCTGGTGCAGTTGGTGGGCCAGGTTCGGCACTCCATTGGGAGCAAGAGCTTTCTGTGTTGGTATCTGCTGTGAGAGGAATCTTTGTTTATATGCAATTTTGGGTGTCGGGCTGGCAGTTGGGGACAGGTCTGAAAACAGGAAACAACAGCCCTTATCACCTAAAAAGAAAGCCTGGAAACTTTGGCTTTGTGCTGCAGTTGGTTTCTCAGCCTGGGGTGTCCATAAACAGCAAGAGCTTTCTGTGCTGGCAGATCGTCCCTGTGTGGGAGGATCTTTTTTTATATGCAATTTTAGAATTCAGGCTGTCAGTTGGGAGGCAAGTCTGAAAAAGCAAACAACAACCCTTATCGCCAGGAAAGAAAACCTGGAAGCTTTGGCTTTGTCGTGCAGTTGGTTTGTCAGCCTGGGGTGTCAATGAGCACCAAGAGTTTTCTGTGCTGTCACCTTTGGTGTGGGAAGGATCTTTGTTTATATGCAATTTTGGGAGTTGAGCTGTCACTGGGAGGCAGGTCTGAAAACAGGAAACAACAGCCCTTATGGCCAGGAAAGAAAGCCTGGAAGCTTCGGTTTTGTGGTGCAGCTGACCTGTCAACCTGGAGACTCCATGGAGAGCAAGAGCTTTCTGTGCTGGTATCTTCGGTGTGGGATTAATCTTCATCCATGTACAATTTTGAGAGTCGGGTTGGCAGTTTTGAGGCAGGTCTGAAACCAGGAAACAACAGCCCTTATTGCCTGGAAAGAAAGTCTGGAAGTTTTGGCTTTGTGGAGCAGTTGTTGAGTCAACCTGGAGACTCCATGGGCAGCAAGAACTTCCTTTCCATGTACCTTTGTTCTGGGAGGAATCTTTGTTTGTATGCAATTTTGGGAGTCATGTTGGCAGTTGGGAGGAAGGGCTGAAAACAGGAAACAACAGTCCCTATCCGCAGGAAACAAAACCTGGAAGATTTGACTTTGTTGTGCAATTAGTGTGTCAGCCTGGAGACTCCATCAACAGGAAGAGTTTTCTGTGCTGGTAACTTTAGACTGGGAAGAGTGTTTGTTTATATGCAATTTTGGGAGTCGGGATGGCAGTTGGGAGGCAAGGCTGAAAACAGGAAATAATAGCCCTTCTCCACAGGAAAGAGAGTTTGAAAACTTTGGCTTTGTGCTGCAGTTGGTTTGTTAACCTTGGTCGTCCATGAACAGCAAGAGCTTTCTGTGTTGGCAACTTTAGTCTGGGAGGAATCTTTCTTTGTATGCAATTTTGGGAGTCGGGATGGCAGTTGGGAGGCAGGGTTGAAAGCAGGAAATGACTGCCCTTATTGCCAGGAAAGAAAGCCTGGAATCTTTGGTTTGTGTTGCAGTTGGTTTGTCAGCCTGGGGAGTCCATGAACAGCATGAGTTTCCATGCTGGCATCTTTGGTGTGGGAGGAATCTTTCTTGAAATTTTAGAATTCGGACTGTCAGTTGGGAGGCAGGTCTGAAAAGAGGAAATGACAGCCCTTATCTGCAGGAAAGAAAGCCTGGAAGCTTTGGTTTTGTGGTTCACTTTGTTTTTTTAGCCTGGGTTATCCATGAACTGCAAGAGCTTTCTCTACTGTCACCTTTGGTGTGGGAGGAATTTTTGTTTGTGTGCAATTTTGGAAGTTGGGCTGGCAGTTTTGAGGCAGGGCTGAAAACAGGACATGACTAACCTTATCCCCAGGGAAGAAAGCCAGTAAGCCTTGGTTTTGTGGTGTAGTTGGTTTGTGAGCCTGGAGACTCCATGGGCAGCCAGAACTTTCTGTCCTGGCATCTTTGTTGGGGGAGGAGTCTTTGTTTGTATGCAATTTTGGGTTTCAGGTTGACAGTTGGGAGGCAGGGCTGAAAACAGTAAACGACAGCCCATATTGCCAAGAAAGAAAGCCTGGAAAATTCGGGTTTGTTCTGCAGTTGGTTTTTCAACCTGGAGACTCCATCGGGAGGAAGAGCTGTCTGTGCTGACATCTCTTCTGTGGGAGGAGTCTTGTTCCATATGCAATTTTAGGAGTCAGGTTGGCAATCTGGGGGTAGGGTTGAAAACAGTAAACAACAACCCTTGTCACCAGGAAAGAAAACCTGGAAGCTTTGGCTTTGTGGTGCAGTTGGTTTGTCAGCCTGAAGACCCCATGAACAGCAAGAGTTGTCTGTGCTGTCATCTTTGGTGCAGGAGGAATCTTCATCCGTACGCAATTTTGGGAGTCGGGCCAGCAGTTGGGAGGTAAGTCTGAAAACAGGAAACAACAGCAATTATCTGCAGGAAAGAAAACCTGCAAGCTTTGACTTTGTGGTGCAGTTTGTATCTCAACCTGGATCGTCCATGAAGAGCAAGAGTTTTCTGTGCTGGTACCTTTGGTGAGGGAGGAATCTTTGTTTTTATGCTATTTTGGGAGTCAGGTTGTCAGTTGGGAGGCAGGTCTGAAAACAGGAAACATCAGCCCTTATCCCCAGGACAGAAAACCTGCAAACTTAGGCTTTGTAGTCCAGTTGGTTTGTAACCCTGGAGACTCCATGGGGAGCAAGAGTTTCCATGCTGGTATCTTTGGTGTGGGAGAAATCTTTGTTTATATGTAATTTTAGAATTTAGGGTGTCAACTGGGAGGCAGGGTTGAAAACAGGAAACAAGAACCCTTATCCCCAGTAAAGAAAGCCTGGAAGCTTTGGCATTGTGGTTCACTTTGTTTTTTAGCCTGGGTAATCCATGAACAGCAAGAACTTTCTCTGCTGATACCTTGGATGTGGGAGAAATCTTTGTTTGTATGCAATATTGGGAGTCGGGATGGCAGTTTGGAGGCAGGACTGAATACAGTAAATGACAGCCCTTATTGCCAGGAAAGAAAGCCAGCAAACTTTGCCTTTGTGGTGCATTTGATTTGTGACCCTGGAGACTCCATGGGGATCAAGAACTTTCTGTGCTAGCATCTTTACCGGGAGAGGAGTTTCTTTATATGCAATTTTGTGTGTCAGGATGTCAGTTGGGTGGCAGGTCTGGAAACAGGAAATGACAGTTGGTTTCTCAGCCTGGAGACTGCATGGGGACCAAGTGCTGCACCACAAACCAAAGCTTTCTGGCTTTCTTTCCTGGCGATAAGGGCTGTCTTTTCTTGTTTTCAGACCTGCCTCCCAACTGCCATCCCAACTCCCAAAATTGCATACAAAGAAAGATACCTCCCACACCAAAGATGCAAGCACTGAAAGCTCTTGCTTCCCATGGAGTCTCAAGGCTGTCAAACCCACTGCACCACAAAGCCAAAGTTTACTGGCTTTCTTTCCTAGGGATAAGACCAGTCATTTCCTGTTTTCAGACCTTCCCCCGAATTGACAGCCCGACTTCTATAATTCCATATAAAGAAAGATTTATCCCAAAAGAAAGATGGCAGCAGAGAAACCTCTTGCTCCCCATGGAGTCTCCAGGTTGACAAACCAAATACACCATAAAGGCAAACCTTCCAGGCCTTGTTTCCTGGCGATAAGGGCTGTTGTTTACTGTTTTCAGGCCTGCACCCAGATTGCCAGTCTGACTCCTAAAATTGCACAGAGAAGAAGATTCCTCCCACAGAAGAGACACCAGCACAGACAATTCTTACTCCCCATGGAGTCTCCAGGCTGACAAAAATACTGCAGCACAAACCCAAAGCTTCCAGGTTTTCTTTCCTGCGGATAAGGGCTTCTGTTTCCTGTTTTCAACCCTGCCTCCCAACTGTCTTCTAAAATTCCATATAAAGAAAGATTTATTTCAAATGAAAGATATCAGTGATGCCAAATTGTGCCCCAAAGAAGGCATGGAAAAACTGCTCATAGACAGAATTTTCAGTCTATAAACGGGAGGTATTTATTTACAGCCGGGGAGCAACCCAGGTCACCCTGGACAAACTACTCCACTCAAGTAACTTACAACTGAACTTTTTATACACTTTTTGTCAAGCAATTACATCACACATTATGAATATTCATTATATTGCAACATCTGCTTTCAATATTCATAACAGGTGGAGTTGATGCGGAGTTTGAGGCGTGGTCTTTAATTTGGGGAGAACTTCGGTGGTAGTTCCTGTTTTTTGTTGTCATGAACTCAGTGTCCTTTCACCATCATCTTCAAAAACTTTTGAACCTTCCCTAATTTGGATAGTTTCCTTGTGCATTTGGCAGAGATTTCCAGCGTCTGGCAGGAGTACCTCATTTCTTGGCTCATCCCTTTTCTTATCTCCCTTTGTTTCCCTTCTATATGTCCTTTTTTGTGTGTGCTGGCATTTTTAGTTCTTTCTGTTCATACTTATGTTCTTTCATGCCAGAGTGTCCTGTATTCTGGTGAATTTATTATCTCCGCTATTTCTTAATACTAAGTTCTCTATACCTTTGCTTAAAGCCCGCATTTTGTGTTCAACTCTCTCTACTCCCTGCATTGCTCTACTAAATTCACTTTCCAGGTTTTACCTGGCTTCATTTCCCCTCTTTTTTCAAAACTTACCAATTCCTTCATCAAGTTCTAATCCTAGAGGGTGTTGATATACTTGTACTATTGCCCAGATTATTTGGGTTCTTTTGACCATGGACCTTAACTTACACCACAGACAGATATTCATGAGGGTTAACAGGGGCATGGCTATGGTTATAATTAATATTGGGTGTATCAGGTAGTGAAAAATTTGTGCTGCTGTTGGGGAGTATCCTGTGAAGATATCCCACCAGTGATGTTGACCTACTTGTGCAACTTTTGTTAGGATATTCTTTATACCTTTTGAATTATGCTCTACCTACCACAGCATGCTTTGAGTTGTTTGGTTCACCTTTTGAACTAACTTCTCCACTTCAGGATGTACGAGCATTGCTTTGAGAAGCTTAGTATCCATGCCTATCTGTAGCTTGGGTATTTCATGATACAAAGTATACTTAGCTTCGATTAACTGCTGGGTAGTTATGGGAGCGGTGTAGTTAAAGTCACAATCTATAACTTTAGTGAAGTTATATATGCAAAAGTTAGTATCATTAGTCATTTCATGACAATTACCTATAGTAACATCATTGCAAGCGGTTCTAATACAAGCGCATCCATTCCCTATATAGAATACTTGTGATCGGGCTCTATTGTGTGGAAGCATTTCAAAAGTACATACACTGTCTTCAACATCTAAGCATAAATCTTCAGCTTCTATAATGGTATTTTCACAAATATAACCTAATTGTCCTTTAGGGATACATGCTTCTGTACTAATCGATTGCCACTTGCTATTAGTACTGTCATAGTTTGCCCAGATGTTATGGTCTACAGGTTTGACAATGACATTCTGATGTATAGATCCTAAGGTTAGAATAGGAAATATAACTCTTTCTTCTGCAGCGCTGATAGTGAGGACATAGGTTTCAATGTGTTCTTACTGTGGATCATAAGTAAAGTTTACTAGTTGCCACCAAGCTTGGTGATCTTTTTCAAATCGTATAGTGGAGCTATCCCTTAGTATTGTCTGTCTTATTTCTTGAGGTAGTATGCCTGACATTCCTTCTCTCAATATTCCTGCTGCCACTGATTGTACCCATTGTTGTGTCTGAACACAATGAATAGCAAGTGCAATTTCTTTCCTAATATCTCCAGTATAGTCAGCAATTTTAACAAAATCTTTGGCAGTGTGGTTGGCTACTAAGGTCATCAATCTGACTACCAGTGATTGTGTCTCTGCTAAGGTGAGCATAGATGAGTTTAAAGGCACTTTAAACTTTCCCAAATTAGAAGTGATTGTACTTAACTTATTTACTAATACTTCTTGATCTATAATGTTTAATATACCAAACCCTGTGCCAACTCATCCACTTATATCCCTTGTGTTCGTTTGCAGTATGACCTAGTTGCTAACCAAGCGTTCCAACCTTTAAGGCTTTGCTGTATAAATGGTTGGCAATCTTTCTGCAAGTGTGTAGTGTCGGTCTGAATGTTTATCTGCACTTTCTTCAGAGAATATGTGGGATCTAACAGTAGCCTTAGTTCGTTCGATTGTCTTATTGCTTGAGGTCCTATAAAGGTGAAATTATGCATTTTTCTGCATTCTCGAGGTGGAGTAGTTTCACAAGACGGGTCTTCGGTTAAGTCTGTTGCTAGTCTAATGACTCACTTAAAGGCTCTACCGGTTACGATGCCTTGTTCACCAATAGGTTCAAGAATCTTGGCTTCTCTGCTACATGAAAACCACATCAATTGATCTAGCTTGAATATAATTTCACACTGCACTCTACGTCCTTCAATACTATCCCATTGACATAAGACTGGTCCCTTCCATTGAACCCAGACAATGGACTCTTCATCTTCTACCTGGTTGTAAGTAATTAAGTTCTGTCTAGAGACTTCTTACCAAAATTCAATTGTCCATATTAGTTTGTTTGTTTTCCCCACTAGAACATCAGTTTGCTGGCGCTGGCTTGCACCCTGACCCTGCCCGGGGTGACTGCAGCAGCGGTGGTCGTGGTTCTGTCTCACACGGCTCTCTCCGGGCAGCACGTGTCGGGTTGCAATGTGCTTGTGTACTCTGCTTGGCGGCTGGGGCCCGTCCTGGGCAGCAGCTGCTGAGGTTTCTTCAGGCAGTTGCCGAGTCCCCAAATCTCCCCAAAAAATGGCCAAAAACTCACACAAATCTCCCCAAAAAATGACCACAAACTCACAGAAATCTCCCCAAAATAGGACCACAAACTAAAGCAAATCTCCCCAAATAATACACCAAAAACTCACAGAAATCTACTCAAAAAATGACCACAAACTCACTAAAATCCCCCGAAAAAAAGACCTAAGACTCACCCAAATCTCCCCGCAAAAATGACCAGAAACTCATAAAAATATCCCCCAAAAATGACCACAAACTCACCCAAAGTTCCCCCCAAAAATGACCCAAAACTCACAAAAATCTCCCCAAAAAATGACCACAAACTCAACCAAATTCGCCAAAAAATGACCCACAACTCACTCAAATCTCCCCAAATAATACACAAAAAACTCAAGGAAATCTCCTCAAAAAGTGACCACAAACTCACACAAATCTCCCCAAAAAATGACCAGAAACTCACCCAAAACTCCCCCAAAACTGACCAGAAACTCACACAAATCTCCCCTACAAATCACGTAAAACTCTCACAAATCTCCCCAAAAAATGACCTCAAACTTACCCAAATCTCCCAAAAAAATGACCAGAAACTCACCCAAATCTCCCCAAAAAATGACCCAAAACTCACACAAATCTCCCCAAAAAATGACCAGAAACTTAAACGAATCTCCCCTAAAAATGTCCACAAACTCATCGAAATCTCGCCAAAAAATGACCAGAAACTCAACCAAATCTCGCCAAAACATGACCAGAAACTCACCCAAATCTCCCAAAAAAATGACCAGAAACTCACCCAAATCTCCCCCAAAAATGACCAGAAACTCACCCAAATCTCCCCAAAAAATGACCCAAAACTCACACAAATCTCCCAAAAAAATGACCAGAAACTTAAATGAATGTCCCCTAAAAATGTCCACAAACTCACCGAAATCTCGCCAAAAAATGACTGGAAACTCAACAAAATCTCCCCAAAATATGACCAGAAACTCACCCAAATTTCCCCAAAAAATGACCAGAAACTCACCGAAATCTCACCAAAAAATGACCAGAAACTCACTCAAATCTCTCCAAATAATACACCCAAAATACACACAAATCTCCCCAAAAAATGACCAGAAACTTAAACGAATCTCCCCTAAAAATGTCCACAAACTCACCGAAATCTCGCCAAAAAAATGATCAGAAACTCAACCAAATCTCCCCAAAATATGACCAGAAACTCACCCAAATTTCCCCAAAAA
>NW_020884912.1:0-45057 GCF_003945725.1 Corapipo altera
GGTTCTGGGCGTAGTGATTCCGTGGATGTCAACTGGCTGTTCTGGAGAAAAGCTGGGGGTTAAAAGAAGTAGTGAGAGAACCAGACTGAAAAGGGGTGAAAGTGTTTCAGAAAGTGAGGCTGGGCAGCAAGAGCTCAACGATAAGAACCAGGGTGTTTCCCATTCCCTGGCATTAGGAGAAGGACGAAGGGCCCCTGGAGAAAGACCCACCGGTGCAGTGTTTTAGGAGACAGGGGGTGCAGCAAATCAGGCTGTGGGCTTCGAGTAGTGAGTGAGGGGAAAAAAGGATTTCAGGCCAGAAGGAAGAAGATCCCTGAAGAGGCTCAAGGCAGCTCTCCTCATCTCCACGGTTCTAGTCTAACAGGCTGCCTTGCTTCCTCCTCCCGCCATCCCGAGCTCCACTCTTAGCAATAGGAAGGTGTTCTGGCAAAGGCTGTGGTGCAGTCACGGTTCGCAGTGAGAAGCAAGAAGTCACTGGTTGTTCAGTTGTCGGTTCCCAAGAGGTACCGTTTGCCCGGAGACAGGGGGCCCAGTCAGCAGCACAGAAGGTCTCAGGTGGCCACGTCCTCCCTTTTGAAGCGGCCTCCATTTTGAAAAATGTCAGTGGCCTTCCGAGCCACCTCATCGGGCCGTAATGGGGGGCACAGAGTAGGCGTGTCGGGAAGCCTGTAACCCCAGAGTATCTCAGCCAGTGGAGAAACGGGCAGGGAGCAGCGCTCCGGGCAAAGGGGCTAAAAGAGGGCTGCCACCTCCACTGAGTTGAGCGACCTCACTGCGGTTTGTCCAGTGAAGTCTCCCTTTTACTGCAATAAAAGTTTATATTTTTTCGTCAGCTCCTCTATCTGCTGACTATTTATGTGTTTCCCACTGGCTGGAATTTCAGACGACCACAATCCCTCTACAGCCCCGGTTGTCCCGGACCTTCCCATCTCCAACAAGGTCTTTGCTGTGTGTTAGTAAGAGGTGGAGCAGCACAGCATTCCTTTTGCTTGTCAGAGGCTCCAGCCCCCTGGGCCCGGAAGCTGTCGTCACCGCTTTCCGGGAACCTGCTGGACTGTTGCTTCTCCAGCTGCCGTCAGGGTAGTTGAAGTTGTCCACGAGAACCAGGGACTGTGACTTGGAGGCTGCTTCAAGCTGCCTGTAGAGGTCTCCTCCACATCTTGCTCCTGCTCAGGAGGCCTGGAGCAAACACCCACAGCAGTGTGCCCATTGCCAGCCTGCCCGCCCTTTGATCCTGACCCATCAACTCCTGAGTGGCTCGCCATCCACCCCAAGACAGAGGTCGAGACATTCCGAGTGTCACCTCCCAGAGATCTACGGATGTCGTCTCCCTGGGCTCCTGTGAGGCCCTGGATGTGGTTGCCAGCGCATTCTTCCCTCTCCCTTATCGGCCCTGTCCAATGCAGCCCCAGGGCAGCCCGGAGGAGCCCTGTCTGGGGCTGCGCTGGGGTGACCGGGGATATGGTGGGGTCACTGGGAGCAGCCTTCCAAAGCCCCAGAGCTGGAGGATGGTGGCCAGGCTGTGCTCAGGGCTGCTTTGGGCGTGGGGCCGTCTGCGCGAGTCCTGCACGGGACCCATGTGTCCTGGCTCCCACGCCAAAGGGCTGCTTCCCCAGGCGAAGGGGACAGGGGAGTGACCCTGCGTGAGTGCCTGCACCTCTGGCAGTGAGTCAGGCCCGGGGTGCCCTTTGGGTGCCCTTGGTGCCCTTTGGGTCTTGGTGGATCTGCTTGGTGCCGTTTGCTGGTGCCACCCCGCCCTCCCTCCCCATTCCATGCAGACACAGGCAGGTGTTGGAATAAAAATCTTTTATTCCGTAACCAGAAGAAAACTGTTAACTATATCTAGGTCTACATCTATCTCTGCATCTTGCCGACATCTCTATGTACATCTTCGCGACATAAACACCCTCCCTCCCTCCCTCCCACTGGGATAGATCCCCAAACGATCTATCCCTCCCACTGGCATAGATCCCCAAACGATCTATGCCTCAACCTGGGATAGGTCCCCAAACGACCTATCCCTCCCACAGGGATAGATCCCCAAACGATCTATCCCTTTAAGAGGCCTCAGCCAATCTTTCTGCCCCAGCCCCAGCTGCGGTGGCCTTGATCTTGCTGGCAGGCCCTGGTTCAGAGCCCCCCTTCCTCTTTGTCCCCCGCCTTTCCAGCTTGGTGTCGTGTGGGGACACGCTGCTCTGCGGTGGTGGCAGGCGTGTCCCCACGTGCTGCTGGGTGTCCTCCTCCATGGCGACATCACTGGCCAGCGAGAGGTCGCAGCCTCGGGGGGCGTCCTCCTCCATGCAGACATCACTGGCCAGCGAGAGGTCGCAGCCGCGGGCGGTGTCCTCCGCCATGGAGACGTCGCTGGCCAGCGAGAGGTCGCAGCCACGGGCGGTGTCCTCCTCCATGGCGACATCACTGGCCAGCGAGAGGTCGCAGCGGCGGGGGGAATCCTCCTCCATGGAGACGTCACTGGCCAGGCTGATGTTAAGCGCTGGGGTGACGTCCACATCCATGGGGGTGCTCCTGTGTGGGGGGCTGCCACTGCCCAGGGGTGTCCCGGAGGGGTTGGCTGAGCTGGCAGGGCTGCGCTGGCTGTGCCGCGCTGGTGGGACCGGGGCCACTGCTCTGCCCTGATGGTGGTAGGGCTGCAGTTGACCCCGGGGGGCACTTTGGTCTGCCCCAGCCAGCGGCTTCCCACTGCCCTGGGCCCCCCCCCCGGGCAGTGTTGGATGGAAGAGCAACACCAGGGCTGCTTGCCAGTGGGGCTGGTGGAGGCAGGTTGGCTGAGCCTGTGAGAAAGAGCAAACCCTGGAAGTCACATCCCGAGCTGGGGCTGTCAGGTGCTGAGAGCACTGAGGAGGAGGAGGAGGGCGAGGTGCAGGGGAGGGAGCCTGTGAATGTCCCCACCGCGCACCGCGGGACTTTCGGGGTCAGGCTCTGTCCTCACCTTGGCTGCCAGAGGTTTGGGGGGAGCGGAAGAGCTGCACGAGCCGGGTCAGGGCTGCTCTCCAGCTCACAGAGCGGCGCCACAGAGCTGACAGGGCCATGGTCAGTCAGGCTCGGTGGCCGGTCGCTTCTGTTGACTGGACACAGGTCTGGATGCTCCTCTTGGAGCATCTCCAGGGATGGAATGTTTGGCCTGCCATTGTGTCATAGAGACAGCAGTAATGCTGGCGCTTCCCTTCTTCTGCCCCACCCCCAACAGCTTTGCCAGCTCTTCATGGGCAGAGGAAGGGTTAACCAAAGAGCTCGAATCCCATAACATCCTGCCTTGGAAGGGACCCACAAGGGTCGCCCAGTCCAACTCCTGGCCCCGTGCAGGACAGTACAGCCATCCCACCATGTGCCTGAGGGCGTTGTCCAAACGCTCCTTGAGCTCTGGCAGCCTTGGGGCCGTGACCACTGCCCTGGGCAGCCTGTTCCAGTGCCCGACCACCCTCCGGGGGAAGCACCTTTTCCTAATGTCCAACCTAAGCCTCCGCTGACACGGTTCCGGCCATTCCCTCGGGTCCTGTCCCTGGTCCCACAGAGCAGAAACGACCACTGCCGCTTGGGGGGAAGCTGCAGCCTCCGATGAGATCTGACCTCAGTCTCCTCCGGGTTCAACAGCCCCAATGACCTCAGACCTCAAGTGCAAGGTCCTGCACCTGGCTCAGGGCTCGGCTGGTGCCACCTGACGCAACATCAACTTGCCAAGTTTGCAACACAACAGGGAGGACCGAGAAGACTTTGGCTAAGAGAGACTATTTACAAGGGACTGGAGTGACAGACCAAGGGGCAATGGCTTCACACTGGCAGAGGGCAGGGTTAGAGGGCATATCGGAAAGAAAACCTTCCCTGTGAGAGTGGTGGGGCCCTGGCACAGGTTGTCCAGAGAAGCTGTGGCTGCCCCATCCCTGGAAGTGTTCAGGGCCAGGCTGGACGCAGCTTGGAGCAAGCTGCTCTAGCGGAAGGTGTCCCTGCCCGTGGCAGAGGGGTGGTTGGAAGCAGATGAGCTTTAAGGTCCCTTTCTTCCAACACAAACTGGTCTAGGAGTCTAGGAGTCTTGAAAAACAGGAGACTTCTGCAGAAGCCAGAAGGTGAATAAAACCATTTGCCGCTTAAAGACAAAGTCTTGTTACCAAGGGTCATCCCCCGATTCTGGGGACTACTCTCATGACTTCTCACCACTGGAAGCTGACATTGCTGAAAGCGAAATAAATTGACCTAAAACCAAACAATCCGACAAAAGCTCCCTGATGGAAGGATCCTGGAGCAAGCATATCATCCTGGAGGCAATGATAGGGCAATTTCTGCGCCTCTGCCGTAAACCTGTCAGTTCTGGCCCTACCCTGGAGAGCTTTTTTTCGGCTCTCCATTCCATGGGAAGACAAGTGTGGACAAGAAGAACAGGGTTCTGTCCGCTCAGGGTCAAAGGTGCTTTAGGTGTGTGCTGTGATCTGTTGGAGTTGAGCTCTTGTCTAGAAAACGAGGGCTTTTGGGACTGCTCAGCATCTGGCTCCTCACGTGGAATCAGATGTTCCAAGCAGGGAAGGGTATGTCCAAGAGAGGTTCTGCCCACTTGAACTTCTGAACTTGGGGAGCTCTCCTGGCAGTTCTGGACTACTGTCATGACTTCTCACCACTGGAAACTGACATTGCTTAAAGCGATATTAATTGACCTTAAACCAAGCAATGGAATAAAACCGAGGGTTTTTCCCATTATTTGGCATTATTAGAGGGACAAAGGGAAACCTGGAGCTCGGGCCCTCGAGAAAGACCCACAGGTGCAATGTTTTAGGAGACAAGGTGTGCAGGAAATCAGGCTGTGTGCTTCGAGTAGTGAGTGAGGGGAAAAAAGGATTTCAGGCCAGAAGGAAGAACATCCCTGAAGAAACTCGAGCAGCTCTCCTCAACTCTACAGTTCTAATTTTAAATGCTACCTTGCTTCTTCTTCCCCTAGTCCTGAACTGCTCAATCTCCTGGTGTCCACAGCCAAGGTTGTCCCTGACCTTCCCACTTCTAGGAAGTCTTTTCGTCTGTGTTATTATGAGGTGGATGAGTACAGCATTCCTTTTGCGATCCTTCTCTTCCAGTCTTAGGAAGTTTTAACCTAATGACATGAGAAGAATCCAGATATGCTACTTACTGCTACAGGGAGAAAATTTGTGTGGCTAAAGGTCGACTGGAACTGAATTTTCCAGAATACGTGGTGCAAGAAATGATTTTTTTCAAATATGTTATTAGCAGGAGGCAGTATTGAAATGTTGTCACCCCATTATTAGATGGGGATGGCCACCTTGGAAACAGGGCCAGAGAAAAGGCTTAGGTGTTTTACGCTTTCTTTGCCTCTGTTTTCCACACAGATGATGAGGCCCTAGTCTCAAGGACCATGACTACAGGAATTATCAACTCCGAGTGGACCCTGAAATTGTGTGCAATCTTCTGCTTCAGCTGGATCCCTGCAAATCTATGGAACCTGATGGAATTAATCCCAGAATCTTCAAATAGCTGGCTGTTATCATTGTGCAACCTCTCTCAGTGATTTTTGAGCAATCTTGGGAATCTGGAGATGTGCCAGGTGATTGAAAGCTGGCAAAAGTTTTCCTGATTTTCAAGACAGGCAAGAAGGAGGACGCTGGAAACTACAGGCCTTCAGTTTCACTTCAGTGCCTGGTAAAATTATGGAAAAGATCATTCTGGGAAGTATTGAAAAATTCATGAAAGACAAGGGAAGCCTGTTGATGCAATCTGCTGGATTTCTGTAAAGCTTTCGATACTGTCTCTCACAGGATCCTTCTGGATAAAATGTAAGGCACAACTGGATAAACACACCATGTGGTGGGTGAGCAATTGGCTCATTGGTCGAGCACAGAGGGTGATATTGAGTGGGGTAACATTAGACTGGTGACTTGTCACTAGTTGGGTTCCACAGGGCTCCATCATGGGCCCTGTGCTCTTCAACATCTTCATAAATTACTTGGGCATGGGACTGGAAAGGACACTAAGTACACTTGCAGACGACACAAAACTGGGAGGAGCTGTTGACTCCCTTAAAACCAGGATGGTCCTGGAGAGAGACGTTGACAAATTAGAGGACTGGGCAATCACCAGCCAGATGCATTTCAACAAAAGGAAGTACTGGATTCTCCATCTGGAGTGGGGCAACCCAGGATGTACATATGGGTTGGGGAATGAGATGCTGGAAAGCAGTACCATGGAAAGGGACGTACCTGGGGGTCCTAGTCAATGGCAAGTGTAATATGAGTCAGCAGTGCCCTGGCAACCAGGAGAGCTAACCATGTCTGGGGAGGCATCAGGCAAAGCATCACCAACCGGTCGAGGGAGGGGATTGTCCCGCTCTGCTCTGCACTGTTGAGGACACAATGTTGTGGCAGTTTTGGGTACCACAATATAAGAAAGATATTAAGCTATTAGAGAGTGTCCAAAGGAGGGTAAAGAGGATGGTGAAGGGCCTTGAGGGGAAATTGTGTGAGGAGTTGCTGAGTTCACTTCGTCTGTTCAGCCTGGAGAAGAGGAGACTGAGGGGAGACTTCATTGCAGTCTACAAATTCTGTGTGAGGGGAAGCAAATGGGTAGGCACTGATCTCTTCTCTGTAGTGAGCAGTGGCAGAACCTGAGGAATGGCCTGAAGTTGTGTCAGGGGTTGGATATTAGAAGGAGGTTCCCCACCCAGAGGGTGGTTGAGCACTGGAACAGACTCCCCAGGGAAGTGGTCACAGCACCAACCTGCTAGAGTTCAAGCAGAATTTGGATGATAGATGATACTCTCAGGCACATGTTGTAACTCTTGGGGCTGATCCTGTGCAGGGCTAAGAGTTGGACTCAATGATCCTTGTGGGTCCCTTCCAATTCAGCATATTCTGTGATTCTGTGATACGCATGGTGTTTTCTCTGTTCAAAATGCGTATATTAATTACACAGCTTTTCCTCCAGCCTTTAGAGAAGTGGGGGTTTGTTGTTTCATTTTGTTTTTTTAACAGGAAGGGCATGCTATTCCCTGTCTCTAAAAACAAAGATTTGGTGAGCAAAGCCTGCTGAGATAGAATTGAAGGAGTGTATCTTTTGGAAGCAGTGAGATTTTTTGCTTTCCAAGTGCCCTCTCTTTGCAGACTCTGGGAGATGCTGTTACCTCAAGGAGCCTGAGTTTCCTCCTGGATGTTCACTCCCAAAGGGAGCTAACAGGCATACAGGATGTGTAATCAGTGGAGCTGGGTAAAACAAGGAGTGACCCAATTTGCCAGTGCAGACACATTAGGCAGCTACTGCCTTAATTACCTACTGGGTGTTTCAGGTTAGGTGAAGTGACATTTTCCCAGTAATTACAATTTTCTAGGCTCCAATTCACTTTTTGGTGGGCTTATCAAGGCCTCCTAGATAAAATATGCATGATCACATCTTACCCATCCCCCACAACCAGGCTTCTACCAACAGGTTAGCGGGCATCTTGGCATAGTTGGCAGCATTGGAAATGTTTTCCATCCTTGCTGCAGCAACATGATGGGAGAGAGCTTACTTGTAAGAGTCCATTAGGCTTGCTCTTGGTACTGTTTCCTTGATCTGATTTCACCCATATTTTACTGGAAAATGGTACGAAACAAAGACAGGACTAAGGCATAGCCTTTAAGAAAATGCAGACAGACAAGATTATAAATGCTTTATTTATTTTTTTTATTTGTCTCATTCCTGAAGCTGCCTTCATCAATTTCTGTAAGAAAACACTTATTAGTTTTAGTAGTATTACAGTAGCATTGAGCTAATGACTTTTAGAAAACGGTTACAGAGATATCTGTTTGTGTGTGTATGAGAAAGAGAAGTATGCTATCTATATAAAACATTCTGTCTGTAGCTGTAGCCAGTTAGTGTCAGAAGACTATTTGTAAACTCAGTTGTACTCGGTGATAACATTGATTTCTTGGTTGAATTATTTTGCAATAGGATAAACCCACTAATTGTGTATCTAAATAAAGTTGAGTTTGTAACAAATTGAATGACTTTTATTTTACCTTGGATGATAATTTATTGACACAAATAGAACTCTTTAATTAAATTTGGCATAACCAGGTCTGCCAAGGACAAATTAAACCCTTTTGCCATTTAATTTTCGTGGGTTTTTTTTATATTTTAGACCCTCCTGATATTCGTAGATTAAATTGTGTTTATTACAGCTGTACAGACAGTCAGTTATTTTGACTGCACAATTCTTAAGGATCCCATACGGATTTAGCATAGGTCTTCTATGAAGAAGGCCTATTAATTTATAATTTCTCATTAAATACATTAGAGATTGAAATCCGCTGTTGGTATTCTGGAAATAGATATCCTAATTCAGGAGTACCAAGCCTGCAATTTGTTAAAATGGAAGGAAAGCAAGGAGGACAGACTTAACATTTATCACCATATCTCAAGAGTTCAGATCTCAGTAAAGCTGGGAATGTTTAGTAGATTAAAAACAAAAAAAAGGTGCAGTATCACCAGTGCTCTTAGGGAAGGTGAAGACTCAGGATGTCAACTAGGGGTGTTATCTACACCTCTACAGAGATCACTTCACCTAGAGAAGAAGCCAAGAAGGTGGTCCTGTCTTATGCAGTAGGCATAGCAGTGTGATAATCCTTGTTGGTCCCTGTGATCTTCTTCTTAGTGAAGCGCAAAGGAAACTTGAACCAGAATGTGAAGAAAGGTCCTTAAGTCAGTTTACATGTCAAAGAGTGAGGCTGACATGACTGCTGGTCTGCTCTGCAGGACAGACCTCAAGAGGTCTCCACTAGCACCTCAGATCCGCAGCAGTGAGTGCAGCCAACCCACTATCTCTTGAACAGCTGTCACTGTCTCCAAACAAGCAGATGAAGAACTAAGAACCCTTCTAATGAACGATTAGCAGATACCTCCTTGCTCACTAATATGCCTGCAAGATCAGGAATGGAGGGGAAAAAAGCTTTTAAATTGACTTCTTCATTTCATATTTTGGACAAGAGGACAGGGTTTAAAGTCTGATTTTGTTATTGTACTTCACTCAAAATAATGACACATTTTTTAGTTGATTCCTACATTCACATTATGTTTAGATCTTACAGTCTTGTATTATACAAGTACACGTTGGTACTACATCCAGATATTTATATTCAGAATAAAAGGAAAAAATTGCAGTTAAAACCAACCAAGAAACAAAGAAACAAAGAAACAAAGATACATGTAATATCAGAGCAGGCATATCAGACTTCAGTTAAGGTTTTGCCCTTCCTAATTTTGCAAACATATTGCTAAATCATTTCCAAACAATAAGATATCTGATTTCGTCTATTCATGGGTGGGAGCTGGACGGGGGAAGGGGAGTGGAAACCCACAACAAAATACCAACCAACTAAAACCCCCACAACACCACCACCACCACCACCACCAAAACCAAGAATAAACAAAAATTCCACCCCCCAAAAAAAGAGTGACTTTGCTGCAGCTTGGTTCAGGAAATGGCCTATTTGTTTTGTAGGGATATTGCTCAAGCAGGCTAGAATGTCTGAAAACTTTCCCTGAGATAAACAGGACAGTAAAATTTGGGACTATACTGAAATGTACAGATTTATTCACATAAACACCTTAGGGTGTTTGAGGGTCACTGATTACTGTTATTTTCTACTCATAGCACACTTTTCTTGCCTTCTCCCAGTGTATAAATTCATTTTGAAGCATTTCTTGTGCTGTTCACTGTCTTTCCTTAAGTAATATAGCAGGCAGAAACCATCGAGCAGCTCAAAACACCCTCCTTAGGTTTTCAGAATACAGCTATTAGCCAAGGAAAAGCACAACTTCTTCCCTCCTTTACCCATCTGGTGCCTGCTCTGCAAGGATGACAACTGTCAGTTGACAGGGTACTAAGATGGTGGTTGTCTTTATGAGAGAGGAATTCATATTTGTCTGCCTTTAAGAATTTTTATTCCCTTGGTTTCTACCCTATTTTGAAATGGGCTATATACCTGCGTTTGGCAACAGATATGAGGGAGAAAGCAAGGGTGAGGAATGAAATCATAAACAAGCCAGTTCAGGACAATCCCTTGTTGTGAGCTTTCCTACTTTGACGCATGCTCATTTATTTTATAATACAGCACATTGAAGTTGATTGCTTTGGCTGCTCTTGCTCCTGGTTCTTGGCTCCTGTCCTGACTCCTGGAGTACTGGGAAGAGTCTACCTCTTGCCAGGCTTGCAGGCACAGTACAGGTGAGGTCACCAGTATCGTCTGCCCTCTGAAAAGCTAGTCCTCTGCTGGGCACATGAGAGGAGTTGGGTCTCAGGTGAGATGGCAAGGCTGCCAACTCCCGCTGGGGGTTCAGGGGAGTGAATGGCACAAAATGGATATGGAAAGCCAAGGCTGATGCTCAATCCCTTGTTTTTTAAAAAGCAACAATTTAAGAATTTAATATAAATGGGGAGAAGCCAAACCAAACATATTCTTTCCCAAACAGGTGTAACATAAAGTTCTGGAAAATTTTTTAAGATATCTCATCTATAACACCTAGAAGAGAAATTTTTTAACTGAGTATCTGCTGGCACTCAGTGGGTAGGTAGCAGCTGTTGTCTGCTTGTTGGTCTTTTCTCTCTTTAAGGTCTGTCTTCTCACATGATTCTCCCTGTAACCTGTTAACAACTCAGTGTTGTCATTCAGGTTCAGCTACTGTGCTGCATCCTGTGTTGGACACTGCACTTTGAGCAGAGCATAGACTGATTGAAGAAGGTCCAGGAGTCCATGAGCTAAGTCTTCTGAAGAAATACTGAACTAACTTGAATTGAGTGAGATATATGATAATCACCTTCAAGACTGTAAGAAGCTACAGTGAGAGAGGAAGGAAATACAGTCACAGAACCACAGAATTCATGAGATTGGCAGGGACCTCTGGAGATCATCTAATTTAAGAACCTCTTATGAGTAGGGTCAGCTAAAGAAGGTTGCTCAGGGCCATTACTTTTGCATTTTGAATATCTCCAAAGACAAAGAAACCACAACCTCTCAGGAAAACCTGTGCCAGTGTTCAATCACCCTAAAAAAGGTTTTGTTCCTATATTTAAATGGAATTTCATGTATCTCGTTCTGTTCACATTTCTTCTTGTCCTGTCACTGAGAAGGGCGAAGGTATGACAGAGAAGAGTCTGGCTCTGTCTTCTATATTCCTCCCATCAGGTTTTTATACACATGGAGAAGATCCTTCTGAGCTTTTCCTTCTCCAGGTTGAACAGACCCAGTTCTCTCAGCCTGTCCTCATATGTCAGATGCTCCCATCCCTTAATCATCTTTGTGGCTCATCACTGCACTCACTCCAGGATAACATATCTCTTTTTCACTGGAAGCCCAGGCACGGACAGAGCACTCCAGATACGCCTCACCAGCTCTGAGAAGAGGTGAAGGATCACCTCCCTTGACCTTTTGCTATTGCCATTCTTTTATACGAAGTCACTTGGCTAACTCAAGATCAACTTGGTGTCCACCAGAAACCTCATGTCCTTTTCTGCAAAGCTACTTTCTATCCAGTTATCCCCCAGCATCTACTGGGGCATGGGAGCATTACTTCCCAGGGTCAGGATTTTGCTCTTCCTTTAGCTGAACTTTGTGAGATTCCCATCAGCCCATTTCTCCAGCCTCTTGCAGTCCCTCTGAAGGCCTCCGCAACCATCTGGTGCATCAGCTGCTTCCTTAAGTTTTGTGTCATCTGGAGACTTGCTGAGGGTACACTCAGTCCCAGTGTTGAGGTGATTAATGAAGATGTTAAGCAGTACAGGCCCTTGCATCAGCCCCTGGGGCTCACTGCTGCTCAGTGGCCTCCAGTTGTACTTCATTCCACTGACTACAATCCTTTGAGCCTGGCAGTTCAGTCAGTTTTCAGTTCATCTCATTGACCACTTTTCTAGCCTGAACTTTACCAGTTGTTCTTCATATAACTATTTGTCAGCTCTGTAGTTGGTAGGACGAGAAGTCAAATTGCAGCAAGAGACATTAATATTACGCAAAATAAAAGAGTTTTCCAATGTTTTTGACAGTGAAGCACTGGGATAGGTTTTGTGAGGAGATGGTAGCTAGAATAGATGATCCAGTAAGATTATCTCCAGACTTTTTTTTCTTTGATCCTTAAGAACATTTTCAGAAGCATCAACTGTGTGTATTTCTCCCTCAGAATGAGCTAAAATGGAACTTGATTGGCTGAATGCTCACAGGGACTGCTCATGAAGAGGGAGAGAGATAAAGAAATGGAAGGACAGTTTCAGTTTAGTGCAGATGTACACCCTGAGGTGGGAATTAGCCCACATTGCCATGAGTTGGATGTCAGGAGTTTAAGCTCAGACTCCTTGGTCTACAGGAGATTTTTTTTTTGTTCAGACATGAACTATTCCCATACGCTTTAAGCATCTTAAGTTAGCTAAGTATTAGCTACTAGTGCATTTCAGCATATCAACCATCATTGTTTATTTGCCAGATTAAATATAATCACATGAGTTTAAAAGAGAGGAACATAGAAATAACCATTATGGCTATCCTTCTGTGGAGAACGATAGAGACTGGGGCTTGGGAATAAAATTCTTTTCTTTTTTCCCCTCACATGGATGCAGGAGTGCCTGTGTCTGTGGCCCAGATAGAAGAGAGACTGTCCAGCGACATCCAGCAGGAGAAGCTGGATGTTCAGATTACCCTGCAGTCAAGGGATGTACTGCTGGTGCCTATAAATAGAAAAACTCTCTCAGAGCACCACTGCAGCTGATAAGGTGGATATAAACAAACATGGAGCACAAGGGTGCAGCTGAATCTGATGAAGGCAAACACATCTTTACTTCAGTGGAAGTCCAGTAGACTTCAGTCCACACCTTCATGCGTGTCATTTACATCTTCCCCAGGCTTGCAAGATAGGGGTTACTTCTTCAGACTTAATGGTTTTCCTGGACTGTGAATATGGCATGGTTTCTGCACTAGCCTACTGGAAGATGGCTCCACATAGCTAGTTCTCTGCTTTCTTTGCAATAGCTTCCCTTGAGCTGCATGTTTCACAGAACTACCCAGTCCTCACTCTCTTATTCCTTTAAAAATTTGTCCAGGTCCAGGAATAAGATAAGCAAAGGAAGTGCAGAGCTGCCTCCCCTCTCTGACTCCTATATGAGGTAAATGGGCATCTGGGCAGCCACGGATCAGGCCAACAGGTTGTGAAAAGAGGTAGGAGGAGACACTGCCCAACAAAAAAATGTGGATAGAAACATTGTCCACTATGTTATGCAATTTCTTTTTAGAAGGGGAAACACAAAGTTAGATATGTTGGTTTGGAGGCATAGAGGTTGGGTTGTGCTGCAGGAGCAGATGGCACAGGATAAGGTTTTCTTAGCTCTGACCCAAAGTTTTGGTACAAGTTGAGGTGCACGTGACAGAAAGGGATGGCAGATTTTCTTAAGGGACTCTGAATCAGAAGTGATTCATAGCTTTTGAGGTACTCGGATATTTCATATGAGTACCATAAAATGACTTGAAAAGCAGTAAATGTGAAATATGAGACTGGATGAAAAGGAAAGAACAACATAGTGATCCACCCACTTTTTATGGACTGAAGAGACCGTTATGGCAATTCAGTAAGACTTCACCCATAGCACAGACTTCAGGACTTCACTGAACTGAATTCCTACTTCAAAGCAAGAGCTGTTATTGAACTAGAGCACATCTTTCAAGAGAAACAGACCAACTTTATCTTAGATGGAGAATGGAATAGGAGAATCCACCACTACCCTGGTAAGTTGTTGCTTCTCTATTAAATATACATTACTCGTTCTTATTTGTCTTATTTGTATGGCTTGTAACAGTCTGATTTATTTCATGTTAGTGTGCTGGCTAGAGGGGCATGCTGTTTTCTTAACTCTGTCTCCTGGGCATGGGACTCTGAGCATCACTAAAGGCTTTACATTTGTTATGTTAACTCACTCGATCCCTAAAGCCATGGGTTAACCAGGATGCCCTTGAGTTCTCTCTAACTCTTGATTCTGGGCGAGTACCTGGGCTGTGACCTGGTTTTGCATGGAAGTGCACACAGCCTGCCCCTGCCACCACTCACTATGCTCTGCTTCTGCACCAGAAAAGCCCAGGTGAACTAAATGGGGAGAAAGCATCTTCATCTGTTCCCCAAGGAAGATGGGAAGGGTATGGGGACCCTGTGATGTACCACAGGATGTGTACATGTACAGGGTTGGGCTAGGTGGATGCACAGAATATCCCACATTAACAAACGCTCAGCAATCTGTGAACCTTCCCCTGTGAACCCCATCTCCAGATGCACTGTCTCAGGGCTGGTCTTGCTGGTGCCAAGCACAGCAGTAATGAAACTTTCTGAGGTAAAATGACAAGCAAATGTTCTGCAGTTTTCTCTCTAGATTTGATTTTTATTTCATTTGAATGGTTCTATGCCTAATTGCTTGCCTATAGTGAAAACTTAATGTGTTGATTTTCCAAGGGCTACAGAGCAGCACTTGGAGAACAATCAGTCAGATGTTTTGTCACATCCCAGGCAGCCCTAACAGCATTTGCCTGAAATGAAATGTAACATCTCTACACTGCAGGCAATATTTTTGCTGATAATGCTTCTACATTTCTTGCTTAATAAAAATAGATCCCTACTTTTCTGGTTTAGACATCAGTTAAAAGCAAAACCAAATCCTCACTTTCATTAAGATGGCACAGGACAAAATTGGAAGATGAAGTTTTTCTCCACATTTGACTGTGGTCACATCAGGTCTCAGACTTGATCCTAAGCCATCTGCTAATTGCTGCAGTTTTACAATCAAGTATTGTGAAGAAAATTTAGTCTGGAAGAAGCTGTTGGAACATGGATTCCTCCTTGGAAATCACATAGCATCTCTGTTAATGGGTACTGCAGAATGCTAAGCTGCTCCAGCCTGCTTTGCCACAGGATAAATTCAGATAGTGTCCTGTCTTTTAAAGACTAACATGCTGAGATGCTGAATAGATTTGGAGAATACTGCAAACTAAGGAAAGCTCTGAGGCCATCTGTCCTTAATATCTGTAGGGATACAGACCCTGCAGATTTGATGGTCAAGAACCCCAGAGCACCCAGGAATTCCATATCAGAGCATGCCAGCAATTTACCTGACAGCATGTGGGAACTGCTTTGCCAGGCAGTTGTGGGGCACATAGGGCAGGGGATATGGGGTAGGCCATGCTTTGTGGTGTTCTGGTGGTTTCTTTGTCCTGCAGCTACCAAAGCCCAAAATCCAGCACTGCTCTGCACCCCAAACCACTGCCAAACACACTAAGAAAAAGGCAGAAACTAAATGCAGAGTGTATTCAAGGCAAAGAGGGATGTTCAGATTACTGAAATCCTGTGTGTGCCCCTTTGAATGCAGCAGCAGCAACAGCACAGAGCATTCCTGGACCTGCTGTACCAGCCTCCTTGGGGGCCTTTGTCCTAGACACAGGTCTGTCACGGGTATTAGAAACATCAGACTAAAAAAACCATGATGGAATGATGGGCACTGATGTGTCATCATCTTCTGCTGTTATAACCAGTGCTGTTATGATCTCCATTACTCTGATGCCCCATTTGACTCAGTCTTTTAAGGTACATGTCCTCACAACACCCTGGTGAGAGAAGGGAAGGGTTGCAGATGGGCACAGACACCATGTCTGTGTTAATAATAGTAACAAACATTCCCAGAGCTGTCTGGTCCCCCCAAGGCTAGAAGCATCATGTGGGCTGTGGTGGCTTACAGCATCACCCCTAAATGGGACCACAATTTAGTAGGTACAGGCTGTATCATGAACTGTGTCCACTGGGGAGGCCACATGCCTGTTGCACATCCACCAGTCTCCTCTGTCCTACCCTATGCTTGATGCACCAAGACATCCTCAAGCTCTGAAAACTGGGGTCTGCAGGCCTCGCCCCCAAGTTAGTAGTTCCTGGTTAAGTGAGTACTGCTTCTGCTTTTGCAGCCTGTAGAAGATGATGCTTTGGTGCTTTTGCTGTTTCCCCAGGCCCAGCTGGAAGGGAACAGCTGCCTCCTTTGGCTGGAGCTTACAGAAGCATGGCTGGCCATGTCAGATCAATCCCATCCCAGCAGAGAAGTGAGATGCCACCTCTGGAGACTACTAGTCTCTGGCACATTCTGATCAGGTACAAGCAGCATGGGATCAGCAGCTAGCTTGGGTTGGGGTGGAGAGTTGGAGGCTGTTGGACAAACTGTCATCCTCACAACTGCTCTGTGGGGCATCCTCACAAAATAGGTCCTCTCCTTTACCTGACCATGGTCACCTCAGACTCATACCTTCTACAAGACTACAAGGTTTTTTCCTCCTCCCTCAGTAGCACTTAAATGGTGTCAGGATGAGGTTGGGATGGAGTCATATTGTCTTTCCTGGAACAGATCACTGCGTTCTTGCTGTTTGCTGCCTGTGCTGTACAGGCAGGCGATGTAGTGTCTACTGCTGCTCTCAGCACCCAGCCAGCAAGCAAAGGATGCTTTCAGGGGTGCACAGATTGCTCTGTGCAAGGCTGCTGACTGACCACACTAAAGAGTGATGGGCTGCCCTGCTCTTTACTGGCTAGCTATATTGGTAGGTTATCGCCTGAAGAGTAAAGTGTATCTGCATTGGAAGCACTGGCAGAAACTCAATGCCCCAGGTCCTGCAGCAAACGATGTCAAGACATTCACTTGCACAAAGATGTTTTAGACCATAGCTGATGGGATATGTCAATTCTCATTGTGAAATTTAGTTTTTGGAGGAAATAAAAATAAGAGAAAAGAGAAAGATAAAGGGAAAAGGGAAAGGGAAAAAGGAGAGGGAGAGAGAGGGAGAGGGAAAGAAAGAGGAAGGAGGGAGAGGGAGAGGGAGAGGGAGAGGGAGAAGGAGAAGGGCAAGGGCAAGGGCAAGAGAAAAGGCAAGGGCAAGGGCAAGGGAAAGTGTAAACTCTTCCAGTGTTCACCCAGGAAAAGTCATGCTGTTCACCCCAGGTACATGCTGGGTATGGAAAGGAGGTTGTTCCCAGCTTGTGACACAGTGGATTGCTGGACAGATGTGGTTCCAGCCTACTGCTGCTTTGTTTAATGCAGTTTCTGTGGAAGACCCTTGGTTGAGGAAATGGTGGGATGTGTTCAGCATCCTCTGCATCCACACCCATGATGTAGAGCCTCTCATTCCTCACAAGGATTACAAAGAGGGGTGCTTGAACCCAGATGGGCAGGATCTCTGGTCTTGGGCCAAGTTTGCTAAGGGGTATGGTGGTAGTCCTTCCCTCACAGAGCCAGGACAGTTTAGCATCAGACTTCAAGTGGATAAGTCAGTCTGGCTGAACACTTGCTTGTAAACAATGTTTAGCTGTGTTATTTTGTCCCTACTTGGCCAATAGGCTTGTGGGAGCCTCACATCCATTTCCCACAGTCTAAAAGCAGGTAGTGAGAGACTCCACCACTCTTGCTCAACTCCATCACTCTTAGGCTGCCACAGGAATAGCCATGTCGTTTGCTTCCATGATCCTGCCATGACAAGTGTAGCTGTCTCGTCTAGTCAAAAAATGGCAGAAATCAGCTCCTGCTAGTCAGGGACTTTTTAACTGGATCATGCTGAGTTCAGAATGATTTGAGGGCTAGTGTGAGAGGACTGAGGACAAGGAGAAATTCTTCTGGGGGATAGTGTAGGAGGACATACTAAAGTGACACACTCTGTATCATTTCCTTTGTTGTTTGGCCCATGCCATGACCAGGCAGTGCTTAAGAATTGCTTGACTGAGTGCTACCTGGCACAAGCCAAGATCATGATGGATGTAATTCAACAATGGAGGCAAATGTGCTCTGGATTCTAGGCACATGCCCTCATCTCATTTTAGTTTTCTGGGCAGAGGTATACCCAGAGAAGTTATGTCTTGTTTTCCTACGGATATTGCTCTCCCTCCCACTGATCTCAGATTCACCCAGACACTCTAGGTAAGCACACAAGTATTTCTGCGGCCCCAACCATGTGGCCCACCATCGTTTGGGAACTCTACAACAGAAGAGGAAACTTACCTTGTGTCAGTCTGGCTGCTGTACTTGGGCTGCTTATATCGGTAAAGTGAGGTACCAGAAACAGGTAAGATGGGACCTGTGCTCATCATGCAGCCTCCTCAGGGCAAGGATCTGTCTTTTCTTCATTTGTCTGCAAAGCACATAGCTGTGGCCTTGTGTAAATAATGCATAACATGCACAGTCATATTTTCTACACATCCCTACCCGCACAGATGGCTTCAATGGGAAAATGTCATTGCTGATCATTAAAAGGCAACAAACTCCTCAACTACCAAAATAAATAAGTGGTATATTGTTGGCTTTTACAGTGAGTAGGATCCTACATGAGGGTTTTTCCCCCAATGTATGCACCTTCAGCAAATTGATTTGATAAAACCGAGCTCCAGACATCACCTTATTTCAAGTTCAGTTACCTAGGAAACTGCAGTGTGCTGCTGGGATGAGCTGCCCACTCCTGCTTCTGTTGGAGCTATTACACACATCAGCTCTTCCTTCAGGAAGAGCAGAATGCTGCCAATGCCAACTTCTAGCCTTTTTATGCAGATACGGGCTGTGCATGCGTGCAAAGAGAGACACACAGTTACAAATGCCCGTCGGAGGGAGACACACATACTACCCACACCTACGTCTGCGTACTAAAAACTGCTCATTTAAGTATGAGATGGCATGTAGATGCAGCTATTCATAGTGTGCCAATGTGTAGATGTATGCACTAGCTCTATGTACATATGCATGTGGACACACAATCTTATGCAAAATGGTTGGTGTGTATGTGTGTGCTCACACGTGTAGGTGCTGCTTCTCAAAAGATGACTGAAGTTATCAGGGCTTCTGCAAAGTGGTAATTTAATCTGAGGATCTGAGGTAACATGGTCTGGTTCTTTTCAGAGGACTCACTTGCGGAAGATGAGTTCACCTACTTTGGGACAGCAAAGTCCTTGCACTCTCTTCTCTGTAGTTCTGAGAAATGAGGCCCTTGAAGAGCAGCTCAAGCACATTGCAGTTGTGCTGGTAAGATAGTTGAGTGGTAAGGAACTGAAGCACCACAGTTACTTTGAGGAACTCCTGATTTTTACCAGATTAGTATAAGGTGTCCACAATGGCTGCACATCTCTCAGGTGTGAGATATGCAGCTGCACAGCGGCCCCAGGACTGGGGAGGCTCAAGTGCTGGGCTGAAGGTGGAAGGGTATAAGTGTACAACTGGAGTGGAGAACCCCTTTTTTTTCTCCTGCACCAGGGCCCGGGAGCTATATCTCACCATGGAGGTGTGAACACATACATAGTCAACTAGTCTACTCTTGTTTAGCCCAGGTAACACTGACTGGAGCTAGTTCTTATTTAGTAGACAGCCCTGTCAATGAGAAACACCCTATTCCCCATACTGTCGTTCAGCAATTTTCCAGAGACAGTGGATAGTTCTAACGTTTTCTTCTACAGAAATGTGGAGCCCAATATGCATCTCACAGATGGGAAAATAAAATCTGCTGTGCATATCTCTCTGATTAATTTGCTCTGTGCCATAACTTATGTAGCCATCTGCAGGTGTCAGCAGCTCTTTACACTGTCTTTCACCAACTACAAATATTGTGGCTGCTTTGGTAGAAAGGCAAAATATCTTGAGGAAGTGAAAATTGTTGGAAGGGCTGTCCTGAGGTGCTATGGTAGGAGATCTGTTGTCTGAGGAGTAAAGCCTATCCTGATGGACTTTGAGGCCCAGTATATGTCTTGCATTGTTTGCAGGAGAAGATCACCATTAGCTGTCCTCTAGGGGAATTCAGTGAGTAACAGAGATAACAAACTCAGAAGAACAGAAGGTGAAATCCTTCTGTCCCTCTCCCCATCTCCATAATCTGCACCTCTGAAGTAAGGAGCAGCAGAATAACTAGTATATGGGCTAGAGCAGTGGCCTAAAAACACCCACCTGCAGGGAGCAGGGCTGTGTCTGGCTTTTTTTCTAAGGTCTGTCTCTTCTTCTGACCTGTCTGGCTAGACACTCAGCTCACCATCAGAGATGTCAGAGTAGCAAGCATCAAAACTGTTGAACCATGCTATAATGCTAGACAAAAAATTACCCATGAGGTCTAGCTGTCTAGCAAGAAGAATCCTAACATTATAAGTCATGCTTTGTATAATACTTACATTTGATACACATTTACAGGGTGCACGTAGTACACTTTCTAATCCATTGCATTGTGTTCTCACACACTGATTACAAAACATATAGTTTCCATCAGGAACTATCCTGACAGGCATTTGTCTGGTGCATGCTTGCCATGTCAAAACTATTAGGGTTTGCAAGAAACTTGTTGACCTATTTAATTTGTGTATATTTAGATAGACAACTAGACAGATAGTCAGATAGTCCAGCTCAGTGACAGAAACCTTTATTTTCATCAGTGTGTCAGTACTGTCATTGCTGACATTTACTTGGCATTACTCATGCTCATAGAGAGTCCCATAGTTCATAGAGTCATATCATAGAGTCATAGGATGGTTGGGTTTGGAAGGGACCTTAAAGATCATCTAGTTTCAGTCCCCCTTCCGTGAGCAAGGACACCTTGCTTGCTAGACCAGGTCGCTCAAAGTCCCATCCAACCTGGCCTTCAACAGTTCCTAGGGATGGAGCATACACAGCTTTTCTGGGCAATCTGTTCCAGTGTCTCATGACCCTCTTTAATTGTTGCTCATAATTTTTATAACAAACTTGGCCCATGTCTGTAATGCATACTACATAGGTCTATGTGTGTGTATACGTAGAAATATGCATACAAAGATCACAGAATCACAGAATATTCTGAGTTGAAAGGGACCCACAAGGATCATCAAGTCTGACTTTTAAGTGAATGGGCCCTATGGGGATCAAACCCACATTATTAGCACAGTGCTCTAACCACCCAAGCTAATCTCAGATCTATATATTTATGCCCATATACACATAAACTCAGAAAAATCTCTATATATGTTTCAAACTCATAAACAACTAATGTGGAAATGATAGGCACAGGTTTTCTTTCATCCACTACCTCCAGGATGCAGTAGGGCATTTTTAACAGCACTGAATGAAACCGAGAGACTGAGCAACAGCCTACTCAGATCAAATCTCTGCAATGCATTTTTCACTTCCTGGGGCAATGATTCATGCAACTGGGGACCTACTTTTATGAATAGATGTTCAGAGAAGGGATTTGGCTGTAGCATTTCTATCAACACCTGGGACTCTTTCCTGCAAACTTTTATATGTGTCAGATGTTTCAACTGGTTTTATGTGCTGTTCTGCATGGCAGCATCTCTGGAAAGGTTTGCTTTCATGGTTACCTATAAGTCACTGATCTTTGATCCTTGTGTGCCTATATCCTGGAGGATATTATGGGGTTTTGGATGTATTTCTCATTTGAAATACTGTAAATCATGAATAGAGAAGCTTTGGCAACAGCCAAACTTGTGATAATTGTCTGAGCTGTAAAAGCTTCTGGGGCCTCACAGGGATAGTGGTAGCAGATGCATCTGTGCCTGTGTTACCCTGCTTTCCCAATATCCCCAAAGCTTGACTGCTTTTTTTGACAACATTACAAAAGCAATGTAGAAAGGGAAGAAAACACAGAGAGAGTAAAGCATTTACTTACAGAACTGAATCAAGATATAGATGGTGCTTAAAAGACAGAGGACTGGCCAGAGAACTGTAACATCTAGGAACACTTTTTTACTCTCCAGCAGATATTTTTCATTTCCTGTGCCATATATATCATCCTGCACATCTCCTCTCTCAGGAAACGTATGCAGGTAACAGAAAAAGGCCCCAGAATGCAGCAGCTCCCTCACCCAAATCCACAGACCCACTAACTTTACGCAGAATAACCAAGACCATAAGGAGAAAGTGGAGATTTCATCCCTTCCCCTCAGCTGGGGTCAGAGTTGGCTCCTTGAGTTCCTAAAGCAAGAATGTGTTAGAAACATTGAGGAGAAGATTAAATAATCTTCTATTGGGTGTTTTGCCATGTGTGCTGTGTATTTTATTTTCTGTCAAACAAATATTGAATAATGGTATATACAGACAACACTTTTTTTGAAAATATCCCATACCACCACATAAATTAAGCCTGTATTTTAACATAAAGTTATAGTTTATAATTTTTCCTCAACTTTTCAAACTTTTGAGTGCTTGAATATTCAATCTTATCATTCTTCTAATTTAGGGAAATTTGACTAGTAATGCTGAGGTGGCAGCAAGAGTGGTCAATTGACACAGATTTTCACCAGTGGTCCTGTGTTACTAAGACAGTAGAAAGCTTGAATAGTGGTAGATAATAAAAACTGGCAATAAAAACAAAGCTCATTTTCAAGTCAAATTATAACTGAGCTGTTTTGAACTGTGTTTTACTAAATCCACTCACAAGAGTAGAATAAGTAAACAAATTTCCTGTCTTGTAGGGAATGTCTTCTAGAGAATGTTTTCTCTAAAAGAAGCCAGTGAATTTCAGCACTGATAACTTTCTTATTCCTATGACCAATTATTTTCAAACATGTCATCTACACTAGCTCTCAGTGAGGATTAACTATATGACAGGCTTGAACTTTTAAAAGCAAGTGAATTTTAAATTGTGAAAGAGCAGGGGGAAAAGGTGAGACTAGTTTTTACCGTACAGAAACATGTAAAATTTTTGACTGCGTCATCATTCACAATCTTCTTGCCATAAGTGTAATGAGAATTATTCCCTTTCTCTTCTTTTTTGACTCCCTAGAAATCCCCCACACTTCATGATTGGATGGTGTAGACTAATTCTGAATTAATCATTTGTCATATGAATAGCTTATTGTAAATTAAACTCCCCCATCTAACCCAGCAGTATTTTTCTGTTAATTGCTTTGCAAGCATTTAAATATATTTGTAGTTCAAACTGCATGAACCAACACTAGTTCAATTATACATTTGTGTTTGTCTGACTGGATGAGATCGGCACAAAGAGCTAGGTGTCTTATCTGACTCTTTGTGGTAGTCAATTCAAAATCCAATTTCAGCAAATATTCATGGACATTATGTGAAAATACGTTTCAATGTATTCTTCCAGAAGTATATTTCTGTATTGTTTCAGAGAATTACTCTTGTAATTCTCACACTCCCTAAATCCTCCTAGGTTAAAAAGCATGCTGCTGTTGCACTGCTCTTCTGCAGAGGAGAGGCTTTCTTCCTCAGAGCTGGCACAAATCTAACACTGCCACTGGATATTTGTGGAAATGCTGCCTCAACTTTTCTAACTACATGTGAGTTTGCACCAAGTGTGAAATGTTTTAGCCCTAAAGCAAATACTTACAGATCTAAGAAGCTGGTTGCAACTAAGTATTTGATTTGTAACAGTGAGTTCATCCCTGTTCATTCCACTGATGGGATCTGTGTTATCAGAACATCAATTTCCCACACAGGCCATCAAAATTATAGACCTTCAAAGCCAAGAGAATCGAAGGAGTCAATAAATGTGCTCACTCAAAATAGAGAGGAGAATATCAGGGGTTCAGTGTGACCTAGGTCGGCAGAGTTTCCATTCAGACCTGTTGATCCCCTTTTTTTTTTTTTTACTATTTTCATCTAAGGTCTAATTTGAGACTTCAGTAAACCCCTGGAAAGCCTGTGGAAAGCCAGCAGTGCCCAAACAGCACCCAAACAGCTGGTGGCCAAGATCAGATAGCCCACATTTCTCAGTGGTGTCATATATATATATATATATCTTCCTTTGGTTGGAGATATTAATGAGGAAGACATTTCCAGGATGGAAAAGGATATCTGGACTGAGAAAATTTAATCCTGAAAAATGAAAGAAGACTAAAAAGAAGATAATCATAAGTTTCAGGATTTAAACTTCAGTAGAATAGGATGTGATCTGTAGGAAAAGCAGTCTGTGTCATAGCTAATGTTTGTTTTTTTCCAGAGGTGTCCAACCTGGCCACTCTTAGTCAGGTAGTATCAGACAAGATAGGCAACACACTGCCTTCAGTGCAGCAGCTGGGGCTGCTTCCTTGGGGCTTGAGGGCTCAGACAAAGCATCATGTGGGAACAACTTAATGCCTATTACCAGGTGTAAGGTCAACAGCAGGAGTTGATCCTGTGCATTAATCCACAGCAACTGTGAGATAAACCACATTAGTTTAAATATCACTGAAGGAAATTTGGCTGACGTATGCAAACTCATTCAGCTGCTTTAATTGTAGCACCCAAGGAAAAGATGGTGATTTCAGCAGACTGAATTAGAATGGGGAGTCCTCACTGCATGAGACAAGAGACCACCATACACAGCTACTCAGGCCAAGAGATAATAGGAAAATCCTGTCTTTCAGGCAGAAAAACAAACTATGCAGTCTTTCCCTTTCCATAGCACCTCTTCTTAACCAAACCAATAAACAACATTATGAGGCTTGAGGGACTAGGCTGGCACAGGGCACAGGGACTAGGCTGGTGCATCTCATCCTCCAGTTTCATTCCCCACAGAAAAAGACATTTTCAGGTAGAGATGGTTGAAATAACTCCAGTCAAAGAAGGAGCAGGTGGGAGATGGTTTTTTATTCATTAAGGATAGACGTAAAACTATGTTCTTCATCTTTGTTAAAGAAAATTAGAAACCCCTCAGAAACAGATTTTTCTTTTGCTAAAATAATGTTTAGCTTTTTTTGTTTTGGTTTGGGGTTTTTCTGTTAATGAGGTACGATATTTTGCATTGAGACTAATGCCTTTTTTTCTCATGAATGCTGCAGTTTAAGTGTATACTCCCCATCTATTTGGTGGTGAGCCCAGGTTTTCAGGGCCGCAGAAGTGAACTGACAGTTCAGAAAATAAAATCTTTTTCCTGGATTTTTTTTATTTTATTTTATTTTTAGCTGACAAGTGTACTGATGGCCAGTTTAATTTGATTTGACAGATGGTCATTCCACTTGGCAATCATCCACCAAAATACATGTCACCCTTGGCTAATGACCTAGCCTAATCGATAATCTTGTGACATCTTTTCCACATTGTATATGTGCCTGTGAACTTCCTGCAATAACCCCTTCATGTTTTTAAATCCCAGCCTGCCAAATGCCTGGCTTCAAAATGTCATTTTTTCCTCACAAGTAGACACCAGCTGCTGAGCAAGCTTCCAGTGATCCTCCCTCCATCTTAGCCTTCGGGGCTGGTAGGAAGGGACATGGGAAATGCCATGAGAGGAGACATCTGCCCTCTGCTTCCATCAGTCACACCATGCCAGACCACAGCCTTAGGGGCTGGAGCTGGTGGCCTGTCATTCCCTCCCCTAAATCTGAAATAGAGTGACGTTGCATTGCAGCTCTGTAGATTGAGGAATGAGATCTCTTTGCACCTATATTTTATAAGACATCTTGATAATTATTAATGATCCATAATAGTCCTAGATCCTTATTTTCTCTGCATCTATAATGATTAGGACTCTGTAGTTTTGCCCTCTGAGATGCCTAGTCACTTCTGAGGAGAAAGTTTAGGTTTTTGCATGCGTTAGAGCCTTAAAACCTTATCAAGAGTCCCCAGTAGCCAATGGTTGCCTGATCAAACTCAGGATTATATGACATGCAGGATGCCATTAGCTACTAGAAAAGTAAGTGATGAACAATATGTTTGCAAGATGAAGTCTTGTGTCCCCATGGAACATTTGCCAGTTACTCTTTGAAAGACATTTTCCAGCCTGATCTTTCACTGGAATACTTCTACTCAGCTTACATTTGTTTCTGTCACAGGGCTATTTGCTCAATAAATTAAACAGTCGATAAGCACAGTGACCATAAATCTTCTCCATCACTAATTACCTTAAAAACAAGGAGACTGCTCCTCTGCCTCCTTTATTTCATTTGATAGTTGTAGCTGCAGCAGCTGATCTGGCTAATAATCCCAGTAGTCTGTCTTCAGCTAGGGACAATTGAAGTGTCATGGGGAGGGAAATTATGAAAATCAGGCATGTGTGGTGCAATTCTTCTCATGAGAAAACATATTCATATAAAACAATGAGAAGCCATGGAACTTCCTAACCTGGATGTTACATACCTTTCCCTTGGCTGAGGTTGTTTTGCCATTGTGAAGAAATGCCCTGTGGGAACTGCCACTGTGTGACTGCTAACACTTGGCAGTCATTCCTCTACGTGAGCTGTGGGGAATCTCCATCACTGTGCAGCCATCTGAGCCTTGTTTCTGTGAGATCCCAAAGGCCTTTGCAAGGTTTGTTTATTATTAGCCTCATTTATCACTCTCATGACTGATTTTGAATATAAGGAAAGTGGATCCTATTAAAAAATTCATGCGTTACTATCTAGGACACAGAGTCAAGTGTGGAGTAACCCACATTTCATTGTCATACTATTAAATAACCAGTATTAATTCACTTCACGCCAACTAGCTAAGAAAAACCAAACTAAATTTTGACATGTGGCAGAGAGCTGACTTTTGCTAGATTATAGATATCATATGTGGATCCAGGATATTTCATTTAAAAAAAAGGTTAGTGAGTTGTTTTTGACACCATACATTTCCTCGTTGTTCTGCTAGGGAAATATTTCCAGTTTGTGGTGCCCTCTCTGAATTATTGATTCTAACAATGCAACCCAAATTATGTGTATGTAGATGGCATAGAAGTCCTGTCAGCATTTCTATGGTGTGTATGCATGTGTGGGAGGAAATAGTATTTGGAAAAGGAACAAGATTGCACATCCCATCAAAGGCTATCTAGGGATGGAGCTATGGGCTCATTTGTAAACAAAGTCCCTGTGGTTAAAGCTGTGCTTGTTGAGATGTCCCATATGACAGTACCAACGACAGTACCAAATCCATTTCCACCCTTTGCTCTGCATGTCCATCTCCTTGTTGAGCTTAAAAACTGTTTGTTATACAATGCTGTGATGTAAATCAAGGTAGTGACATCACACCTGCAAAGTTGGATGTCACCAGCCCAAAGGTCCTGTGCACTCAGCACACATGAGGTATGCAAATGGATGTCAGGATCTGGCAATGTGTGATGCTGCTGTTGTTACCCCTGTCTGCACTCACCATCCCATTTCCCATCATGCCCACCATTCCTGTTTTACAGTTCCTACTTCCTTTGGTTTTCTGGCATACAAGAGTAAATGGTGGCAGAGCTTCTGAGATCACTGTGCACTCAGGGATTTTTTTTAAGAGGGATCATTACAAAAACAAAGGTCATTTAAAAACACACAAACACAAAATCCCATTTTAGAATAAAAAAGTGCAGTAGAATCTGACCTTTGCTATGTCTTTTGCCATGATTCCTCACTAGAGTTTTATATGGTGTTTGTGGTCATGCTGTTTTATTATTCCCATGGCTCTGTTTCTTCCTTCTAGGCATTAAAAAGAACTAAGCTAAGAAGCACAAATTTTATTTGGAACTGGTTGACCTACCCTTTGCAAACAGCAAGTGCATTCTTGGGTAATTCACAAACAGAAAAATGAGACAAGGTCAATGATCAACTCATTTATTGTGGCTTGACCCATATTACTGAGCCTATGGTTTGCTCCTGAGCTCTCTGGGCCAGAGTCCTTTCATACACCAGGGTTTGGGATTTGCAGACTGAGCACAAATCAAGGTACTTTCCTTCACAGGGCCTTCCAAACTCACCTTGCAGACTGGCAGGATGATTTTAAGTGCACTGATGAATGAGTTAGGACACTGAGTCTCACTCTGAGCACAAGGAATAGAACTCTCTATTCAAGTCTTCAGACTATATCAACAGTACAGAGATATCTAGAAGAGAAATATACTGCAGTGCAAGGGCTTTTTGGGGTAGGAGGAAGAAGCTCCCAGCCACAATAGCAGAAGGACATATGGACATTAGCTGTATAGGAGCATGGAGTTTGCCATGGAGAGTTGCCACACGGATCAGAAAATAGTGTAGATGTGAATCAGCTCTCAGAAACCAGTCCAACCATAGAAATGGACACTCATGGCTCAAAAATAGCAAGAGAGGAAAATAATTCATCTCAACTACCATGAGGTTTCCCGTCTCCTTTTTTGAACAAAGCAAAGCACACCTGTGCAAAATGCCAGTGGTTTTGTATTGTTCACCCTGCTCTTGTGCTCTGAAGAAAAGCAGACCTTCCCCAGCCCACACAACCCATGTTTTTTTTCCATCTGCACAAAGGATCTCACCTCTAAAATACTCTACAGCTCTCACAGGAATATCACTGGCTTCTCTGTCCTATCTCTGTGGGGAAAAAAATGTGAGACAAACACTAGGTGATGGCTATGAAGGTACAAGGACAAGTAGTGTGGTTTACTTAGAAGGGAAAGGGCCCAGGAAGCTTGGCTTTCATAGGTATTCTCAGGGTGCCAAGTCACACACATACACACTTGATAAGGAACAGCTCCTTTTCTCTTCTCAGAAATGCCGGTTTCATCTGGATGCTTGTCTGTCACTGGACAAATGAGAGATTTGGCCCAGGACAATTTACTTCACATAAGTGAATGTGTAACTGCCCATCTTCAGTCTGACTGATGAGAGCCCGGGTAACTTGACAATATTCCTCGTCCTACATCTAAGGGATGTCTGCTGTCCATGAGTGCTCTTGCCATTGATATGGATGCCATGAAAACAGGCAGCCCTCTGCAGTAAGCAACATCTGTAGGTGGCAATCTATATGAGAGGGAAAAGTTATTTTCCCCAGCTTATTCTGCAAGATCAATGCAAACAGCGTATCTCATCAAAACGCTGGTTTGATTTTCTTTGCTTTCCTTTTTTTTTTACTGATCAAGTGAAGAAAACAACACCATTTCTTTCCCAAAAATCTCCAAGGCAAAATTAATTTCAGATCCCCTTCACGAGATAGCTGGATAGAAGATCCTCCCTTAATCACTCAGCATATTCATTACACTGCTCTTGCTCCTCTAAGATAACAGATCATGTATTCCAGGACTTGCCTGCACTTGCAAGTTAGCACTGATTAAAGTAAGATGCAAATATAAAGTGCCATTGCTGCTTCTTAAAAGCAGCTCGAAGGCTGAATTAAGCAGGAACAATGCACTCTGATTTTGCAGAAACAGCATCCACACAGGGTATTAGTCAGGAATAGACGTTTGGAAACAACATGGAGGCGTGACGTAGGTGAATCAGCCACACTCACTTGCACCTCTCCCCTAGGGCCCTGGCTGCCCTTGCCAGTGGTAGTGGAGAGTGTTTCAGGCAAAAGCTGCTAAATCTCCTATGGATAATTTCAATTAATACTGTACATGTTGAAGTCTGAACCATGGTTTGCAATAAGGAAGCAGCAGTTACCTTAAAACATTAATATTAGTTGAGCTATCTGCTTTGCTAAAGGATGGGTAAGAGTATAATCTGTTGTGTTTGCCTGTTGAGCAGCCAAGTAAATTAAAAGACATCTGACAAAATGTTCCAGCTGCAAATGAAAGCCCAGAGCTAAGATGAGACTTGTCCACAAGAGCCTGTGACAAGTGATGTTATTGCTGCTCGGACAAGTTGTCAGGCAAAAAAGCTATGAAGGGACATTTAGTGGGTTGCAAATGCTCTCTTCTCGTCTTTCAGTTTTGCAAATTTTATTGAGTGATGCTGCCCTTATTCTGTACTAGTCCCTGCTCAGCAGAGGCACTTGACAAGTCATCTGGGAGGATCTATCATTGCATAACCTCATACTCGATGGGCAAAGCAGTTCACCTCTTCTTGCCCCCTTCCTGCAGCCAAGGGCTCCAGGCATTCCTCAGGCATCCTTCAGCAAGGTAGTCCTGGGGAAAAAAAAAAAAAGGCCACAAAAGCTCAAGATTTGGCTTTCCTCTCTATTTTTTCATGCCCTTAGCCTAACCCCAAATACTTAAAAATAAATAACTAGTATCAGTTGTGAGGTGATTAGGTCTCTGGTCTCAATTTATATGCAGGACTGGAAAAACACCCTCCTCTTGACAAGATTAAAGCATCTGTGGGAACTATTCATGCTTGCAGGCCATCTCTGGCTACTTTGTTCCTAGGCCATTGCAGGTATCTACAGAGATGATTATAGAGACTTCCTGGTCGATGGTGAGAGAAAAGCAGATGCTTCCAGAAGGCAATGTCAGGCTGGGCTCTGTGCTTGCCAAGGACACACAGGCTTGTCCCACCCAGGCCTGTGTCAGCTGGGCATGGGTCTGGGATTGCCCATGTTGCCAGCTCCTACCCCACAGCACCAGTGAGTCTCTCTTTCCCGTGTACTCTGGGGTGAGATCCAGCACTGAAGCTGATTTCAGGGGGCAGCTGGCTGAAGGTAACTGTGTGAAGGTTGTTTCTACCCTGTAGCTCACACAACACCCCACTGCATCTGTCACCTGGGTTCAGCCTGTCCTGGGGACCTGAGCGTGCAAGAGAGGGCACAGAAGGGGGCCTCTGGAGGCAGGTTGGCACAACAGTTTTGGTATGTGGAGTGAGAAGGGCAGGGATAATATAAAGAGAAACTTCTTGAGGAATAATCTGCATGTTACCTGGGGACTTGCATTATCTAACACTGCTCTGTCAGCTGATCTTACAGGAGATTTAGGACAAGCCCCTCCTCCTGCTGATGAGCTGTGTCAGAATTTGCCTGGTGATATAAGTGAATAAACATTACCTAAGGGAGTCTGGCTAAGTCTGTGAACAAAAACTAGCTTCAGAAAATAAAAGTGCATACAACAAGGCTACCTTTCAGGGAGGACGGGTAAAAGTGGTGACATACAGCAAAAACACACTGAAAATGGCCTGTTTTCACACTTTTCTACATAACCATTCACTTTTGTTTTCTTTCAGAAACAACCTTCCCATCAATCCAATCCTGAAGCAGTTAAGACAGGGTACCCAAAGCTACAGCTAACCCATATCTGCACAGCAGGTTAAGAACAAAATATTTCATTAGAGTCTTGAAGTCTATAACTCAAGCTGTGCTTAACCTTGAAGATCAGCAGCCACAGTTCCACTAGATTACACTGGGAACTGAGATGATCTGGAACTTCCGAAAATCAAGTCCAGAGTCACTCAGAGTTACCATCAGTGGCATAGACTCAAAGAAACATTCTGATGGTTTCATTTTGTATTTGGAGCTTCACTGACCTGGAAAATAACACATGGGCCATATTCTCCATATTACTCAAGCAGGTTCCACCTGATCATCTCCATTACCAAATACAACAGTCTCAGCTACAGTCAATATATTCTTTTCCCCTAAATTTCTCTTCCAGAGCTATATTTCTCCAAAAATACAAGACCTGAAACTTCACTTTTATGATAATAGAAGATTTTGTTCACACTATACTCTTTAACAGGTGCCTTCAGAGTCTAAGCCCATTTTAGGAACATGTCAGAGGAAAAAAGCTAAAATGAGTAGCCAAAGCTGCTGTCTGACCTTTAAATACATTTTTAAAGCTCTCAGAGCTCCACAGCCCCCAAGGAGATTTTTTCTCACTGCCAAATGCAGAGTACATGCAGGTCAATTTTGACCCCAGCTCCTCCAAAAAAGTTTCTAAGTCCACATGATAAAGCCAAGTGTTATTTACACAGAAAGTTGGGGCAAACCTCTGCATGTCACCAAGCAGCTTTCCTGTACACTGAATGGAAATATTCAGGGTAAGCTTTTTTCTCTTGACTATGTTTCCTCCTACACCTTCATCCTCTGAAGCAGCTTCTACAAGTAACCTAAGATACAAAGTTTCCTTGTCACAGTGTAAAAACACTAAAGCTCCACTGCCTTATGATCTGCTCCTTTTGCTGGGAGTCCATCAGATCTCCAGGATGAGGTACTAGGAGACACTACCCGTATTACTGGGTTTGACATTTGGGGGTCTCAGCTGACTAGTCATGGTTGGTGAGGGGAATATAGTTTACAAAGCTGCGGAGGAAAGGTGCTGCAAAAAGGCCATGGTAGGGGAGGGTAACCAGTTGAGGACATGGTAGATTTAAGTGAGAGGGCTTTCCTTCTGCCCAGGCCAGGAGCTGAAAGAGGTAACAGTAACCTCATGCATCTGTTAGCAAGTCTTTGCCCTAGTGAGACTTCAGAAAAGCTGGTCAGAAAACATGGTAATGATTGATGACCAAATAATGTTGTTTATTTAATCAAAAGAACATATTCTGCAAAAAGAAAATGTTTTAAAAGAGGAAGTGTTTCCTGAGGCTGTTCATTTATCACATTGGAATTCTGGAAAGCCGCAAAAAAGGGTTGGAGAGGTCCACATGATGTCCACACGTGGTCTGTGTAATTCCTGAAAGGCATTTAGCCAACCTGTTCATAGTCATTTCTCAAGCTGGAAAATTAAGTTTGAGCTTAGGAGAAAGATATCTTTAACAGTGAAGAAGAAAGTGCAGCAGCAAAGGCTGAGGAGGTATGGAATCGCCCTCGCTGGTGATTTTTAAATCACTAGATACAAGCCACGTTTCTCATGGCTACATGTCTCCTGTTGTGGAGACACTGCTTGGGATATTTGGGCAAAGAGTGTCTTGATGTAAGAAGATTGAATTTTTTTGTTCAGATATGATTGATTTAAAGGCTGTAGGTCCTTTTTTAGATTACTCACATTGTTGTTAAGGTTGAGTTCTCCAGTCACTTCAGTGCAAATTAACTTTCGTTGTAGTCTTAGGCTATTTTTTTTCTAGAGAGCATCTCTGCAGACCTCTAGGTCTTTGCTCCAAAGAAGCTGTAACACAAAGCTTTATGCAACAAACTGTACAAGCAGCAGTTTGCATGATACCTGTCCACTGTCATAGTACCTCATCACCCCCTGGGCACCCAGCTCAGGCCCCACTGTTATGATGTGGTCTATAAAGTACATACATTTGTAGCAAGCAGTGAATTTGGTCACTCAGTCAAAGGACTTGCTTTTACAGACGAGCTCAAACAGTAAAACTTAGTGAAGTCAATCCTCCTTACCACATGGACACTCCATCCTGGATGCAGCCATGGCTCTGTCAGAGGACGCGAAATCTCAAAGCACCACATACTGCTAGCAGCAGAGAAACATGGCAACTGTCTGAGACTAGTCATCACCTTCAGGTTAAATTAAATTTATGTTGGTTTAATTTAAGACAGTTGGGGACAGTTTTCAAAGCTAGAATAATAAAAGCCACTCCTAAAGTGAAATAATGGATGGCAATAATATTGACAGGTGGCAATAATAATAGAGATGTACTGCCCACTAAAGGTTTTCTATTAATGAAATTGAATCAAAACAAGTTTCCATGTGGACTATAACCTAGAGACCAATGGCATCTTTAAGCAGAGGGATCACTGTCCTCAAACTCTGCTGGGACAGAGCAGGAATTCTATGGCCCAAATGAGCTTTTTACTTTGTGATTTAACACCAAGAAAGTTGAGGCAGGTTGAAAGACACAAAGCACATACTTTATTCATGGGTTTTGTAGCTGATGGCATACATCAAGTTCAAGGTTAAAAGGAAAACTGTAGCCAACCAAGACGAGATGAAGTGGGGAGTCCTCAGGTGACCATCCTCTCCTGGGTGTCTGCTCCAGTGCAACACGGAATCACAGTTGTACAACAACCACCCCCTAGTAAAATGACACCCTTCATTAAAGCCTGCTCAAATTGCCTTTCAGTGATCTTTGTCTGATGACAACACCGGCACTGACTGGATTATGCTTAATTAAGTACAAATGTTGCACATTAATTGGCTGATAAGCCTTGTACTTGTCTGTAATTAGGTATTGCTTATCCGATACTAAAATTACTATTATTTACTCATTATTTGTAATATTTGTTCTAATATGCAGTTCTTGGTATGAAGGCACCAAGTGGAGACTGTGTGGGAACTTCAGTGCAGACTATGAATTATATATAACTCAGCAGCAATGCAATGAGATAGAGGAGAAGAGGACAAGAGGATGGCTGAGGTATAGGAAGCAAACCCTTTCCCAGGGAATACAACATAACAAATGTATCAGTGCAAGGCCATGAGGAAAAGAGTATCGAGAAACCAGGTGCAAGAGGCTGCCAGAGCAACCGTGGAGTAATTTTAAGTGAAAGGCTAAAAGCAAAAAAAGCCCCCTAAAAGTTGGAAAACCTTTATCAATAGGCCAGTACAAGTAGTTAAGCACTGTGCAATATTTGGATAACACAACCCACTCTAAGCCTCATAAAAAAGACATATAAATAGGCAATGGTATTTTGAGTGTATCCTGCACTCTAGGTACACACATAGTTTTAAACTATCCCATGCATTTGGCACACAGCAATTGATGGGAAGGTCTGAGCTTTTATTTCCAAGTTTCATTGTGCATACAATTTACTGTAGGCAGGGAAGATTAAAGAGTAAGGAATACCTAAATCTAGAAAGAACAAAGTAGATCTAAAGAGCTGAATGTCAGTAATTGCATCAGGTGCAAAAATACAATTAGTGACATTATAATTACTGAAATTAAATATCAATTTATATGAGTATGCACTATAATACTTTTGACAGCCTCAAGTATTATGTGATAGCAAATAAAAGCAGGATAACAGCTCCTAATTTGTAAAGAAGTAGAATCATAGAATCATTAAAGCTCACTTAAAGAATTTTATTCCATAAGGTACAAGGACAAGAAAGGTTTTAGTGCAAAGAGGATAAGTGCTAATAAATGCCCAGTAAAACCATGCATACATCTGCAGCTATTAAGACATACAACAGCTTTTCTAACATACGAACCTAGTACATGAAGTAACAAAACCTGCAGCAGCACCATGGAAAACTTTGGTCTGAAGGACAGAGTGGTAAGAAGACCATTCCCTTTGGGGTAGGATCCACCTTGTTTTAGATACTGCAGGCACATGAGTTGCTTGCTAATTGTATCTGTGGCTTCCTCTAGTCCACAGAGAGAAACAGGTACCACCGGGGACAATTCTTGCCATGTAGATATCCATTTAGCATGCCTGGTGGTAAGATGAGTCCAGGTGATTTCTCTCCCTTACCAATTTTTACGAGAGAACTTATCATCTCCTGGAGAACATTTTCTCCAGCATGTGTCTCCAAGGTTGTCCCTTTAAGTGTATGAGAGCTCTGCAACCACAAGGCAGTTATTTTTTTCCCTTCAAAACAGCTTCACTTTCCTCTCCCATCTCTCCTCTTTCCTCCAAGTGTTTAGGTCCTTTTTGCTAGCAGGATGGCATTTTTTTCCCCCCGTTGCTAGGTTGGTAGCCTAGTTTCCCAAGGAAAGGAAGCCTATGAGATCACACTGTCTTGTGTAAGTGCCAGTTGGTCCCTCCTAAATAATTTTTTGAGCTTGTGAGCTGAGTTTGATCAAACTTGACAGGGGATAGAAGTTTCAAAGGTTTAAACTGCCTACAAATGCTGTGGAAGTAGGCAGACAGAGGAGAAAAAATGCTAGGAGTGCATCCACTGCAGAAACAAAACTGTATTATTAGACACCAGAGAGTCCACATCAGAGACAGTCATTACCACTGAACTCCACGGGAGATACAATTTCACAGATTCAGTAGCTCATAAGACGACTTGATTAATATGAGCATGAGCTAAATGTTCTTCTCCCCATCTTCTAGAGCAAAAGTCTTCCAGTTACAGAGCAGCAGGGGCAGAGCTCGGAAACGACAGGCCGGCAGAGTGAGTTTAGAGCTAATTGCTGCTCCTTCTCACGCCAGTGCTCATGCGGAACTCTACTCAACTTCCCTGTGACTCCGGTGCCCCCATTTGCATGATCTAGTTCACATAAAGGATGAGATCAGGAACTTCAGAGCATGGGCTAAAGTGAGCGCAGCAAGTCCTAAATTGCCGTGAGCTGGAACAGCTCCACTGTGGTGGGTGAGTCTGTGTTACAATGGGCCATCACTTCCAAGCGCAGCTCCGTGATAAAGCGTCCAGCTTGTTCTTCCTTGCGTTTGTCTGTATTGCAGTTGCTAACGGCGATTCATTTAACACGAGCACGAGTTGGAACATAAACTAAAGACCAGCAAAAGCTGTGTCTGGTGCGTAGGCTGGCTCTCGTTTGTTCCTGCTGTGGCTTTTCCTAGAAGTCAGCCACCTCAGGGTTGCCTGACTGGTGAGCCCGAACAAAATCCTTGCAGTTCCTCGTTAACACTTGCTAGGGAGAAAAACAAGCTATTCACACAGATGGGATTCAAAGAGAAACTGAAATCAGTCATCTGACAGAAAAAGACCAAAACAAACTAACCACGGTGGACATTAAATGGAGACTGGGAGTTGTGGGGAGTTGTGCAACTTTGTATGTTCAGTGAAATATTGATGTTTTCTTCTTCTCCTAAGCCTTCTAAGTATTGATGTGCCAGATATCTGATTTAGGTGGAGAGAGTGCAAATCACCAACACCTAAAGAAAAGAGAGGGATGATAATTAAATGAATCTTTGATGCACAGCAAAACAAGGAACTTGCAAGAAGTGAGAGACGTGGCTGAAAATGGACCGGGATCTCTTCAAGAAGGGCAGGTATTGCAATTTGTCCTCAACAGCTTAGCCAAGGGCGCAGCCTGAAATTCACAGCCAGAAATGCCTGCAAAGCAGCATCTGCATTAGGGTGGTATGCTACATCATCCTTTAAGATGAGGCTTCTTCAGAGGGAGATGTGAACCACAACTCTTGGGCACCCAGGGCTGAATGTTTTCTGTTACACAGCAGATCTATGAAGCCACAGGGGAGCATCCTTTACCTATTATTTGTTGTTGTCACTTCAGTTCAGGCATTTTTCTTCTGATGAAAGCTAAAAGATAAAATGATTGTTCTAATTAGTAATGCCTACCTCCTCATGTAGCATTTTTCACCCATCAAATGTCTCAAAGTGCTACTCCCATTCAATAGACACTAGAAGTAAAGGTGAAAGAGATCAAATGAAATGTCTTGGCAACAGAATAAAGCCAAGTCTTGCATCACAGGTCTAGTAAAAGGGACAAGGGCACCTATTAAGCCTCAATAAAAAACAAAGCTTAGGACAATTTTCTGACATATTGGGTCCTTCAACGAGGCGTTGCAAAACTAATGTGACCAATGTTCCATGCCAACGAAATATGTTCTGGATTTTTTATTTGACAACATAATTTAGGGATTTCTTAGAATATGGGAAACAAAATGAGGCAATGGCTTTACAGGAATTGTTCCTTTGCAAAAGGCAGCTTGTGCCAGGAGACTGGAAAATTGAAAGTGCCCCAAGGGAGCACAGGAATGGAAAAAACCTCCTACACTATCCAGTGAAAACACAATGCATTAAAAGAAGCATAAATACCAAACTGGCAATGTACTGCAAAACTTCTTGTACTTAAGATACTACTATTAGAAGTTCTGACAAAGAGAGACGCTATACTAGACACATGATTTGACTCTTGAAGAGGTGCACTTGGTAGAATTATACCATGTACCTAGAGGAAACTTACTGACAGTGCCTGCAGCAAAATAGATGGTTTAAGGTGGGATAAATCTGTTTAAAACAACTACTATCAATATAAGTGGTTGCTTCTTTCTTATGCTTTCTTATGTCTCTTTTTTTTTTTTCTAGTTTGGTTGACTGAGGTTTGGTTTTTTTGTTCCCTCCATCTATTTGAATATCCAGTAGTTTCCATAGTGTTAAAAAAAACAGTGGTATTAAAGCGGTATTGAAGGACGCACTGCCCATCCACTCTTGAGGCTGCTTCACAGCAAAAAAGGTGCCCTGCAGATTTGATCTTTGAGAGATTTAGTGAGTTTTTCACAGTCCTTAATAAATTGATATCATAGCCAAGAAACCTGAAGGTGCAAAGCATGATGCACAGGCAAGCACTTTATATTTTGGTAGCACAAACCTGGAGTTCATATTTGAATAACATTCCTGTTTCAGGTAAAACTGAGCATAAAAAATCCTTACCTAGGCAGAATTCATATTGACTTCAGGCGATACTTTTTCCCAAAGAATGGCTGTGTAAAGGTCAGGACTAGTTGTTTGCCCCTGCAGTAATGTTGTTTTTCTAGCTGAAGAGACTTCCAGCACCTGGGAACAAGGATTTATTGCTGCTGGTGAATATCAGCACTCAGATGATGGTCAGTCTCACCTTGACCTTCGGGAGGCTGTTTCAGTCTTTCTTCTATATCAGCTTTGGAGATAAGCAAACAAACAAAATAAAACAAACAATAAAGCCTAAAAAGCTAGGGCACAGACCACAGGCTGGGTTTCTGATAATTTAAAGCATTTAAACCTGTTTTTTCAGTACCCCCTGAAAGGCAAAGCCTATGCTAGCACAATCTGCCCATCTGTTAGCAAACCCACAGTTCAGGAGCATGGGGCTTTGAGCGAAATCTTTTACACAGACCCATCATGGGAATCTGAGTGAAAAGGAACAACCAATAACTCACCAATAACAGTGCTGTTGACACTCTCCCACATCACCTCCAGCTTTTCTTCTCACTGGTGGAACTGGGCAGCAGAAGATCCTTAGCTCAAAGTAAATGAAAGCCCCTTGTGGTATCACAATTGCAATGAGTCTTGGGTTGAAACTGTCCCTCAAGAGAGGCAGCAGCCAGCTGGAAGCACATTTGCCAACAGCACCATTGATCATCAGCTGCCTGTAGCCTAAAGGAACTCTTTCAGACAGCTAAAATCGTATCTGATTTTGTAACAGACTCCTCTGCAGTCCTTATCACTTTGCCTGCCCCCAACCCTGCCAAAAAAAAACCTACCAAAAAAACCAATAAACCAAAAAAAACCACCCAAACCCACTCGTGATGAAAAATGAAGTGGTTCAGAAAAATAACCTGGTTTGCTACCTCCTCCTGCGAGTCCTGCTAGCCAACTCCTGCACTAGCCTCACTCTGCAGCACCCTGTAGGCAGGATCTGCAGCTAAGGTGAAGGAGAGGGAAAAGTGGGAGGAGTGAGGGGGAAAGGCACAGAGGCTGCATACCTAGAAAGCCGGGGTTATTCTTGCTGCCCACCCTGGAGACACTACCTCTGCATCAGGCAGGAGTAATAGAGGGAGAATCTGGCTTTCTGGATTTAACAAGCTCACTTTCCTTTAATTGGGGCCCTCAGGCACTGCTGTAGTACACCTAATGGCACTAATCATTAATGAATCAGCCCTGATGAATAGGAAGGCTGAACTGGCCTCTTTCTCCTTAGGTTGTCAGCCCTTCACAGAATCTGCTGGGTTTCACTGGGCAGGACAGCAACTGCACAGATTTAAAAAGGGTCTTGAAGAGGAAGGGGGCTGGAAGAGTCACCAATCCATTCATCTCTAGACTGTGCACATGAGCCAGGGACCAACAGTATCTGGCTGCTGCTTCTGAAACGTAGACATAGCCACCAGAAAGTCCTATGAAGTGAGTACTGCAGCTTACTTTTATACCATATCTCCCCCTGCTCCCTCTGTAAGCACCAACCAGTCTGGCTTCACTACCATTCATATATAGGTTTTCCTCAGTTCTGTATATTTGTGCTCAAGCTTTTTCTCCCAGCACAGGCCTGCTCCATCTCCCTGTTACAGCCTTTGAACAGATGGGAAAGGACTTTTTTTTCCCCCCCATAAAGCAAAAAGAATCGACCACCATCACCTCAGCCCAGTGCTGGCACGGTCTCGCCGTGGTGGAGGGCAGCCCAGGCAGGGGCGAGGCGCAGCCCTGCCTCCAGGGCTCAGCCAGGCTGCTAAAAGGGGGAGGCAGGAGGTGAGCAGCCGCCTGCCAAGCACGGGAGCATTCAGCGCTACCGGGGAAGGAGCCAGCTCCCCTCGGCCCTCCGGGGACTGCGGGGCTGCGGTTGCTCAGTCGGAGCTGGGGACAGGAATTAGGGCAGGCAGAGCCGCAATGGCTGCAAGGCTTCCCGATTATCCAGCCAGCTAGAAATGCACTGGCTTGTTTTTTTTGTTCCGACTATGGGTTTTTCCCCTGTTGATCTGCATTTATGCTTTTGTGTGTGTGTGTGCTTTTTTTTTTTTTTTTTTTAAGTAGGGGATAATTTTACTGTGGTCTCTGTCAACATTTAAATGCTTTGCTGTTGCATTTTTTCCCCTCTCCAGTTCACCAGCTCACGTTTGCCCAGGAGTTAAGAAGGGATGTTCAGAAGTTTGAACCTCTTCCAGCTCTTGCTACAGCAGCTGCTGCCTGGGGCAGTGGGACCAGCCTGGCAAGCGACACCCCAGCCTTCCCCCGCAGCCCTTACAAACCCTACAGGTGCAAGGCGGCAGGAGGCAAATCCAGTACACTCAGTCCCTTTCTGGGACTTGGCGGACGGCTTATGTTTCCTTGGCCACACAACAAGGCAAGGCAGAGCAACCACCCCTGGGGTCAAAAAAAAAATAAAAAAAATAAAGTCGACTATTGCTCGCGGGCTTCAGAAATAACCCCTGAAAGGGCCAGGAAAGGGAACAACCAATGCCTCGCGCATTGAGGGACTCTTATAAAATGAACGGGGGAAGGCGAGGGGGAGTTTGTTGATTGCTAGTGTTCGGGGAGAGCTTCGCTTGCCGGTTGCCCAGGAGGAGCTGAGCCGGCGGGACCGGGCTTTGGTACCACTTCCTGCCGCCTGTGCGGGAAATCCCGGGGTGCTGCTAGGCTAGCCCGGGAGGCCCGGTGGCACCCGACAACTAGAGGCCCCAGACAGAAGAGTCCAGGGGGAGGCAGGAGGGGAGGGAAGGGGCCCGGGCAAGACCACAGGGCTCCTTCTCAACCCGCTAGGCTGTTTTTCCCCGGCTTGCCACCGTTTATTATCCTCCCCGATGGAGGGCTAATTGGAGGATGTGCTAATTACGGAGAAATTATCCATTAGTAATTGAACCTCACGCGAAGATAACTCGAGTCCTCTAATGAGCTGGAAATCGCCCCCTTATTATGGCGTTTCAGCTTTCTTCTGAGGGGTGAGAGGGAAAGCTGGGAGGCTCCCTTCCACCTTTCTCCGACGGACGGGCACCGTCCAGCAGCCGGGAAAGCGGGGGCGGCGTCGGGGATGCCGGCAGCGGGCGGGACCTGCGCCCGGGCACCCTGGGGCGGAGCGGGGCTGCCGCCGGCAAGGGTCCCCGGAGCCCGGCTGGCGTAGCCAACAGGCTGCGGAGCTCCCCGTACCCCAGCAAGGGCTCTCTCTTCCGTCTCTCCTCGGCATCTGTCATTTCGTGCTACAGGAAACCATAAGAGCAGCGCCTGACCTCATGAATACAGAGATGTGCACAGAAAAATCAATTTAGGTCTATATCCTCTGTGGGGAGGGAAAATAACCCAAACCATTTAAACAAAGCTCTGCTCTCCAGGGTTTTCCTTTTTCTTTGGTGGTGGTGGGGACTGAGTCTAGAGGGAGGCCAAAAGAAAACGAAATTCCAGCAGACCTGTGTCTGACGAAGCGAGGCTGAGCTCTGCAAAGCCTCCCTAACACACGCATAATGTATTTTATCATTAAAAAATCAACATTGCTTCCAGTGGTAAAGGCGCCTGGCTCCAGTTCCTGAGCACATTCGTTGCTGGGATTCAATTCGTTTGGGAAATGCAGATTGGCTTGCGACCCACTGTTTGATTTATGAACTGTTACATTTGCTATTGCTTACACATTACATTGCGGACCTTGGGAAGGGAGGGGAGAGGGGGCGAAGGAGAGACCCTGCCACCCTACACATTGGTAAAGAGAGCTATTGCACAGGGAGCGGCTACCCATTGGAATAAATCACCTCGCACCAACTCGTGGCCCCTACCTCCCCATCACCCACTCGCCCACCCACCCACCCCGGGTCGCCATCTGGGCTCTTGCTTTATAAGTAAAAAGGACGTGTTTACTCTTTGATGTGCATTTCTTTATAAAGGCATCGGGCGCCTATAAATAGCCTAGGTTAGAGCAGCTTCTGCTGCGAAATCAATACCCCGTCCCCCCCTTCCCCTTGCTTCTTCGGCTGAGCTGCCTTATTAATTATGAAAGGGCTCCTCTGCGCCCCGGCTCCGGCTCGGCAGCCTCCTCCTTAATGGTGGTTGCTGCCTTCCCTCCGTCGGGGCTCCGCACGGCTCCTCACCCGCGGGAGAGCCGCGCCGCCCGCCCCCTCCTCTGCGGGGGGCTCCCTTCGCCAGTCCCGGGAAACGAGGGTGCTGCGGTTCGCGGCTTCGAGAGGAGGAGCAGGGTGGGAGGGTGGGAGGATTTATAGCGTATTTTTAAGACAGAAATGAAGGGGGGAAAAAAGAAAGAAAGAAAGAAAAAAAGCAGAAAGGCTCCGACTAAGCGACTCAGCCACCCTGTCCTTGTTTGAACTGGAATTGCCATGTTCGTCAAGGGATGAGTTCAGGATTTAGACTTCCTTGCCTTAAAAGCCCTGTCCTTTCCAAGATATTCTAGGCATATTTTATAAAAAGGACGACACCCTCATTTCAAACAATAATTTTTATTTTATACTTCTGTCTATACTTTGTAGCAAATCTTTTTTTGTTTGGTTTTTTTTTGCTGAATTGACTTTATAATAAACTTTTGTTTAAATTACATATTTCATCTCTTTTAAAATCAAGGCTCTTTTTTTTTTCAAAATCATTTCGCTGTTGTTGTTTTGTTGTTTTTTTTTTTCCTTTAGGTTTACATTTAAGCCCCCTTTTTGTGATCTCTACGGTTGGATATTCAGGTATTTTACTGGTATGTGTAACATCTAAAACAAAGAGGAGGAAAAAATTAAAGGCAGTGAATTCGGAAAGATGCCTTCGAACAGCAAGTAAAGGTAAACTCTCAGAGATGTTAGCAGCATCCCTTCACTCCTCCGGGCATTTAGACACGTCTTTCTTTTGCTTGCTCCTTCCTTCCTTCCTTTCTTAACTGTTCGTTTCCCTCTCTTTCTCTCCCTCTCTCGCTCTTTTCCCCTTGAGGAAAAATGTTCTTTTTTATTTATTTTTTAAAATTTTTTTGCAGTGGAATGACCAAAAAAAACAAGCGACTGTGGAGGAAAGATGAGAGATTGTGAATTATTCACCATATGCTTCACACGTGGACATCTACCTTGGATTTATCGCCAGTGCCTTTTTCTGTCTGCGGTTTTTGTTCTCGCCTCGCACACTGCCACATTTTTAGCGGAGCCCGTGGCTCGCCGGGAGGTACCCGGCCGGTTACAGCCTTAGCAGTAGGTGGCCCAGAGCCGTTCCTGAGATTGCTTTTGCGCAACGAGGGCTCGAGTTTGTTTCTTTATTTTTTTTTTTTCTATTTTTGATTCGAAGCGTTAGTAAAGCTGAGGTCCGATTTGGGCTGCGCGCCGCTGCCTGTTTGGTAACATTTGGCAAATAAAACACAAAAAAATAAAGGGAGAACGCTTCCACAGTCCTACATGGGTGTTTCACCATCATCAGCCACCACCACCACCATCATCATCATCATCAACCACAGAAAAGCACAACGTCCCCAAAGCAACGGATGGACACTTCCTCTATAGATCCAGCACATGGAGAAGGTGTGGGTGTGAGTGTGCTCGCCCCCCTAGAAAGGCAGCCAGGTCACTAGGGCGGCCCACAGAGCCGCCAGGAGCAGGGGCAAGGCCGGCGGGAGGAGGGACGGTGCCGCGCCGCTGCCGCCTCCGCACAGTTCAAATAAGCTGCCTTGGAAATCGAGGTTTTTGGATTCCCGTCTCAGTTTCTCCCAGAGGTCTGTCGCTCCTTCCTGGCAGTCAGTGAGCGCTGTGAGGGTGCAGGCGTGGAAATCATCCCAGTACCTGCAGGAGGGGAGAGCAGCCGGCATCAGAACAGGCACGCGCCCACCTTCCCGGGGAGGGGGCCGCCCCCTCGAGCCGCCGCCCCCACCTCCCGACGGCTGAGCTGAGCGGGGCATGCCTTCAAGGGAGGCTGGCGCCCGGCGGGGAGCAGCCGCTGGCTGTGGTTTCGGGTGTTCCCCCCCTCCCCAACCCCGCCTTCGGCACCAGCCCGAGCAGGGTGGTGCAAGAATTGCTTTGCTGGGTCCCTGGCGGAGGGGTCTTTGACTGAAGTGGGGAGAGGACATGGACCCCTCGGCTGGCAGAAGCTAGCTTAGAAGCCCACCGGCTCGTCTAGAGGGTTTTTCGTCACCGGTGGGAGCGGGCAGGAGGGGGTGGGAAAGGCATTGCTTTTCCCAGGCAGGAGGCGGTATCCTGGAGGGTCCCAGTGCGGCGTTAGAAACCCTCTGGAGGGATTTCCCGGGGCGGGAGCGAGCCCTTACTGCAGGGGCAGGAAGAGAGGAAGAGAATGAGAAGAAGAAGGAATAGGAGAAGGAGAAAAGGAGCATCTTCTTCTCTTGGTCCCTCCTGGGTGCCTCGCACCGACCCGCAGCAGGGCGGCTGGAGGGATCCCTCATGCACGGCCAAGGCTTTATAGACAGAGAAGGGATTCTCTTTCCTCAGGATATTTTCCAGCAATTCCCTCACGTTTCCCCTTTTCCTTTCAATTCTCCACGGGAACTGGACCGGTTTTTGTAGCCAGGACAGGACCCGTCCCATGGCCCCACCTGAGGAGGGGGAGGGAGGACCTTTCCTCTCCACGTTTGTATTATCGAAAATGACCCCGAATCTACCCTCTGCCTCCTATTTTCCCCATGCTTCAAGGCAGACGTCTGCAAATCTGAATCTCGATTTTCTTTCTTTTCCTTCTCCCCCCCCTCCAAAGTAGTCCTACAGCCTCTAATTTATGAGCACTCTAAGCTGGTTGTAGACTCCCAATGTTTGCTACATTTGTAATAAATAATGAGATACTGAGAAGCCAGAGTCTGAGAGCGTGCCTCTCCTGCAGTATTTCTGCTGTAATTGCATCTCCCAAAGGAAAATTAAATCTTTCACCATCTTCTTTCAATACACATCCCGGCACGGGGTGAAGGCAATCGGGTGGTGGGACGTGGTCGGGAAAAGGGCCTTTCTTGGAAAATAGGTACTTTTTACAGGTCAGGACCACCTCTGGTCTGGCACTGCAGGGTAAAAGGACATCATTTCAGGACGCTGCTGCCTCTGGGTATTTATTTCTGATGTAGGACACAAGGTAAACCGCAGCCCAGCATTTACAGTGAGGTGCCAGCCTTAGTAAGTGTTTGACTCAGAAATCTCTAGGTAGGAAGAGAGAAGTGTTACAGAGTCTCTTCTCACTTTCCTTTTTTTCCTTTTTTCCTTTTTTCCTTTTTTCCTTTTTTCCTTTTTTC
>NW_020884912.1:45067-315616 GCF_003945725.1 Corapipo altera
TTCCTTTTTTCCTTTTTTCCTTTTTTCCTTTTTTCCTTTTTTCCTTTCCTTTCCTTTCCTTTCCTTTCCTTTCCTTTCCTTTCCTTTCCTTTCCTTTCCTTTCCTTTCCTTTCCTTTCCTTTTCCTTTCCTTTTTCCTTTCCTTTTTCCTTTCCTTTTTCCTTTCCTTTCCTTTTTCTTCCCACTTCATGTCTTTCGGTTTTTTTTTTATTTTTGTGCAGCAAAATCAGAAAAAAAATATTTTAAACGTATTTCTCTCTAAGGACATTATCTCGTTTCTAGATATGATTTTTTTCTCTTTTTTTGTTCGTTGTTTTTTTGACAGGAGGAGTTTTTGCTGGAGAACAGCAACGGGGATATGGGAGAATACTCTGTGCCCTGTGCTGCAGCCTCTTTTTTTTGGTTTTTTTTCGGTTGGTTGATTTTTATTTTTTTTTTCGGTTTCCCTCCCAGACATATCGAAAATTCCCGTTTCTACCTCCCTGCAGACCCGCAGAGCGGCGGGCAAGACTGAAGCTGGCGGCTCCAAGGCCCCCGGCAGATGTCCTAGGTTTCCGTCCCACTGTTGCCCCGAGCTCTGGGGAGAATTATCCCAAATGTAAGGGCTCCTACAGCTGTCCTAGTTCCTCCAGCTTCGGAGAGGAATTGAGAAGGAGCTCCTGCCAATTTTGCAAGGCGAGCTCTTCTTCTCCCTTTATTATTTGTGTTGTTGTTTTCATCATCATCACTATCTTATTAGTAGTTTTATTATTGTTATTATTATTGTTGTTATTATTATTATTATTCCCCTTTATCTTGCCTCTTCCTTCTGTTGCTCTTTGTGCCGGGAGCGGGGCGAAACAGGGAGGGAAATGGGCTTTCCCGCGGCCACGGAGGTGGCAGAGGAGAGGCGCCGCTGGGACGGCACCCCTCTGCCGCTGGGTGATTCATATCATGGCTGGGCTCTTTTTAATTACGTTTTGCTTTCCGAGGAATCGCCTCCCCAGCGCCGGCTGTCCCCAGCCAGAGTAGGTTGCCTCCCCCGGGCCTGCCTCTGCCTTCCTCGCTCGGGGGAACGAACCCTGGAGCCTGCCAGCGAGCGTGTGTCCCGAGGGCAGCAATAAGGAAAGGGATAACGCTCCTCATGCACCTAATGTCAGCACCCCAGTGCAAAGCAGGGGTAGGAAAAAATACGCGAAGGAGGGGAGGAGGGGGAAGCCCCAAACAAACCACCCCAGAATCACGGAGGCAAAAAATAAAAAAGACATTGTAAAAATTCCCTCCAGACTTCACTATTCCCCAAGCCCGGCCTGTCCCCATGGCAGTGCGCTTGGGGGGACCCTGGGGCACAGAATCCAGCCCCAAAGCATAAAACCCGCGTTACTTCTGTTCCTTCCCTCACTCCCCCCACCATCCAGCCTCACCCCCCTTGCCCAGCCCAGGGTGACCCCCTAGTCCCATTCTCCCCCCGCGGCCCCGAAGAAGAGAGGAAAGACCTACGCGCAGATCGTTTGGAGATTTCTCTTGTCGTCCAGGTCCTGCGGGTAGTTGGCCATGTTATCGCCCAGCCGCAGCAAACAGTCCGAGAAGCCCCTAAAGACCGCATCGCACCGCCCCGCCGCTCTCACCGCCTGCACCAGGTACGCTGGGGGGGGCAGTGGCACAGGTCAGCACCGCCGGCCCCCCGTCCGCCCCAGCCCTCCGCCCCGCCACCCCCCACTCGCCTCTTCCCCCCCCTTTATTCCGCTCTCCCTCCCCGCCCCCTATTGCATTGCTAAAGGCGCGACCTGGGGCAGGAGAGGGGCGGTGGGACCGAGCAAGGGTCGCCATTGGGCAATCGAGGAGGTGAGCCAGGGGCTTTTCGCCCTTTGCTTTTTCAGTATGGAGGGGTTCGGTGCCCCTGGCTTAGCAGCGTTGAATTCAGTAATTTTTAAATTTCTCCCCCCCCCCCTTTTTTTTTTTTTTTTAATTTGAATGGCGAGGAAGAGGGGAGGTGAAGATGCGCTGCCTGCTTCTCACCGGACTTGATCCTTTGTTAGAAAATTATGCCTTGAAGCAGCAGGCGCAAGCACACGCTCCCCATCGCCCAGGTCGCAGGGCAAATACCGTGCAAGGTGCAGCGGGGAAAAAAAAAAAAAAAAATCACTAGAAAGAGCCGCGACAGAGACACGCAAAGAAGGGACCACGAAGTCACGCAGGCACCTGCAGGGGCGTCAGCCAGGCCATGCCTGTGCGGGACGGGGCCCGAGTGAGCCCTGCTCCCCCAAACCCGCTGCCCCGGGCATCCCTCGGGATGGCTCTAGGAAAGGGCGCGCGGTTCAATACAACAGTAATCAACACAAGAACAACCGCCTGCAAACGGTGAAAAAAATGAGTTATGGAGTGCGTGAGATGACTCCTGCCGCGTTCCCCGTGGGGGCACGGGACGGGACGGGACGGGACGCAGGACCCACGTCCCGGCCTGTGCCGCGCACAGCATCGCGCACACGCCCGCAGCAGCCCAGCAGGCTGGGCTACCCGGGAACGGCGAGGGGGCTGGCCCACAACTGCTCTCCTGCCCGTGACAGGAGCTGGGGACGCCGTGATGTCCCTAGGCCTGGGGGATGTCGCTGCGGCCAGCGGGGGCGGGCTGCCCCCTCCGTTGCGGAGGAGAGCCGTGCCGCCCACACCGTCGGGTATTGGGGTGGGGGTCTCCCCCAGCCCCGTGTCCCCAGGGCACGGCTGTAACGAGGGGTGTGTGTGTTTCTTTACCGAGTACCAGCCATAAGCTAAATGGCTGACTCCAAAAGAGACTGTTTCAACCCAAATCCCCCTCTTGCTGTTTGATTCATCGCTAACATGACTTGGTGGCCACTCCCCTCTACACACACACACACACCAGCACCAGTCGTCATATCAAACCTCCAGCAGGCTCCAGACATTGGCTACGATAGGAAAAAAAAGCCAGGCAAACAAATAGAGAAGAACCGAGGACCATCCCGAGGGTAAAACCATGTCCTATAAAACCCGCGCCATCCCGCTCCGGCAGCTACAGCGGGAAAGGGGAGGGGGAGTTGCCGCGAATTTCTCCCAGAACGTGTCGGGCTGCGCTGAAAATACGGGGTTCGAAGCCTTGCCCCGGGCCAGGGTGGGTGTGGGAGAGGGTCAGGTTTGGGACCAGTGGCGAGCCGAGCATCCCTCGCTCCCAAGGGGCAGCCTGGCCCTGTCTACCCACGCCACTCCCTCCGCACAGGATACCCCCGATCCAAAGACGCCCTAAACACCATAAATAAATTTTTTTAAAAAAGCAAAAGCGGATAGACAAAGCTCCTGTCTGGTTAAAAGACAGTGAGATTTCTCTTGAACTAGGTCGTTTGCGCCTTGCCGTGGCCACGACCTTCCACACCCCCGCCCCCATTCCGAGATAAGAGTGTGCAGCAATGTGCAATGCAGAAGGTCCGCAGGAGCCCTCCGTGACGGACTGAGCCCCCTCCCAAAAGCCGGTCCCCCATCCTGCAACTGGTCCATCCCTCCTGTCCCTTCCACTGAGACTCAGTCCCCGCTCGCTCCCACTCCCCCAGCCCGGTCACCTCCCAGAATGTTAGGGATTTCGGACAGCTCCAATCCTCTCTCCTTAAATAAATAAATAAATTTTTTTTTTTTTTTTTTTTTTTTTTTTTTTTTTTTTTAATAAGCCCCGGTGCATAGACGTTTTGGGAACGAGCCGAACATCCATTTCAGACGAGCCGCTACCGGGGACGGGGCAAAGGCGAGCGGTCCTTTGCAAACCCCACACCGACAACCAGAAGCTGATTTCGGGGAGGGGGTGTGTGTGTGGAGAGGAGGGAGGGGGAAGGTTACTCGAAATACTGAAGGAGGAGCAGAGAGGAGAAAAGCCCTGCACGAGCTTCAAAGCTGTCCCCTCCCAGGGCACCGCAAAGCCACCGCACCGCCACCATCCCCGCGGTGTGCAGCAGTATTTTGGGGTAACTTTCCGAATGACTGCTCATGCTCACTCCAGCCCGGGAACGGCGTTTCCCAGCGACTCTAGCTGCCTTTTGAAATTTCACCGTCAATAAAATCCTTTCTCATTTGAACCAAATAAACACATAAGAAAGAAAATCATCCTCCTCTTCCAAACGAATGAACCAACACACAAACAAAAAATGCAAGAACTGAAATCAAGAATAACATCCAAATAAAGCCTTCCCCCTTCTTTCTCTGACAGTACAAAAAATGGCCTTCTGAAGAGTTCAGCCTCATTTAAAATAGAAAGGCAATACGAATGGAGGGGTTTGCATCATTTAACCACATTTCCCAGAGGTCAACATTTCATTGCAAATTTTTTTTCCTTTTCTACTTGAGGAAATGTTCAAGGGATTTTGCCTCTCTTTTTAATTCTCTTCCCCCCCTTCTCCCTTTTTTTCCCTCCTCTTCTTTCTTTGGTACCCACAAAATGCTGCAGAGGTTTTATGGAGAGGAGAGTGACCGAGCAAAAGGATCTCTAAATAGCAATGCCGAGCATTTTTTTTTAAATTGTATCAGAATTCCTTTGCAAATATGTTCAAAGGGCTCTTCACACCTCACAGTCTAGGTAATAAAAGATACGCTTTAATCCCCCTTTCCTTAAAGCCCAGTTTTGGATCATGTTCGGGATATTCATATATATATTCACATATAATATATATATATACATATTCATATATAATCTTTAAAATCTTCCTGTATAGGACCAAAATAGTTATTAACTTAGATATTATTTAATGTCCGTAACTCAAAAAAAATTCAGCAAAGAAATGTTGTGTAAAATGAACCCGAGAGCAAACCAACAAAAGCAACCATCGAAAATCCCAAGATATTAAACAAAACCAGCAACGAGCACACAAAAACACATACCGGCATGGAAGGAAATCTGTTCTATTTTAAGTAACAGCATATATAGAAATTTTTTGGACCCGTTCGGTTTTTGACAGTGCTTCTCCAAGCACAAAATTAACGATTGGGCAGTGGGACTCGGCAATTTTTTTAAATATTTTTTATTTGTTTAATCCCTGCATTTCGAAGGATTTTTTTTTCCTAAAGTTAGTGACGGGTTTTGTTTGGTTTTAGGCTGCTCTGCAAATGGGAAGAGCTTCAAGGTGCTAAAGGGAGCCCTTCACTTGTCCCCCTGATTTTCTGCAAAAAAACTTTCCACCTATATCTCTCGCAAGTCATTTTATGCCGGTTCTTATTTTTCTGTCTCTCGAGGAGTTACCAAATTGTAAGTGGAAAGGAATGCAGGGGATATCCGAAAACCATGACACAAATACAAATACAACCGTTCGTGGGGACGGAGAGAACAGGAGGGAAAAAAATGAGGAGTAGGGGGGAATAAAAAGCAAAGTATGAGTGAGCATGCACCGATTCAGGAAAACGAACAACAAAAGTGATTTGAGAGGAATCAGAAATCGGTTCCTGCGGACCCCCCTGCCTTGACAGCGTGCCGAACGGCGAGGCTGCCACCGCGAAGGGAACGCGGGCAGCGGAGAACGCGGAGCGGGGGTCCCGCCGCCGCCGCCCCGCACCGCGGCCCTCCGCGCAGGTTATCCCGACATTCCGCTCCTGCATGCATCAGCCGGGCTTGGGTGCGCACAACTTGACACGGAATTTGGCAGTCCACTTACCTATCTGTACAGCAAGGATCAGAGAAATATAACTGCCGTTCAACTTAAGTCCCATCCTACATTTAGTAAAACCATTTGCGGCTGCAGATCTTTAAATAGTTACTTTGGAGAACGTGGGGGAAAGCTGAAAAATAGACATTGCCAACAAGTTCCGAGCAGCGGAGGACTTTGCAGACAAGGGGGGGAGACAAGAGGAGAAGGAGAGGAAGAGGGAGGCAGCGGGAGAGGGCGAGGAAGGCTGGCTGGGAATGGTTCGCTCCATTAGGAGGGGGCGGAGGAAGTACAGCCTCACGCCCACCACCGGCCCTGACGTGGGGGGATGACACCGGCCGGGTTTTTTCCCCCCTTCCTCCTTTTTTTTTTTTTTTTTTTTTAATATAAATGTGCACCTTGGAAGAGAAACGCCATTTATAGGCATCACAGGCTGGATTTACCCGCTCTCCCCGTGTCCCCCCGCCCCATTAATCGCCGAGAAATTCCCCTCCCCGCGTTCCTCCTGCCCCGTGTGGTGAAGACGGGGGCGGTATTCGGGACCGTCCCCCTGGGGCGGGAGAGATGCGGGGTCGGGAGGGGGGACACACGCATGCACACACACACGCACACACACACACACACGCACACACAGGTACACACATAGACACACACACACACACACACAGGCACACACATAGACACGCACACGCAGACGGAGGAGCCACCCCCCCGGGGGTGGGGATAGCACGGCAGAACCCCCCTCCGCCCCCGGGGCCGCCTCGTCGGGGCTGGCCGGCCCGGCCCCCGCGCTGCGCAGCATGGAGGGGGAAAGGAAGGTGCGGGGGTCCCCTCCCCCTGCCCACCCCTCCCCCACCATGACGTCACCCCCAGGCTGAGGTCTGGGGGGTGCGGAGGGGGAGGCCCGTCTCTCCCGGCCTTACCGCCGGTGCTCAATGCCGGCGGCAGCAGCCCGGCTGTGGCACCGCAGAGGGTGGCGTGGGGAAAGGGGTCACGCGTGGGGCAGCGCTGGGGAGTCGTGGTAGGGCTGGTCTGCAGCTGGGACCATCGCACACAGCCATCGCACCCTATCCTCTGGGGCAGGCTAGAGGTGTGTGGGGCTGGGTGAAGGGTATGGGGCTGGCCAAGGCTCCAATGAGCTCTGCCGGGGACAAGGCTTGTGCTGGGGTTTCTTAGTCAGCCTGGCACCCTCATAGGACCCTTCTCGAGGCCATCCCCTCCGTCAGCATGAGAGGGACTTCAAGGTGCTGGCATGAGCTTCTCCCAGTGCTGCTTAATCAGACAAAACCCCATCCGATAGCCTTCTCCTGTGGCTCTTCCACTGTGGAGTTTTTGCCCCCGGCTCAGCACTGACCTTCACCAGCCATCTGTAGCATCTCCAGGAGCCATGTGGGGCTGATTGGACTGAGAACTACTGTTGGCCTCCACTCTTTCCAGTCCCGGATCCCCCCTTCTCTACAGTCCCACAGTGTCGACAGTGCTACAGGGCCCTGGACCAGCTGGGCTGCTGGTTGGTCCCTCTCTTTTACAAACCACACATGTCAATACTCAGACCTGAATGACAGAGAGACAGTAGCTGCAAGGCAGGGTCCCCATGATCCTCATGGGCTGCAAATGCCTGAGGCCCATGCGGCAAGGACAGGGATTGCGTGGAGTTAAATGACAGTGCAACTGAAAAGAGGGAAACTGGAGGGCAAGAGGAGAAGCTTCCTTGCTGAGAGCTCCATTCACAAAATAGTGCTGGTGAATGCCACTGCCTCTTTAGGTCTACCTAATGTGTACAGTGGCAGCCTGCAAGTGCATCCTCTCAAAAGCCACCATGAAACTCCAACCACTGTTTCTCCAACTCAAAAGCAGGGATAATGTTGAGTAATTACACTGGCCGTCAGCTTGGGCCCACAGATGAAAAAAGGTGGCTTGTCTCCTCTGCACCTTCCTATTATTTCTTTTTGTTCCACCTTTCCTTCCTATTTATAGATCTCCACTATGGACAGAGAGATGAATTAGAGGACAGAGCTGGCTGAATACTAACCTGAGGAATTAAAAAATAAAAAAGGTTCATTTTCAGCCAGCTCCCAGAGCCAGCTCAGCACCTGGGCATATGGTAGTGAATGAAGTGCAAGGCACAGGGTGTGGGGCTGTGTCCCCTGGCAGCTTGCCCTTCCATTCACATCACCATAAAGCTGCAGCCCAGAGTAGGGTTGTCTTTTACGCACTCCTGAAGACATTGGCAGTGGCAAGAAGGCTAAGGCTAAGCTTTGCACTGTTCACAAAATTCTCTTTCAAAGGAAGAAAAGTTTTGAGTTTAAGCTGGAGCTAAGGCAAACCGCTTTTACCCAGCTCTTTGCTGCTCTGGTGATGGGTGATTTTGTAACACAACAGAGAGACTGAAGCAGATATCAAAATGTGGAGCCCTGTCCTTTTCCCAGGAGGGATGGGTTAGATAGCCCAAAAGATCTTTCATGTCTCATAATTGGTGCATTATCAGCATAAAAAAGGAAGAGGGTGAAAGGAGTGTGGGTTGAGGTACATGGATAGAAACACTGGACTTACCAGTTCTTGGCAGCTTGACCATTTGTGGCTGCATTTGCTGTTAAGACAGACAAGGCACCTCTGCAGGAGCACCAGGTTGTGGAGGTTGCAGCAAGAGGAATTTCTCATTCCAGTCCTCTGCCCAACTGATAACTGTATTGGATTATTTGTACATTTGTATCTGCTACATTTTGTCTGCTCCTTTTTTTTTCTGAGGGCAGACAAGCTATAACTTCAGGTTAAAGGTTGGACTGGCTCCAAGAGGCTTGTGTTGAACATTATACTCTGCAAATCTGCTTTGAAATGAACTTTGGGGCAGTTTCCAATGCACAATCAGGAAGAGTTTAATATCTGGCTTTTGATACGTCCATCACTGTCGAAATGACTAGAGCCCCTGGCAATCTGGCCACAAATCTCATACAAATGGGCATTTCGGAGGGATTTCTGCCCAAGCAACAACAACAAGACATCTCACAGCTAGAGGCATCAATTACAGAGGAGAAAAGGGCCTGGCCAAATTCCTCTAAATGTTCTTGACTATTGGGACAGTCCAGCTCTGTCTGAAATTCAAGCCTGGCTCCAGCCCTACCACCTTCCCTGCCCCAGGAAGGGGCCCATTGCACTATAGATTCTGAACAAAAGCCAGCGGTTTCAGCCCATCTCAAATAGCAGCACTCTCAGCTCTACTGGGACCTGGGGAGCAGAATGAAGTGGGGACAGTTGTTTATCAAAATATCCCTTTTTTTAATTTATTTTTTTCTTTATTTTTTCACCAACATGGTATTAGAAGGAGTCAGGTTTTAGAAGGCGCTTGAATATCAGCCCATCTCTAAGAGACATCTGTCTGTATTTAAGGAGAGGAGTGTCTGACCGGTGCCCTGCTCAGTCCCTGTTAGGACAATTTGCTCATCAGCATGATTTTGCCCTTGCTTTTAAGAAAAAGGGCTCCATCCTGGCAGCAGCCTCATGCTCTTCTTGTTAGGGTTGGCAGCCGTGTCGTCCCGTGGCTGTGTGTGATTTCTGCTGCGGCGGAGGCAGACGGACAGAGCCCACGGCTGCTGACCAGATATAGCTCTGTCAGAGATAGCGACGAGTGTGGTGTGGGCTGCGCCGTGTGCCCAAGGGGCTGGGTGAATTTTCGGGTAGGCAGCCCTGTGCTATTGCTGGCGGGCACAGAGCAGTGTGCTGGGCAGCTGATTTAAATCCAGCTCAGCTCCATCGAAATCATCTACCACAAGGGGACCCACCGCGTTTAGAGGATGTGTTTTCTCATTTAGCTTTCGGCTGGCTGACTGTCATGGCTGAACCTCAAAAGAGGCAGCCGGCTTAAGGTAACAGAGAGCTGCTTTCCCTGGCAAAGCTGTCTGCATCTCAGCAATTATTTTCTCCTTCATCCTTTTTTTTTTTTTTCAATAATGCAAAATATCTCTTCAAACAGCTCACACCATGGGCTTTTTCCTTCATGTTTACAGGCTAGTAATAGGGATAAACCCGAAATCTTTAGTGCTGTCAGTCAGAGACTGATTTATTCTAAGCATTGGCTCAGGTTGGAGGGGAGGGTCCAGTGATCACTGTGATATTTAAAAGTCCCTCCCATGGGTGTTGAGAAATGTATTCACTCTTAGCTCATCCTGCAGTAACACCGCCTCTACCAGGAGGTGACCGTTTGCTTTTTCTCTCCCTCACCGTCAGCTGGAGACCCGGCCCTGGTGAAGCTGATAGGAAACTGGAGCCAGTGACTTGTGTCTCTGTACCCTCCTGTCTCAGAGGTCGCCCGGGAAGGAGGGACAGAGTGCCAGCTTTTTACAGTCCCGCAGAGGTGGCTTTCCTTGTTTGTGCTGTGGATCCCGGTCTTCAGCTGCTACCTTCCCCAGAGGAAGGTGGCCAGTCGGAAAAATACATGCAAATATAAAACCTAGCTGATAAATGAGTAGCTATTCAAAGTATGATCCTCCAAGATTATATTTAAGCAGAAAAAATATGAGAACACACTGAAAATGTAACAGGTAGGATTAAAGAAATACCTTTCGATAACAGCCAGACTTCTAAAGCTTTTTTTGGGTGGTCTAGTTCATTAGACATCTGGTTTTGTTACTGGCTGGATATGTCTGACTTTAGCTAAGCAGAAAAAATTTAAGTTATGCATCCAAGACCAGAATTTGTCCCACATCTGTATAGAAATTAGTGCTTAAATGGCACTTCGACTTTGACCATGAAAATCATTGTCATTTGATGTCTGTGAAAATATATTTTTAAAATAAAAACTGGTGCTCTGGTTCCAAATACAAAATTATGAAAGAAAATAGTGCTTAGCTGCATGGATGTAAAAGGGACATTATAGCTCGATACTGAATCTTTAAAAAAAAAAAAAAGAAAATGCTGACTAAGGTTTTTGACACAGAAAAAATGATCTGATATTAACTTAGAAAAGTATTAGAATAATGTAATCTTCAGACTCAGCTTCTGGGACTTTCAAAGGGAAAGACCAGAATACCAGACTTCTCTAGGTTCATCTGAAAAACTCAGTATCTCTGTTCATTCTTCAGTACTTTTTTCTTTTAAAAAGCAGTCTTCAAAAACCAAGACATCACTTGACCATGATCAGCTTGTGCCAGCCAATCCAGTAAGGAAAGCAATGTCTATTATAGAAAGAGTAGTGTTAGCATTTAACTGCATTCATCAGGGATTTATTTTTAGGAAGGTGCCTGTGTGTTCGCCCAAAGCTGCATCTTATGAGCATGACCCCTTTATACTGGATTGTGGCACTGGCATTGCTACTGAGCCCAGGTGGGCTGAGGTGGGTGTGTGAGCCTGTGCTGCTCTAGCCAGATGGAGTTCACACCCACTACAATTATGTTTGCAACACATGATTTGCTTAAGGTGCCTGTGGATGTTTCAAAAGACTAGCATGGTTTCAGTAAAGCAGTCTCAGAAGAAAGTAGTATGAGTCCTTGGCATCCTTACCACTGAAATTTTCCTTCAAGAAGCAGAAGCCTAAGGCCAGTCTTAGGGTTCTTTTTAGCTTTGATGGGAAGTGTTGTACACTTTTCATCGTAGGCTTGAGAGAAGTATATAGACTTGGAAAACATCTGTGAAAAGGCTTGTATTGGTGGATTTCCTGGCATTCAGAATTACTATTGTCATAGAACACAGAACCATAGGACAACACATGTTGGAAGGGACCTCCAGAGATCATCTGGTCCAACCTTACATAGAAAAGGGAATCTAGATGAGATTATCTAGCACTCTGTCCAGTCATGTCTTGGAAACCTCCAGTGCTGGGGACTCCACCACATCCTTGTGGAGTTTGTTCTGGTGATTGATTAATTGTGGTGAAATCCACACCCTGTAAGGAATTGGAAGGCTTGTGATGAGCTGTATGTATTATGCCAGAGCTGTTGATCACTCTCTGACATCCTTAATAGATACCTTGGCCAGGATACTTGTCATCCTGAATGCACAATAATAACCTTGAATGCACTCCCATGGCATTATGATAATTTAGGCTTCTCTGATTGCAAATGCCAGTAACTAAGTTCTGGATCTTGGTTCAGAACCAAGCTTTGATGCCAGAGTAACAGTGCAGTTGTCAGAAAACAAACTGGATGCATAAACCCTATATCCTCAATATGTATCAATAACTAGTATTAAAAGTTGCTGACTTGTGAACATTTCCTGCTTCCACGGACATTGGCAGCACAATTTCTATTGACCACAGTGAGATGGGATGTACCTCAGTGGGGTGATATTCTGATTCACGTGTTTCTGCCATTGATTTATAGAGTATCTACTGCCACAGTAGCTATTAACCTTCAGTTACAGTAGGACTTCAATAACTGAAATACCACTCTGAGTTTTCTTTATAACAGTCAATATGATTTGTTCTAGAAAAAAAAAGCATAAATATATATTTAAAGAACAAGCCATATCAGATTTCCAGCTGTCATAGGAAGATACTGCTTCTACATTTCAAATTTTTCTTCATCAGTCCTTAGTCATGAAGACCAAAGTTTCAGGGGAACTTGAGGATTTAGGGAGCAGGAAACCAATATGTTAATTAATTGTGGGGCTGATGAGAACATTACCAGGACAGATGTTCTGCCACTCACACGGGTATTGCAAGAACTTCAAACGAGATCTCGCTTGCCTAGGAAGAATGAAATATGAGAGGAAGAATGTGTACAAAGGTGAAAAGGACTCTGACAAGGAAATGCAGGATGAATCTGTACATGCATCTGCAGTCTGATTTGCAAAGATGCTGAGGGACATGCAACTTCTTCATCCCCCTCCTCCATTATTAGCTTTAGGAACATATTTATGACACTGAAAACTGGCAAAGGTCAGAGATAAATCCGATGAGTCTGAGTAGAAAGCTTCTTCCTGATGTGAACTGGGAACTGGTTTCAAAAAATCATGACTTGAGCAGAGAAGTATACATTCATTAAAACCCATCTTTCTTCAGAGCCCACATTTGGGCCACATTTGTTTTGTGCGTGCCACAATTGGCACAATTAACTCAAATATAACTTTTATGCGTCAGCTGCCATGCAGGTGATTGCAGCTGGAAAAGTCAAGAGCGGTTCCACAGTGGCTGTTCATAAGTACTTGGAGTAACCAAACAGCCAGCAGCCTCCTTGAAGATTTGTCTTGCTCCTGAGCATGATCTAGCAGTGCAATAAAAAAGCTGAAAAGGGATGTGGATAGCTGTGAACTAAGACATTTCATGCATCACTCAGTCATTGCCATTAGCTTATATGCATCCAGGATCTAAAACCACCTTGGTGAGCATCAAAAGCCTTTACCTACTAACATTCAGGAGTTACTTCTCTTTCTCATGTTGTTCTTTGCCTGTGCCATCCGTGATCATTCTCATCTTTGGGTTTTGTATTGAACTGTTTGATCTGCTAGACCCTAGTAATTTGGGGACTGAACCCCAAGGGCCTTGGAGAAGCCCCCTCCAGCTGGGGAATAGGTAGTAGCCATTAGAGGCAGCCTGGGAAGTGGCAGGCTGCTGTAGTTTGTCTGTCCTATCACTAGAGTGAGACATGCTCACAAGCATCCTGGTCTCCTCTTTCTTGAGGTACTGAGCAGGCCTGTGGGGTGCTGGTGCACATGGTGGCATTGAGAGGGCATCCTGCACCATGAAGATACACATTGGTATCTTCAGCAGGCTGAACCTTGGGATTAGGAACTCTCTAGATTACCCCGTTCTACTGCAAAGACATACTTTTTTTTACAGTTGTCTTAGAATAGTGGAAGTGGGGAACAGGGTGGGAGGGCCCCTAAAAATCCTTTGTCATGACCTCTTGATATCTGTGATTACTAACCCATGATTCCTGGGCTGATCCTATCCGTAGTCCAGCGGAGTCCCCAGAATCTTTCTATTCACTTCCAAAAGTCTTTGAGACAGACCAACACACTGCTTAACCTGAGCAAGACCAAACAGCAAGATATGTATTGCAGATATTTCTCGTTGAGGCAGCAAGGAGAGCAAACTTTTTACTGAAGGTTAAAAAGACAGTGGTAGTTCTGACATCTAAATAAAATGACTCATTGAGGGAACTGCCCTCTGTGACATGTCCACCTGAAGACCCATGATTAATGACAACGTATTTCAGAGGGTCCCATTAGGATGTTATTTTTTTCCCCATTTTTTCTTTTTCTCAGAGCAAAGTGTGATGCCCAGCCAGTGAGTGGCTTGTGCAGTCCAGACGGAGAAAGCAAGCTGTTAAAAGGTAGTGATTGCAGTACTGATCTCTTGCAGGCTCTGCAGTGTGAAGAGGTGGTTCTGAATCACAATGAACTTAATTGAACAAGAAATGGCATTGATTTTTCCTTTTCAGCCCTCCCCATTGCTCACAGCAACAGTGCATTGAACCCTCTGCCCATGCCAAGCAGCAGAACTGCACAGCACAGTAGAATGGAGATTTTTTTTTTACTTTTGTCCTATAACCAACATGTATTTATTTTTAAATAGGGTAAAAAAACAAAGTTCTCTAGGCTTTGAATTGTCATCAGGGAAAAGCATTGCTGGTGCAGTATGAGTTTCAGGATCCCAAGGAAGCAGGTTATGTGAGAAACTGTAGCTTGCTCTATAGCCCCCTGACCAGGAAATAATGTTGTTCGAGAAACTATCTGATTGTTGGAAGAACTAGAATGACACAAGAGCCAAGCTGCTGAAGGGCTCTTAAAAGGTCACTTTATTTCACTTTTTTAACTTAGAAAGATAAAGGTGCATAAGCTGTCTTCAATCTGCAGGGAAACAAGGAAGTAAAGTATTCTATACTCCAATTATTGAGTCAATGTTATTTTTTGCCCTATTAGGCCTGTTAACATATAATTACATGTTCCAACAGCTAGTGATTTGCTATACAAACTGTTAAACATAACAGTGAACATATCCAGGGGTTTACTTTTACTTAGAAGTGTATGAGGTGTGTGCAAATTTTCCAGTGTCTCTCCCACTGATTTCCCCAAAAAGTTAAAAAAAAAAACAACAAAGAAAATTAATTAAAGTATCTGGGAAATTCACTAGCAAATTCCTGCTCTGGTATCATAATTGGGTTGCCTGCAATTCACAGGTTGTTTTGTTCTTGAGGGGAATTCTTCAGCTGAGATTACCAGGCTGAGCAGGGGAGGGAAGAACGGTTAAGGGAAATTTAGGTGCACGGCACTAGGTAGAGCAGGACATGCCATATATCACCGTGAGATCAGGTCTACCCTTAATGAACATGAATTCCCAGTAGCAGGTACTGGACAGCAGATCAATTAGATCTTATGTTGGAAATGGGAGGGGAGGACAAACCCCACCACACTGTCAATTCCGGCTGCATTTCGCTTTAATGCTGGGGCTGATCTCAAGAACTGGCTGCTGCAGAGTCAGCACAACACCTTCCTCTTGCCTGACTCCTGCCACTTGATATTTTCATTGCTTTCGGAGGAGTGATTAAAAAGGCAGTGAGTGTGTATCGGGTTTCATGGAAAAGTCCTGTCATTGACTTCAATAAGAGCAGGATCAGGCTCTTCTAGAGTTGATATTATTCATGAATGTGCTGAACATTGTACAAGAACTGAAGGAGTGTGTTGTGTTGCAATACAATACATATAATGAAGTTAGTGGCATCCAAGCACTCTGTCTATTGGGAAAAAATGCAACCAAGAATTGCTCTTACCAAAAGGAGGGGCTACACTGAGCAGCCTAAGAAATGATACTCAAGGAAATGGCAATATTTTGGGTTTGCATACCTGTGAACCTCTTGGGCAAGTCTTCAACAGACCTCTTCTTCTCCTGCTAAGCATCCACACTCTGAAAACTCACCTTCAATCTCGGCAGAGGCGGCCATGGATTTCACCACCTCCAAGCTTCCACTAAAGTAACAAGAAACAGGTTTTCACATTGTAAGGTAACAGGTGGTATTTCTACCCTCCTGATAAAGGGAAGTCTCTAACCAGATGAGTAGGTTGAAGAAGCCAGCCAAGACCAGAAGCTCCAAGGCAATACAAAGTGTTGGGAAGAACTGGGTGGGACTGTGCTTCTCTCTGTGCAAACAAAAACAGAACCATTTGCCACAGCTCGTAGCAGTGGTTGTGGCTGGGCATACCTTTTGCCAGCAAGACCTTCATGCCAGCAGGTAAAGGCTATTGCAGGCCCACCAGCCCATTCCCACACCTAATGCCCTTTTGTCCCCATGATGAAGCTGCTGAGAGATTGGAGGTTGGGTGTGAGCACCTGGAGAGTGTCTTACACCAGTTGGCACCGAGTGCATTAGAGAATGAAACACCATTCATCTCAAAAGTGAGGCAGGTGTTCAACTACTACATCTGGGTTTGGATTCTGCTGTTTTCCAATAGAAGGTCTTGAAGCAGAAAAAAAGTATCAGGAAAAACAATAGGAAGCCTAGCAGTCTGATACTCTATAAATCCAATAGAGTGAGACTACAAGGTGTAGAGTTTAAAACCTAAAATATTTCATATGTTAAGAATATTCCAGTGATTCCATTGTGAAGATTACACCTAGCTTTACATGCTAAGCCTCCTTTTTCTGACTTTCTGAAAAAAAAAAGCTGCTTTCTACTTGCAAATTTTCAAATATTTTCTCTAGAGCAGAATTTTTGCGTGTATAAAGTCTGTGGTTAATCTGACAAGGAATCTTAGAAAAATGAGTCTTTACATTGAGACTGGGGTTTCTTGTTGGTACAGGATTTTAAGGTGGTGTTTTGATTTGCTTTTTTTTATTTTATTTTATTTTAAAACGCCCTATCTCAAAACTCAAGGCATGGAAGCATATAATGTGATTATTTAACTTTCTTCTCAGAAAAATTATTCTCCTATAAATATTTTGACAAGGACATTGTTTAATTCGAAGAATTCTACAGTGCAATTGTTTTAACACATCCCTCTGCTTTTAATCTGCTTCACATCAGCAACAACCTATGCTCTTATTTAAAGAAAAAGACTGCCTACTTACCAAGGTGCTGTGCTTTTACAAGAAAAACAGAATGGGAAACCCTCTTCTGTCGATACTAGAAATCTGTGAATGAAAAGACAAACTTAGGAAAATTAGAGAAAACTGGGCAAGCAGCTTAAATCAGAATCAGAGAACATGACAAGTTGAAAGGAACCCATAAGGATTATCGAGTCCAACTCTTAGCCCTGCACAGAACTATCCCCAAGAGTCACACCACATGCCTGAGAGTATCATTCAAAAGCTGCTTGGACTCTGGCAGGTTGGTGCTGTGACCACTTCCCTGGGGAGCCTGTTCCAGTGCCCAACCACCCTCTGGGTGGGGAACCTTTTTCTAATATCCAACCTAAACCTTCACTGGCACAACTTCAGGCCATTCCCTCAGGTTCTGTCACTGGTCACCAGAGAGAAGAGATCAGTGCCCACCCCTTTGCTTCCCCTCACGCAGAATTTGTAGACTGCAATGAAGTCTCCCCTCAGTCTCCTCCAGGCTGAACAGACCAAGTGACCTCAGCCACTCCTCATACGGCTTCCCCTCAAGGCCCTTCACCATCTTCATTGCCCTCCTTTGGACCCTCTCTAACAGCTTAATATCTTTCTTATATTGTGGTGCCCAAAACCGCCACAATATTCAAGGTGAGGCCACCCCAGTGCAGAGCAGAGTGGGACAATCCCCTCCCTTGACTGGCTGGTGATGCTTTGCCTGATGCCTCCCCAGACATGGTTGGCCCTCCTGGCTGCCAGGGCACTGCTCACTCATATTACACTTGCCATTGACCAGGACTCCCAGGTCCCTTTCTGTGGTACTGCTCTCCAGTATCTCATTCCCCAGTCTGTTTGTACATCCGGGGTTGCCCCATCCCAGGTGCAGAATCTGGCACTTTCCCTTGTTGAACTTGATATGGTTGGTGATTGCTCAGCACTCTGAGGACCTGTTGAGGTCTCTCTGCAGGGCCTCCCTGCCTTTGAGAGAGTCAACAGCTCCTCCCAGTTTTGTGTAAGAGGTGCTTATATCCTTTCCAGTCCTGCATCCAAGTAATTTATGAAGATGTTGAAGAGCACAGGGCTCATGATGGAGCCCTGTAGGGACAGTATCGAATGCTTTACTGAAATCCTAACAGATTACATCAACTACCTCTTGATCATCTAGTTACCTTAACTTGTCATAAAAGGAAATTAGGTTTGATAAGCAGGACTTTCATGAAGCCATGCTGGTTGTGACCAATGACAGTGTTGTCTTTCATTGTTTTTCAATACTTCCCAGAATAATCTTCTCCATAACTTTACCAGGCACTGAAGCGAGACTGACAGGCCTATAGTTTCTGGGGTCCTCCTTCTTGCCCTTCTTGAAAATCAGGACAATGTTTGCCAGCTTCCAGTCACCTGGATTCCCAAGACAGGTCAAAAATCATCAAGAGAGGTTTTGACGTTACATCAGCCAGCTCTTTGAGAATTTTGGGATGAATTCCATCAGGCCCCATACATTTGTAGGGATCCAGCTGAAGCAGCAGACCCCACACAATTTCAGGGTCCACTGAGAGTTGATGATTCCTGCAGTCATGGTCCTCCAGCTCAGGGCACTGAGATCCCCTTAGTCCATCATCTGTGTTGAAGACAGAGGCAAAGAAAGCATTAAACATCTCTGCCTTATCTCTGTCCCTGTTTGTGAGGTGACCATCCTCATCCTGGAATGAGATGATATTTCTATACTGCCTATTGCCATTAATTTATTTGAAAAAACTTTTTTTATTGTCCCCCACATTTCTGGCAGCTTCAACTCCAGTTGAGCTTTGGCTGCATGAATTTTCTCCCTACAGTGCAAGTAGCATCTCTGAATTCCTCCCATGTCACTTGACCTTGCTTCCATTGGGCATACAACTTCCTTTTTTGCCTTATTTCCAAGAGAAGATCCCTGCTCAGCCAAGCCAACCTTCTGCCTCACCTGCTTGAGTTCCAACATTTGGGAATTGCCTGAGCCTGTGCCTTGGGAGGTGGTGTTTGAAAAGTGGCCAGCACTGATGGACTGCAGCACCCAGGGGACCTTACTTACTAATTCCCTGAGCAGCCTAAAGTCTGCTCTCCTCATGTCCAGAGTTGAGGTTTTGCTGGCACTTTTCTTCCCATCAACAGAGATTTTAAACTTTATCCCTTTATGGTCACCGTGGCCAAGACTACCCCTAGTCTCCACTCAGGAGAGGCTCTCTGTTGACAAGCAGCAGATCAAGGAGGGCATCTTTTCAAGTTGGCTCCCTTAAGACCTGTTTCATAAAGTTGTCATCCATTTTTTTTAGGAATCTTCTGGCCCTGATTGTACCAGATATGTGGTCCTCCCAAAATCCTTCTAGAAAATCCATATGTTTTCTTTCTCTTGCTAATTTCTGCAGTTTAATGCTAGTTAAACAGGTTGCTAGATGTGCTTGTATGGCTGCTGTTGCTAAATGTGGGGGTACAGGTGGCCTCCAATGGCTGGAAGCCTTGGTGATGTGTGTCCAGTGAGGGACTGTGCCAGATGAGAGGCACAGGGGAGATGCTGGTGGTTTCAGGGTTGCTGCTGATGAGATGATGACAGCCAGCAAGGGCTATTTGTCGTGATTGTCAGGAGGCCCCAAAACAGATTCAGCCCCTCCCTCCCACTCTGTGAAGAGACAACAGAGGAAATGTCATTGTCTCCTCTCTGTGGATGACTAAGGAAACTCTCCCTCCCCTCAGTCTTGTTAGGAACATTAGATGTGTCTTTGTGCTTCTGGGACATGGTTGAGAAGGGGAGTCGACTTGCCCAGCTCCTTTGGACAGTCAAAATAATCTTCATGCTGGACTTCCTAGTTAAAAAATAGAATTAAATTATATATTTTATGCAGTAAGGTATATAGTTTGTCTATTACTTTTCCAAATAATTAAGTTTTAAATTTTATTGATTAGCATACCTTTTGCTAGAAGCTTTTGATGCAGGCACAGTGCTGGGTTGCAGGCAGCTGGGCACTATTAGCACCAACATCACCTTATGGCTTGTTTCCTCTCAGTATCTGCTCAGGTGACCACACTCCCACCAGCTTTGGTGTGACTCAAGTCTGGCATTGAAAGCATATTTGGGCTCAAGAGCTGTAAGTTGTAGGAGCTTTGCCAGCTCTATTCAAGCAGAGAAATCCCAGATAAAATGAAAACCAAGCTGGCCTTTCCTTCTTGGTGTTCAGTTGTCTTACTGGCAGCAAACCACACCAGCATCTCCGGAGAGCTAAATAACTTTCTCTCTTACTGCTTGTTTTGGTAGGTAGGAAAGATTTCTATTTCACATCAGTGAGACTAAAATGCAGTACTGTGAAGTGGAAGATAAATCTGAAGTGCTATCAGATTTTTCAAATCCTAGCCCATGTTCTGCTCACTGGGGACCCCTCCAGCTCTACAGCTGGCCTACATTTAACCTTGTATTTCTTGGCTTTGCAGCTCCTGGGCTTAAAAAACAGATCTCCCTGGATATCATCCTGGTTCTTTCTTTTACTTTCTTCATCCCCAATTTCAGACTGTTGGAAGAATAGTAGATGGAGCTGGTTCTTTCTTTCATGTGATCCATTGTGGGAATATGTCTTGTTTTCCCTTGTACAGTAAGAATCCACCATCAAGAAATAATATTTCTGGTTTTCTTCTCTATGTTGTTTGTTTTTTTCCCACCCAGAAACTTACTTTAAAATAGTGGGGTTTGTTTACTTATGCCCCTTTCTCTCTTGTGCTTTTCTTCCAGTATTTATGACATCCTCTTCCTTTCCTCCTATTTTCTTGCTGCTTGTGTTCACAGACATGTACTTCATCACAATTCACTTTATAAAGCATTGCCAGCCACACCATGTGACTTTTCACTGGCCACGATGTGCAGCCTCTGTTTTGGGTGATGGTCCAGGTTGTTTCAGCTATCACTCTTCAAGATAGCTAAATCCAGTGTTACTTTCAGGCCAAGAGGTTATAATCTCACATCAATCACAGCAATGTTATTTAAATTGGTAGGGTTGAAAATTATGACTATACTTATGATTTATTGATTGGTTTTTAACCTTTACAGGTTTTTTAAGGAACCATCTTCAGGTTCACTCACTGTACTATGCTTCCTTACGGCAGCAGCTGCCTGAGCAACACCTGTCAGAGGTCTCTCATGTCCTTTCACATGTGAGTTGACTGGAACCAAACAGGGCATCTGCTGCCGTTAACAGGGATCCACGTGGTATCTCTCTCCATATTGGACTATGAAGTGGGCTGACCCTGGCTGGATGCCAGGTACTCACTACAGCCTCTCTCTCGCTCCCCTCCGCAACTGGACAGAGGAGAGAAAAAAACAGTGAAGGATTCATGACTTAAGAGTTGGGAGAGGTTCACTTACTGATCACCATCATGGGCAAAACAGACTCAAAGAGGGGTTATCAATTGAATTTATTACTAACAGGGTCAGAGCAAAAGAGTGAGAACTAAAATAATCTTAAAAACACCTTCCTCCCACCTCTCCCTCTTTCCGTGTTCTCCCTCCTCTACCCTCCAGTGGTGCAGGGGAATGGGGAATGGGGATTACAGTCAGTTGTTGTTTCTGCCCCTGCTCAGGGAGAGGAGTCCTTTCCCTGCTCCCATGGGGTCCCTCCCACAGGAGACAGTCCTTGATGGACCTCTCCAGCATGAGTTCACCCCATGGGCAACAGTTCTTCACAAACTGCTGTTCCGTGAGTCACTCCTCCACGGGGTGCAGTGCTTCATGAATGAGCTGTACTGGTGTGGGTCCCCCAAAAGTCCTACCTTGGAAAAACCTGCTTCAGCGTGGGCTCCTGTCTCCATGGGCTGCAGGTCCCCAGCAGGACTCTGCTGCATCTTGGGCCTCCCACGGCGTCACAGCCTCCTTCTTGCATCCACCTGCTCCAGTATGGGCTTCTCCATGGGCTGCAGGTGGATCTCTGCACCCTGATAGTCCTCCATGGGCTGCAGGGGCACAGCTGCTCCACCATGGTCCTCACCACAGGCTGCAGGGGCCTCAGCTCCGGTGCCTGGAGCACTTCCTGCCCCTCCTTCTGCGCTGACCTTGGTGTCTACTTTGTTGTTCCCATGTTCTCACTCCACTATTCCCTGGCTGGAATTCTTTCTATGCAATACCTTCTGTTCTTAAATATGTTACCACAGAGGCATTACTATTACTCCTAATTGGCCAGCAGCAGGAAGTCCATCCTGAAGCTGGTTAGCATTGGTTTTACCAGACAGGGGAAGCTTCTAGCAGCTTCTAACAGAAGCCACCCCTGTAGCCCCCCTAGCCACAGAAACCTATGAGAGACTACATTTCATTAAAAGCTCCCCTGATAGCTCATAGAATCATTTAATCATGGAATATCCTGGGAGCAAGGTCCTGCACTGGGGTTGGGGCAATCCCAAGCACAAAGAGAATGGACAGAGAATAGATTCAGAGCAACTCTTAGGGGACGGACTTGGAAGCGTTGGTGGATAAAAAGCTTGACATGACCCAGCAATGCATGCTTGCAGCCCAGAAAACCAACTGCATTCTGGGCTATATCAAAAGCAGTGTGGACAGCAGGCCAGAGCAGGTGATTCTGCCCCTCTACTCCACTCTTGTGAGACCCCACTTGAAGTACTGCATCCAGGTCTGGGGCCCCCAACATAAAGACATGGACCTCCTGGAGTGAGACCAGAGGAGGGCTGGGAAGATGATCAGGGGGCTGAAACATCTCTCCTATGCAGGTAGGCTGAGAGAGTTGGGGTTGTTCAGCCTGGAGAAGAGAAGGCTCTGGGGAGACCTTAAAGCATTATTCCAGTACAGAAAGGGGGCCTGCAAGAGAGCTGGAGAGGGATTTTTTACAAGGTGACAGGATGAGGGAGAATGACTTCAAACTGAAAGAGAGTAGGTTTAGATTAGATATTAGGAAGAATTTTTTTTATTGTGAGGGTGGTGAGGCACTGGAACAGGTTGCCTGGAGAAGTTATAGCTGCCCCATACCTGGAAGTGTTCAAGCCCATGTTGGATAGGGCCTTGAGCAACTTGGTCTAGTGGAAGGTGTCCCTGCTCATGGCAAGTGGGTTGAAATTGTGCGATCTTTAAGGTGCCTTCCAACCCAATCCATTCAATGATATGAATCTATGATCCTGAGTTAGAAGGGACTCACAAGGATCATCAGAGTCCAGCTCCTGACTCTGCGCAGGACCAGCCCCAAGAGTCACACCATGTGCCTGAGAGTATTGTCCAAACACTTCTTGAAATCTGTCAGGTTGGTGCTGTGACCACTTCTCTGGCAAGCCTGTTCCAGTGCCCAACCATCCTCTGGTGAAGAATCTTTTCTTAACATCCACCCTAAACCTCCACTGAAGCAGCTTCATGCTGTTTCCTTGGGTCCTGTCACTGGTCACCAGAGAGAAGAGATCAGTGCCTGCTCCTCTACTTCTCCTTGTGAGTAAGTTGTAGACTGCAATGAGGTCTCCCCTCAGTCTCCTCTTCTCCAGGCTGAACAGACCAAGTGACCTCAGCCACTCCTCATAAGGCTTCCCCTCAAGGCCCTTCACCATCTTCATTGCCCTCCTTTAGACACTCCCTAGTAGCTTTATATCTTATATTGTGGTGCCCAAAACTAGTAAAGCCTCACCAGTGCAGAGCAGACTGGGACAATCCCCTCCCTTGACCAGTTGGCAGTGTTTTCCTGATTCCCCCCAGGACACGGTTAGCCCTCCTGGCTGCCAGGGCACTGCTGATTCATATTACACTTGCCATTGACCAGGACTCCCAGTTCCCTTTCCGTGGTACTGCTTTCCGGCATCTCATTCCCCAGTCTGTACAAACATTCAGGGTTTCCCCATCCCAGATGTAGAATCTGGCACTTTCCCTTGTTGAACTTCATATGGTTAGTGATTGCTCAGCCCTCTAATTTGTCGAGGTCTTCATGAGGGGCCCTCTCCGCCTTCAAGAGAGTCAACACTCCTCCCAGCTTAGTATCATCAGCAAACTTATAATACTTTGAAGTTATATATGCAAGTTATTTATGAAAACATTAAGGAACATTTGCCCTAAATGGAGCACTGCAGAACCCCTCTAGTGAATGGTTGCCAGCCTGATGTTACCCCATCCACCAGAAACCTTTTTACCTGACCTGTCAGCCAGTTGTTAGCCCAAGAGAATCTGTTTTCCCACCATAGATCTGGAAGCGTCATACAGAAAGGACAGTAGTGAGAGCAGCAGAATGTTCACTTCATTATAGGAAAGGTCAAACAATTAATGTAATGAGCTCCACAAAGTGTATAAGGGTGCAGATTCTGTCGATGCACAGGCTTAGAAGTCAGCAGTGTAATAAATTCCTGGAGCAGTTTCACTAACTTAAGAAAATTCTGTGATGACACTTGTCACAAGAGGCAAAATCTCCTCCCCCAACAAACCGAAAACAGACATCTCTCCTGTGTATCCTGTTCCAGGACCTTGACTGTGGAGGACTGCTAGGCACAGAACTATTAGTCTTATTAGCTTGAAATTACATCTTGAGAAAGTGACTGAACTTGGAAAGCTGGAAAGAAGAATTCCACTGAGGACCCACAGAGCTGGTGGGGGACATAAAACTGTTCATTATTCTTCAGGTCTGGGGAAAGTTATGGCAGAAGTAAAGAATTTATTTTGAAATACATTCTGGTTATTTCAGACACTAAGTGAAATTTGCAGCAGCTGAATTGTTAACATACTGTTTTTTCTTAAAGGGAAGAAAATAGTGTAAAGTCATGGCACACATGGGTGCACTCTTTTTTTCTTTGGAGTGAGATCTGAATTAACGTGATTTGAATTAGTCTGATAAACTTAGGAGAAAACTAGTCTGGGCTTTTGTAACTGGGAGACATACCCTATACAATGCAGCAGACAACACACACGCCATCTCTCAGGAGCGGTGATTAAGGATGTGGGTAGTGGCTCATTCCTGTCCCAGAGCTGAGCCCACCAGGAGCTCAGAGAGTTAGGAAGGAAATGCTCTTAATTGATCCTGGGTTTCCATCAAGCTGATTTAATCGCTTGAGTTGAGAATTGCTCTGTCTTTGTCCCTAATTTCTTCAGGATATCTGGATGGCCTCAGGAGACAGAAAAGTAATATTTGCATGGAAGATCATAAAAGAAGAGCTACTCCAGGCTAAATTTTGCCCTTTGATGCATATTTTGATGACAAAGGAGTGTCCTGGGCTAAAGAAAGAATCGGGTTTACATCTCATGTAAAGACTTGGGTTTACTGCTGCAAGATTAAACAATCAGCTTTAAATCAGGAGTTTATAGCAAATGATTGTTGGTTTGTTTTTGTAGTAACAACCATCATTAAAGAACTATTCAGTTTCTTATTGAAGACACAAAAAGGGCGAGGCAAGCGGCTAAAGCACTTGATATATAAGGTAGTAAATTTTATTGTATGAACATCTTTTTTTTCTTCTCCCTTACCAATTAGAGGGGAAAATTTAAATGTTATTTTATTGTTGGTGAATGTAGGGTTGGTCTTACACTGTCCTACTCTGATAGAGGAAGAGTTGGGAATCCTTCTTGATCTATGGGAGTGGCTATTCATTCTGCTTGATCGTTTAAAGAGGCAACATGCAAACCGCATACAAAGTGAAAAAAGCAGACCAAATCCCATCTCAAAGATTACTGGCTTCCGCACTAATTTTTTTCCTAGCAACCTGTCTGGAAAAACACAGATTCATTGCAGCTGCTTCAGGAACTGGCAAGCTTCTACCTATGTTTCACTGCTACAGGTATTACTTTTAGGATGTTTTTTGGATCACATATGATAAAAGGCGACTTTGACTTAGCTGGTTATTAGCTAACAAGCACAAAAAGCAACATACAGAAGAAGAGAAATAAGGCAGTGAATGAAAATTATGTAGGAGGGAGAAAGTGACTGCAGGAATCATTGAGTCATATTCTAGCTGCTGCTGCTGCAGGTGGTGTTGCCAACCTGTTGTAGTAATATCTTGATGACTGCTGGAAGATGCAGTCAGGGTGGTGATATTTACTTCTTGGAGAAGGCCACACTGTACCTTTCAGTTGGCCTTGAAATAAAAAATACTCCTCTAAGAAGTATTGTGGCTTCATCCTGTTAATGTAATCAATCCATACAGTCAAAGTTTATGACTCATGTCAAGCCTTGATGTTGGCAAGCCTAGTAGTGTATTGTCTGATCTACGGTGTCTTTAAAAGAACACTTTACATGCGTGCATTTTCTCATTTTGTCTCCTCTTGTTTTGTTTTGGGTTTTTTTGGTTGGTTGGTTTCATGGGGATTGTTTGTTTGTTTGTGGTTTTGTGTTTTTTGTTTTGTTTTGTTTTTTAACCTTGTCAAGTATCAGACTTGATTTAACTTTGGTTACTTTCAGAACTGGCTTCTTTGCAAGCATGTACCCATGCCCCAAGAGCTCCACTGAGGACAGTGCTAGACACAGGCATGCATTAAGGCCCAGACTAGACACAAAGACACTGCATTGTAAGATGAGTTATGCCTCCACAGCCACCCCTTTTCAATTACATTGCTCTTCTTTTCGCCAGGTAATCCTGATGTCTGCAGGTGATGTCAGTCCTCCACGGCCTGAGGATTCATCTGATTTGTGTCCAACCAGTGCATGCTGCTCTTTCTTAAAGTTGAGGTCTCAGCCATCACCCTTGTGGGTTATGGTGATTGGGAGATTAGTGAGTTTACCCTTGAACACAGCAGTATCACAAGTATCCCAGAGAGAGAACACAGGCAGCTCCACAGTAAGCTTTCCATCATAAGTTTTGCCACAAAAAAAGCTTTGGATGACTTGCATACAAAAGTAATTGTCATCTCTGTGTGTGCAGCTGCCTTGAGCCTGTGTGGAAGCTCATACAGCTTGACCACCATGACAACATCAGTCTGAATTTGCAACTACAAATTAGCTGTCACTGTCAAGAGCTGGTGGCTCTTCCAGCCATGGGTCCAGTAGGCATCACGGTGGTGCTTTGCAGCAGCAGCTTGGCTAATATCTAATCCTCTGTTCCCTCAGGGGCTGCAGAACAGCCTTCTTTTGGTAACATCCTACTTAAAATTCCTTCATATAATCTTACAGTAAATTCGGACTTCTAAAGAAAACAATCCCTTAAGCAGCTGTCCATAGTTTGTTTCCATAAAGATTTCCATTTAGGAACTTGTCTCCTTGTTTATCTTACAGAAAATAGTTTTCCAGTGCTTCAAATTTTCAGGGGATCTTGAGAAGGTGAGGAGGAATTTTGCTTGTACACAAGCTGTGGGAGAACATTTGGCATTTCTCTTCCCACTGATGTGTTTCTGCCTCCAGTTGGGATCCATTAGAGTTTCTCCACTTGGCTGCTGCCCTGCTCTCTTTCACATATAAGCAGCAAGACATCCATTTTCACTCTTTTCTCCAGTTCAAATAATCTTGTAATCTGATAAAAAGGGCCATTATGGGGACTAAAAAACAAAAAGTGGCAAGTCTTGTCCCCTCCTGACTTCTCTGACATTACCTTTCACTCAAGCTGCCAGAAAGTAGCATCTGCTTCCCTTGTTACCCTGGCATTTCCTCTGCGTGATGAAGAAAAATCCTCTTCCTCATTACCAGCCATGCATTGCCTCCTACTTTGCACCTGCATCTTGTTTTCCCCAATTATTTTCTTCACTTTAGTTTACAAGTCTTGATTTAGAAAGGAGTGAGGAAATGTAATTCTTCCCGGACACAGTTATTCTCCTCCTTACCAATCCACTGAAATGCTGTAATAATTGGCTCCTTCCTCTTCTCTTTCTCTCTCCTCAGATTCCCTTCTTTTCCCAGCCTTTGCTATTTCACCTCTCTTCCCTCCTCTGCTTCCAGCTTGTCCCATCTGCTTTGTGTTTAGCAGTGGGATGATCAGCTCTGCTGTGTGGTGCAGGAAGGGCTTGAACCAGAGGCTCTGTTTGACACCAGGAGCTTGGGGTGCTGCAGGTATTGGCCAGGGATGCCAGCCAGCCCCAGACAGTGTTTGGCATTGCACTCAGTGTCCCCTTTGGGACTAACTTCTTTGTATTCCAGAAGAAACCAGTGGGTGACAGCTCACAGATTTGATGATGATGGGGGAGGGGGGGGAGAGGCCAGTGCAAATAACCAGCTCTGTTTTTAATTCCTAAAACCTGGAGGAAAGGATCATCACAGAAATTGCCTTTGGATCACTAGCAAAATGCTGTAAATTCAGAGTGAATTGTAAGCAATCTCAAATGCCTCCAACCCCTCATTCTGTGTACCTCCTCATAACATGCTGGTGACACACAGCTCTCATGTGACAGTGGCCCATTCCCTGTGAGAGTGGCCCATTCCCTGTGACAGCTTGTCCAGGCACTAATAACTGCAATTAAATTGGCTCAGAGCCCAAGGCAAATGTTTTCTTCAACATATACCAGCGCAACTTAATACAGATAAGCTGCCTGTGAAACACATAACTTTGAAGGAGTTGCCATTTCTATCTCAAAATTTCCCTTCAGTTGATGAGAATAGTTAGTGACAAGTAGGGCTCACTGTGGAGATTGGAGGAACAGGTACTGAAGTTCAACACTAGTGCAGGTGGTGAGGTTTGACCTCTAGCTTCTATCGAGTGCTCAGATTCATCTCCAGTCTTTGGCCTCTAAGTAAAAACCTGCCTGATGCGGCTGTGATTTAGGCAAGCACTGAATGCAAATGTGCCTTCCTATCAATTGAGCAGGAAGAAACATTCATTTGACTGCAAATATCCTGACTGTTAAAGCAAGCAGTTTAATTACTGAATCTTGCTGAAATTCAGCTTCATTGAGAAACAAAGTATAATTCTCTTCCAGTGGGGGGTGACTGCACTTCTGTTCCCTTAAGGAGTGTGATAATTTCTTGGTTGGTGTGGTCCTTATGGTTGGTTAAAATCAATTTTCTTTATCCTAATTCTATCCACATAAAATCCTACTCTGCACCAACTGCAGCCACCTCTTTGAGCCCAAATGGACACTGTGATGACTTTTCTTAGGTGAATTTTACCTCATAAGTGTTGTGTCATTATTTAACATGATCAAAAGCTAGTACAATGGGTCTGTACAATTAAAGTGATTAATTTAACTTATTACCTTTTTTATAAGGAAAACAGATATATGTAATAAAATAATGCTCTTGTCTTAATCTTCTCTTATTCCTCTACAAATTGAGCCTCCCACATGTGGACCTTTTTCTCATTTAGTAAAAATAGAATAAAGCAATTTAACAGGATCTAGAAATTCTCCAGGACATGTAATTAAGGGCTTGGTCTATTTGTCTGCCTAGCTTTCATAATCTGCCAAATATACTTATATTGCTGCTTCTGGTCTAAAAGCTGGGGGATGTACTCTACTAGAAGGTCTGTACTAGCTTGGATTGCTTTCGACTTAGCACACAGCAAAATGTCTCGTATGCAAAAATTTGGGATTTTGACACTTTACATGAAAGAATAATAGAGGTGGAACTTCTATTAAGGAAAACTATTTACTTGGTTTTCATTATTCACTCCACCTGTTGCCTCGAATGGTTCAAATCAAAATGTTTTGACACCCAAATCGTAACATCAACCTGTGATTGTAAAGTTAGTGCATTTTTTAGCTGTTAAGGAACAGTGTATTGTCAGTTCCTCACATGCTGTAAATTGGCACATCGTTATTGAAGCCAGTTGTACTGTCTTGACTTCATGCAAAATGAATAGCTGGTCCATTGTATTCTGAGTCTTCATCCAATTCTAATTCAAATCAAATAATTCTCTTGCCAGCTTCATAGAGAGCTAGATCAGACTCTAGGAAACAATGGGGAAAACTGTAATTTGAATGATTTTTAAATACCATACCCAAAGAGGATATTTATGCAAATGTCCTTGGCTAAAATCCAATAAACAGAGCTGGTGACTTCAAACGACCTTCATCCCCCCACCTTGAGGGTCCCAGAACCAATGCAAAGAACTCTATAAAATATTTAAATTTTAGGTCTGGGGTCACTAGTACTAAATGGCTCCAAATGCCAACCAGCTGACGAGAGAGAAAAATTTAATGATCCCAATCTCTGATAGGATAGGAAAACTCTAGTTTAAAAGTTTAAAATTAGTCCTTTAATCTTATCAGCAAGCCACAATGGATGAAAGTAACTTCCTACATGATTCCAGTTTGTGAGAAGAGGGGAAAGAAGTGTGACAATGAGTCATCTGGTACAAAGCATCAGAATTCAGTAAATAAAGTAATTTTTTTTCCAGGCAAACTGCCTTTCATCTGATAAGGTCTGCATGACAGCTGTGTATTTCCAAGAGTGCCATTCTCTAGAGGCAAGAGAGTTTAAGAATACCAGTAACTCATGGGTAACCTTCTTCTCTTGTGTATTACCTCACATGCTCCTTTTTTCGGAGCTTCTATCTCAGCAAACGAAGGGAATCACGGGCAGTGCACATACTTATAAAGCTGTTCACCTCCGAGACTGACCCCCAGACTCCAACACAAGTCCTTGGACTGCTCACTTACAGATTTACAATGCCCTCAATCAGTCCTACAAATAAAAACAAGGAACAGGGACTGTTGTTAATAAGAGGCTTTGAATTAGAAATCTTGTGATTTGCTGCTGGCACAGACAGACTGGCACAACCTTGTCAACCCTGTTAATAAACTTCTGTCACAGAGCTGACCTGCTGACAGGCTCCACAAGCTGATGACATCTTGCAGCTCTTGAGCAAAGATTGTTTCACAAGTCAATGTAGAAGGCTTCTCTATTATATTATTTTTAGATTAATGTTTTTTTTAGAGAACTAGAGTGAAAAGAGAAGAAGGGAGGGCTGTGACATCAACATTTTCAAATGCTTCCCCCTTTCCCCCTACCCTTAATCTATGCTGAATTCCCATTCAGTGGTTGAGCCTTTCAACTCCACTCATCTTCCAGCAAGAAAAGGACCACAACATGGCAGTACTGGACATTGAATGAAATACATTTCGTGGAAGGAGGTCCTAAGACCAGGAACCAGCTGTTTCAATAGAGGATGAAAGACAATATATGACTGTTGACAGGCAGGGAATAGTGAACTAAATGACTATGGGCTCAGCATAACCATCTTGGCACTGTTCTACACAGGGCTGCTCACTGACACCACTCTGTCAGTGTCCTCACCCCTCACGAGCTGTCTGTCCCAAGTGCATCCACACTGCACATCACAAGATACACCTGCTGAGGAGGCACCTGCCTTATGCTGCACCACCTCTGGAAAGATCATAGAATCAGAATCATGGAATATCCGGAGTTGGAAGGGATCCATAAGGATCATCGAAGTCCAACTCTTAGTCCTGCTCAGAACAGCCCCAAGAATCACACCATATGCCTGAGAGTGTTGTCCAAACGCTTCTTGAACTCGAGACAGGTTTGGTGCTGTGACCACTTCCCCTGTTCCAGTGCCCAGCCACCTAAGGTGAGGAAGCTTTACTTAACATCTACCCTAAACCTCCCCTGACAAAACTTCATGCCATTCCCTTGGTTCCTGTCACTGATCACTAGAGAACAAAGATCAGTGCCTGCCCCTCTGCTTCCCCTTGTGAGGAAGCTGTAGACTACAATGAGTCTCCCCTCAGTCCCCTCTTCTCCAGGCTGAACAGATTAAGTGTCCTCAACCACTCTTCATCTGGCTTCCCCTAAAGACCCTTCATAATCTTTATAGCCTTCCTTTGAACACTCTGTAATAGCTTAGTATCTTTCTTACATTGTGGCCCCCAAAACTGCACACAGGACTTGAGGTGAGGCTGCCCCAGTGCAGAGTAGAGTGGGACAATCACCTCCATCGACTAGCTGTTGATAATAGAGATGCTAGAACCCTCTAGTACTGAGCCTGGGTGCTGCCCCTCAGCACACCCACTGCTACCACTGCATTAGGACACGGCATCGGGATGGTGCCTGCCTGGCATTAGATGGCTGACACCCACTGTGTCTTGACAGATTTACACATCCATCATGCAGACCGTAGCTGACAGATGTGAGGGGGCACCAAAGAAACAGGTGGTAGCAAGAGTCAAACGAAGCAGTAGGGGCAGTTCTTAATGCAGCAGTGATTGGACCTGGAGGACTCTTTACCAAAGGAAACTGAAGCTCCTTAGATGGTTTATATGAATTCATTAAAAATTGAGGTAAGCATTTGATAACTGTTGGAGGTTGTTAAATATACATAGAAGCCTCAAGCTCAGAAAGGCCATGGCAAAAAGTAGTTGAATCCTGGAGAGATATCAGTAGAAAATATCATATACATTTGCCCTGGTCGTATACAATCCTTAGGCATCTGTGGATCACTGTCACTGGTCACCCACTGGAGATAGAATATGGAGGAATCTATACCTTTGTTACTACATGCTAGAGCACCCTGCATCTGCAGAAGCATCTGCAGTGGCCCATTGCTATCTGGATGTGAAAGGTTGCCTTCAGAGGTTCTTGTGGTCTGTACTTTGGGAAGTAAGTGTGTGTATTCATGCCCTCTTCTGGGTTCAAGGCAAGGTGAATTTTGCAGAGATCTGCAAAACTGTGCACTGACTGCCCAAGTCACATGTTGTGGCTGTTAAAGATGTCTCGAGTGGCCACTATAGCATGCAGGAGGTATGACTCCATCTATGCTTGGACCACCAGTGGGGCATGCTATTCTCTCCAGTGGTGATCACCACTCCATCACCCAGTGGGACAACACTGATGGGTGCATGAAATTTATTTGCACACCTTGGCCATACTGGTCATGTACAAGGTATCCTTGGGGTATCTCAGTGTTGTCTACCTTGGAGATAAACTTGATGCCAGGTTGGAGGAGGCCAGTAGTCTGCCTGAGGACATCCAGGTCCTTCACCCAAACTGTGCCAAGTTAGTAGTGAGCCTGAAAACCTACATCACTGTGATCCCCACATTGGTCAAGAAGCACATGTTATCTTTGCATACATCAGCAGAGTCCTCTGTCTCTATAACCTTCTATATCACTCTGCACCACGACTAGTAACACCTACGCTACTACCTGCCCTTGAGACGCCTCTTTCTCTTTCTATCATTTCCAACTCCATCCTTTCTTATAGTTTTCCTTGCTCTATCACCTCTCTTTTCACATGGCAGACTATTCTGTCCCAGCTCCACCAACCTGGCTGGATTTGCCAGCCTCTCTCACTGAAATTCTCTCTCTGTGAGAAAAAATGTTACTTCTCTTTTGGACTCTTCATTGTCTGAAGCAAGAGATGTACCTCTAAGCTGTGATGACCAGCTGCCCTCAAAAAATGCTCCAGTGTCATCTCGGAGGACACACATGGCAGTTTGCCACAATCTGGACGTATTTTCCTGACACATGAAAGTCCATGTTAAGAGGGACAGAATCTGCTTGAATCATCCAATCAATCAAATGTGATGTGACCTTCTATCTCAACCAAGTATGTTGTATCAGCTCTTAACTGAGCTTTTGGCTTGGTCAAGGCTGAATGTGGTGAGGGGAAAGAATAGCCAAGCACCAGTATAACAGAATACAAATTCCTCTCTCATATACCTCCTAGATTTTAAGGCCTGTCCAGCAGCCCTAGATAATGTGCTTTTCTACTTACTATTATCTTCTGAGCATCATCTGGAGACCTGTGCAAATTGTAGCAGAGTCTTCACAGCTTAACCCAAGTAGCAGCCTTGTAAATCTCATGTTCTGCTGACAGCTACAGCCTGACTACTCTAGAGTGCCTCAGGGTCCCTTGATCATGATTGATGATCCAACAGCACTCAGGCTTCTGTGCTACACAATGTCGGTGGTGCCTGGCACACAGGTGATGCTGTTCAATGAATCATTTATTGAACTGGACACAGCTGGACATTCATACAGATAAGCACAAGGTTTTGAAGAATACAGTGGTGCTGGGACTTGTGCAAAGGGTATGACAAAATATTTTCCCTTGAATTATCACAGAACTCCAAAATAATGAAATTTGTTCATTATTAAGGCCTGCATGGATGCCATGAGATATTTCTAAAGATCTGTACACTTGTAATGGTAGGAAGGTCCCTCCAGCAGTTGCAGGGCACAAAGAAAATGCTAGCTGCAACTATCTTGTTGGCACTCTCATTGCTCTGGGGCTAGGGGATCTCACATCACCTCATCTTTAGAAGATTCTTACTGTTGACTGACCAAGACATCCAAAGATACCTCTCCCCAGCCAACACTTCCAAACGTAGGTTTGGTTCCTTTCATGTAGATGGTCCATCATAACAGTGAGCAGGAAACCAGGCAGTTTGGCTACTTCATACAGCCTCCATCACTGGTGGGTAGCTGATTAGACAATTGCAGGAGTACCTGTATATATCTTCATACAGACATTTCTGGAATCCTAGGTAGCTTTACATCTAATTCACTCTCTCAGACCCTTATTGAAGTATTCCTTGTTTTGCTACAAGCTGAAGCCATGAGGAGAGTGTTTGCAGGGCCACCTCATGCTGCGGTGTAGAAGCCCTTCCTTAAAATGGACCCTTATGGGCCATAATGTCTACATGTTCTCCGATCTTTGGAGAAACTCCTGATAGGTGGTTGCCATTCTACCACGGAAACCAGATTTATGGCATGCCCAGCCAGAAAACCTGAACACTTGTTGACTGGTGCTGCAATATCCTTTACATTAAAGACAGCGTTGTGGTCTCAGTCCTGGTGTGACCATTTAGATTTGTGCAGTGAATGCCTCACCTCCCTCATTCCTCAGAGCTTGAACACTGTCCTGTTACACCAGGTTACTGGTGACTCACTATGGTTCACCAATCTGACTGGGTCAGGGCCCGATGGAGAGCAACAAGGAGGCTCTCCTGCCTGTTTAAAAGAGTGAAACAGGGAATGGTGGCTTGGGGTGCTTAGTTGGCGTTTGCCAAGCAGGGGTCTAGCCCTGCAGATTTTTACAGGTGCATCAAGACAAGTTGTTGTACTGGAAATAGAATAAGGAAGGCTCAAAAGAAATATTTACCTGGCAATATCCCTTTAAACCCATGACTCATTGTCGCTAGCACACTTCTGATTCTCTTTCCATTTATGTCTCAAGGACCAATACCTCAGTTCATGAAAATTTTAGGCAGTTGTTTTTCTGTGTGGTGTTTAAAACTCTGTCTAATGGATGTAGGTAGCACTGACTTTGTTATGAGGGAATGGTGGTCCAGTGAATAAGTCCATGCACTTCTCCAGCTCCTCATCAGAACATGTGAGGCTGTGAGTGGGTCTGACAGGGTCAGACTTCATCATCTGAAATGGAGCAATGATGGAGGAAATGCTGCTTCATATCTTCTCAACCATAGCCTCGGAAAGCAAAACAACTTAAATTTCAGGGCACTGTTTTAGGGAAGAACGTTTTGAATCAAGGTGCAGGTCTAGTAATAATACAAGGTCTCATCTCACATTATTGCATTGATTATTGTAATTATGTCCTTTCTGAACACTTTCAGGCTAGACTCTACCCAATTATAGGTGTTTTAAATATGTTTGTACTGTACATCGTGTGGTGATGGAGAAAGAAGACAGTATATGTATTTTATTTAGTTTCCTGTTCTTAGAATAAGGTTTTTTATGGATAAGATAGTTGGCATTACTAATATTCTTTATTTCACTGATGGCTATATATAAAGCTATCTTCCTGTGCATCATGCCAAAAAGGTACTTATGTGTGTTTCTGCAGTGCAGAGTGTCCAGGATGAACATGCTTCATCTGTTGGCATGTCTGTGATTACTTCATATGTACACATTATCAGGTGCTCTCATGCTTTACTGAACCAGACGTAGTTTTAAAACTGAAGCAACAAGTGTGCCTATCAGATCTAGTTTTACCTCTGCTTAAGCACCAGTAAGCTAATTCTGGGTGCTGCAAATTACTCTCCTCTGCTCTGATCTGTTATTCCTCCTTCCCAAACTGAGACCCTCTGACCCTTCTGCCCTGATCCTGGCAGTCTCCGGCAGCTCTGCCAGCCTCTCTGAACTGGGCCTCTTGGTTGCAAATGCCTGTAACCTCCTAGCTGCCAAGCAGCTGACTTGCCAGGCAGGTCTCCCACCATGGCACAGTTTGAGGTATTGATGGTTCCCACTGGGGCAGAGAGAGAAGAAGAAAAGTAGGCCTGTACTGTTTGGCAGCCTGCTGGGTCAAGCCTGCTGGTTTAACAAGGGAAAGAAAGGGAAAGAGATTATTATCCACCTTTTTTTCCCCTCAGTTTTCCCTGTGTGCTTTCAAAGAGTGAAGGTCAAAACTGAATGCCAATGTTTCCTGTGCATTTATCAACTGTCACCAGGAAAAGGAACCCCAGGTGAGGGTCTGCAGATGTCCCATGCTCCCTGCCGGTCCCACTGTTCAATTGTCAGCAGTTGTGGCCCACCATAGCTATTTTATGTAATGATTTCCCCCAACCATCCCAGACTTCAAATTGTGTTTGGGAGCATCAGTATCATGGTTTGTGTTGTTATGAGTTAATGTCTTCTGGTCTCTGAGTCACTGCTGATGAATATTCGGATGTTTGGAGCCTCATCTCTTGCACATATGAACATTTTCCAGCAATGTTAATGAGCTTTGCAACTAACTGTTGTTGACTAGAGGATACCCAGAGTCAACCACAGCAACGAAAGTAGGAACAAAGTAGCATACTGCCATAATCCAAACATCCTGATAGCTAAATTCTGACCTGCTGACCATAATGCTTCTAGAGTCAAGTACTTCAAAATTACATGAAGCTTTTATTTGTCCTACATAAAAATACTGATTTCTAGTCAAACCCAGAAAAACAAAAAGCCCTACAACATCCAAAACCTATTTCTGTACCATATCTGAAAAATATTCACTTAAGGCTTCTTATGCAGCATAAATTTAAAGTTTCAGTAATTCAGGAAGGGGATATATGATACTAAAATGTTCTAAATCCCTTGAATATGTTTCAATATGTTTTTTTTTTCAGAAAGTGACCTCAATTGTGATAGATTTTTATGTCTAAGCTCATACAGACCTACTAGTCTCAATAGCTCCTCTTCTTATAGTAGCAGGCACTGAGATCCTGCATGTAAATCATGTTGCAGACTCATTAGTGTTACTGCTGCTTGGTTGCTAGCTGAGACATCAGTTCTGATTTAGGGTATTTTGACACTTAGCAACAAACTAAGCTTTGTGAGCAGGTGGCTGAGCCAAAATAGTAGCAGAGTTCGCAGTTAGCTGAAATAATAACAAGGAATTGCTGGTCAGAATATGCTTTCTTTCTTGATTTATTAAAACAGCCTACGAAAAACTCGTTTGTGAAGGATCCACTCCCACGAGACACCTGCTTCTAAACCACCATAATACAGGTGTGCTGCTTTTGCACACAGAGGAACAGTTGCCACACTCAGATTGTCTAACCAATAGACCCATTCACCTGTGGTGGCCAAAGCAGTCAACAGTGTGTGTTTCTTGCCTACCCAGGAGATCTCTAACAGCTCAGTTCTAAGCTCTCTCAACAGATTCTTGCACCTGCAGCTCTAAATCTACCCTCCTTTCCAAATTGACATTACCATGTTCTCTGCCTGAAGAATTGGAAGTTGTCTCAATTGTTCTGTAGGACAGTCTCTCCCGGCTCTGGTGTGGCATTTCCCTTTCTCTCACTCCATTTGGGCTGTACAGAGAGGCTAAGGATATCCACTTCTTAGTGATACCTTGGAGCAAGGACCTCCTCTCACTGGTTTCCAGCCTGGCTGTCAAAGTTGACCATCACCTGCTCAACTTCACAGGTAAAACAACTTTCCAAGCACTGGAGACATCATGAAGCTGCCACTTCGCTGAACAGTGTCCACAAACTTTCCCCTTCTGAAAGGGAAGGATACAACTGTTCCTCACAGTAAGACCCTTTCAGTGTGTCAGACAGCCACATTAAAACAGAAGAAAATCAAAAAAAATCTACTCTTCACCAGCTCTCCACTTAGGACCACGCGTACTTGTACTCTCTGGTTGCTCTTTATTCCTTTATGCTGCATGTTTGCAGTCTAATGCAGGATTATGAAACCCATGGCTGACAGTCAGACACAACCTGAAAATTAATCTCTCATGGTCTGTGGCCACTTGGTTTTTAAAGGCATGACCACTGGCTCACCTGAAGGCCTGAGCTCCTGGGGTGGCTTGCCAGCAGTGGTTCAAAGAGCAGAAGAGCTCTTGTCAAGAAGGTGAGTCCCATCCTGGCCTTAAGACTGGAGGAAGGTGCTTGGGGAGGTCCGAGCATCCGTCTCTTCATTGCAGCTTGATGATTTCACTGCAAGGCTGTGAGCAAGTCTCTTCCAGAGTTCTTGTGTTCTGCAAAATGGGGCTAGAAATAGAAATTTGTCTTATGCGCGAGACTTGCCATCTGTTTGGGAACCTTGCTAGCAGGTTCACCAGCTGAAAGTTAAGTGTTGAAGGCTTTGTATGGGAGGATGAGAAGGTGTATGTGTGTGGGGGGGGCAGGTTGGGGTGGTAGCCTTGGAAAGACTCATACAGCAATTGTGTAAGCAGCAGAGGGGACTGGAGGCACAGCCTTGGTAGAGACAGCTGTGGGTTTTTCCAGTGTGCTGTGCTGGACACGAAGCTCCACGCTCAGGCTCATAGGCCACATAGTAAGTGGTGGTTAATGGGTAGCAGGCATCCATTTTTCTGGTCCCTTCATTATGGGCATCCAACCTGAACCACTTTAGAGGGCAAAACCTAGTTTCAGAAGGCAGAGGAAAAATAAGCTTTCTTGCAGCATCTCACTTTGAACTTGCAAAAATCGCTAGTCACTTTCTAAAATCCTGACAGTTTACATTTACAGATCCTTATGTATAAAGAACTAAGTTTTATTAACAGTTCCAGAAGAAATCAATGAAGATATTACAGAGAATTGTGATCCCAGTGAGGAAATTAGCTGCAGGAGAGGAGGAATTGTTGACAAGCAAGAAGCTTTTCCCAAAAAAATACCACTGCCATTATTAGGAAAGCATGAAATAAAAAGATATATATAACTCAAGACATGAGTGAGTTGTCTGGCTTAGGGGAGAAGGTAAAGGAGAATTGTTTTCTAAGAAGTTATTTTTAAGATGTAAGCAGGTCTTTAAAACACAGGCAAGAATTCTGCATATTACATTCACTAGCAGAGGGAATTCAGCAAATGAGAACCAAACCCAAAGGGTTCCATCCCAGATGATAATTTTCATGCAAGGGGTGTTTGAACATACCCTTGGAGCCACATGGAGAGATTGGGCAGGGACTTCTGCAGCAAGTGCACTGCAGAGAAAGAGGAAGAATGATGAGCAAAGGTCATGGTATAGACTGGAGTTACCAGAAAAAAAGTAACCCTGTAGTAAGAGGTCAGATCCTGTTACTGCTTTTATGAGCACATAGCCTGATTATTACCATGTGCTAAATTAGATTATTTCTTAACAGTAGCTCTTGAATAGCCCTTTACACTTTCACATCTGAGTGCTTCAAAGATGCCTGAATAGGAGTGTGCATGTGTATGTGTGTAATGCTTGTGTGTGGAGACCCTGAGGGCACTCTGGTTGATGTGCCAAGGTCTAAGCATGGACCATGGATACATGGTCCAAGCATTTAACTGGAATGACTTGAAAGACTTTCTAAGATAAAACAAAGGCAGGGAAAGAGTTCTGGCAATGGAGAAACAGCAAGTGAGAAGCATTGAACTTGCTTCTGGTGCTCTCACCTTTACATCTCAGTGCCTGATTTCTGAGTTGGGAAACTCAGAAATGTACTCAGTTTGGGAACTCAGTAATGTACTCAAGGCTACTGAGTCAAACAGACCGAGGCTCAGACCTCAAAGGTGTTACAAACCTTCCTGTCAAACCTCCAGGGGACCAGGCTAACATTCAAGCTACAGGATGTATTATGTACTTTACCACAAAGTTGATTCATTTTCACATCAGCAGTCTGTATACGTGCTAATATTTAAAAAATCAGTGGGTTAGTTTAAAGGCAAAACAATTGGTAATGCTTTAGAATCAATATCAGCTGAAGTGACTGACTCAAAGGCAATAGAAAACCATTAAGATTGTAGCAATAGAATGAAACAAGCTTTTACGGAGATAGAGCTAATTTTGAATGATAGGCGTCAAAACATGACTGGATGTTCTTCTAAGGTGCTAAAAATCGTGTTACTGTGCTGCTCCATATGACTCTGAGTGACTCTGGACCAGCCTTCAGTGTAATGATACACTTAAAATGACTTACAAATTTGAGAGAGAAAACAGGTGAAAAGCGTTTTCAAGGCTGATGCAGTAGAAAAAATGTTGGTCTCTGATAAAATGAGAAAACCTGGCTGGAGGATGGGGATGTTGTTTTACTGCACTTGTCACACAAAAATTCTCAATTGATGTACTCCTCAAGAGAAATTTCTAAGTCAAAGATGACACATCTATGGCATGTTCAGTATTTGCACTAGTATAAATTAAAAGTATCAAAAACTCATGGTACAAGCATCCAAACTGGGCTAATTAAAAGTAGATCTCGTTGCAATCAAAAAACCTCTTAGTCAATAAAGAGCACAAAGCCAAACCAAGGCGTGATGTAAGCCAGTCCAACTCTGACACAACAGCTGCTTTTGGTATTACTTTAACCTGTCTTTACAACACAACAAAACATAGTTAATATTGATTCTTTTAGAAGTTGGCACATTATCGATGCTTTTGTATGTGTTCTGGTAAGACACATCTCTTCCTGGGAGGGACCATGTGCTTTCACTGAAGACAGCAGGAGCCAAGAACTTTTTACTCAGTATCTTAAAAAACAGCCCTGTACCTCACTGCAAATCAGCCCTCACCAAAAGCAACCATCTGGGACATTTGTTGCTGAAGCTGTTACATGTGGAATAACTTTAATTCCTCTATCTACTTCTGTGTTACATATAGGATTTATAACAATCTGGAGTAGTAATACCATGTTTCTAATTTTTTTTTTAAAAATCCACAGTTCATGTTCAGTCTTTGGGAAAAAAACCCCAATATATAACTTTCTGATCGTCACGTGGTTTTTCATTTGAAGCTGAGTAAGAATTACCCTATACTATAAAAGTTTGTTTATTCTTATAATTTCTTCCCATTTTTTTGTTTCCCTGCAAGTGTGAAGTTTTTGTAAAAACAAAGACAGCAGTGGTCATTCTGAGGATCACTTTCTGGAGTCTGTGGCTCAGCATTGGTCCTTGGCTCCAATCAGTGCTTGCAAGAAGTATGAACCCTTTCCCGTTGTAAAACCAGGACATAAAATAGAGAGCAGACTTGCACAAGGATGCCCAAAAGTCAACTGCAGAGCTTATTTATCCTGAATCACCTTCCAGCTCTGTCTGGTTGGCATCATTGCCCCCTTGGCAAATGACTGATCATCAGAAATGTTTCCCCCTTTCTCTGGCTTCAGGAGTGGGTTTTGTTAATTCCTACAGTAGGGAGCTATGGTTCCTGTTCAGGTTCTCTGATTTTATTCCCACTATTCCCCTTGATTTTCTGGTTAATTTTTGGAAATCCCCTAAAGTCAATATATGTGACAACAAGAGAAGCAACAGCCAGACTTCTGAAGAAGATTTACCAGCTCCTCTTTGTGTTACTGTTTATCTTTTCTGGTGTACACTAGGAAGACCAGTGCTGTTCCTGGAGTGGACTTCATTGCCCATGTCCTTTACCAGGAACCTATTAGTGTGGATTGCAATAGTAAATAGATCTACTGGAACCCAGCCAGACATCAACAATATACATCAAAATTAATGAAGTATTGAAAATAAAAAGGAAGAGGAAAAACACTGTTGCCTTTTAATTATTTGGTGTTTCCCCATGTGTATTACTTTATTTTCAAGCTTGCAGTCCAGGTTGGAAAAATGCTGTTAACTGTGCTTCTGTCGAATGTTCATAGCATCAGAACCTTTGGGACAGTAGGAGATATACAGGTGGGCACAACACCGCAGAGTGCAGTGCCACCAAAGCAGATAAGTGAAATGCAACACTTTTCGTCCCCATACTCATTTTTATTCTATGAAGTCTTAGTTCATTCTTTCTTCCAATACCATTAAATGCTGCTTTTCATAACTGCATAATTGTTGAAGGTCTGATCAAGCAGCACCTTATTTGACAAATCAACCCACTGAGTTAACTGTGGAGTGACACCTTGATCAGCAGGCACAAGTCAGGTTCTCATCAGTTTCTTTGACATGATGGCAAAACCAGATCAGAAGCAGAAAACCCAGAAAAAAATCAGAAGCAGAAATTACACAATCTGATACAGGAGTTCCCAAACAAAGACCTAATAAGAATCATGAAAACCAGGTAAAGAAAAGCTATGTAAAACTTTTCTTTCCAAGGAAAGGCAGTTACATAGACAAAAGAAGAATAATAACTCCCCCTTACTTTTCTGTCTAGATTGGCCCATTGAGATGTGATACCATTGGTACTGCTACATGTGCTTCTTATTAATTGTATGGTGCTGCTCTTGCTCTAAAAGCCAGAGTGATCTCTCTTGGCAGTTTTTGCTCAGAGCTTGAGTAATATCCCTTCTGTGTTCAATACAGAAGATGTGATAGAATAAATTCACACTGCTCTAACATGCTACTCACTTCTGGCTGCAATGATCCCAACCAGCCCTTCCCAGGAGAGGGAAATACCTCTCTAGAGGAATCTGGGTACCTCCAATGACTGTAGAGCCATTGAAGCTAATCCCCACACCAATATCCAGAAATATGAATCCAATAAATTCCTTATATCAGAGTTTTTGTCCTGGTAGCTGCCTAGCAACTCTCCTGAGTACTAGGAGCCCCAGCTTTGACCAAGGAGAACGATAATGCCAGGGTGGATAACTTGCCAGGGATTTCCATAAGACTGGGAAAGAGTTTTTCATCATTCCCCAGTCGAAACATGTAATGTTGAAGCACTCGCTACAGCATTTTGATGAAAGTATGGACTGAACAGTACAGAAGGTAACAGAGATGTTCTTGTTACACAAGCAGGGGTGTGAGCCATAAGTCCCTTTCCTGTTCCAGGAAGAGAGATATTTAGCCGCTGTTTCTTTGAGTAGTGACATAAAGGAAACAAGATCTACTTGGTGACAGGAATTACAGATGTCAGAAAGAAAGCTACATGGCCACTTTGCCTGCTGGCATATCTGTGTTATTCTAGATATAGCCCCTCCTGCTCCTCTCCCTCACTATTGTCCCTAGTTGTTGTATTTGTTCTCTGGCAATCAATGTCTAATACCTAAAAATCATATGTAGAGATTCTCAACATTGTGCCCTAAAGGTTGTAACAGCCAAACTGCCAGGTATAAGAAACAGACATGTCAACAACTAACTGTTTTTTGAAACTTTAAAAATTGGCTGATCATGGAATGATCTGTTTGGGATTATAGGTTAGCATATGGTGACAGTCAGAAACGGATCTCTAATAAAAAGGCACTGAGAAAGATCTTCTAAGAAGCATTGAGGCCATGCTTCTCTAACAATAGCTGTAAAACATGTGAGGCGTTGTAGGTAGGTGCACTATCACACAGGACGCCCTCAACCTACTGTGCTCCAGGGTAAACATGGCACCGGCTGCATAATACTGGAGTGGCCTGAGGGCCACACTAAAGTGGCAAACCACAGATGGAGGAAGCTGTGAAAAATATGATGATGGAAAGAGAAGCAGCTGGCATCTTTGTCTGCAGTAGTAAGGAGCTGAAGAACTGCAAACATGAATGCAGTGTCATGATCTGGTCCATTTGATCAGTGTGGTTTCAGAAGTTCAGCTAACAAAAAGCTGAACAAAATAAATGCCATTTCCCAGAAAAACTAAAGTCTTACAAAAACCTCCTGATGTTACACAGCTTCCTTAGAAAGTCAGCAGTAAGACACTTAAGATTTTACTTTCTTATATTCTGACAAACCCCAGTCTGAAATCTGCTCCTTTTCCCCCTTTTCCTCAAAATGAGGGCCTTTCCCATTCACTGAACCTCTCATCTTTGGTTGTAACCAGTGTAAGTTAGCTTGCAATTTGATGTTGACACTTCCCTGATGCTCAGTGTCTCTGAATGCAAAGGTATTTTTTTTCTTAGGCACCAGTAATGCTGATGAGGTCAACAGAGCTTTGGGAATAGGTTTTATTACTTAAAAACTCTTCCAGAACTAGCTGACCAGAGCACAAAGTATTGTTTTATATTGCAAAAACTGTGGCTACCTAACTTAACCAGTTGCAATGCAGAAAATAATTCATCAGCATGTTGCAGTGGGGTTTATAATGGCCCTGTGCAAAGCTTAACTTAGTAGGGAAAATGTCTTCCTACAAATTAAAATGTTTAGGCAGCAAAGGCTTTGGAATATCATCTTTATAACAGTCCCTAAATTAGCTCAAGTTGTTTGTTTTATAAAGGACAATAAACTCAAAAACTTTTAAGCAAACAGCAGGGCAAACTTTTACAGCTGCAAAGGGGATTTGGAGCCTGTGTGCATCACTAGTGAAGAACACTGCATTTGGTTAAAAGAAGACCAGTTCCCAAAGCATGTATCTTGGTACAGGCACAGATACAGGTATATCAGCATAAAAATACTTCTGGGGATCACATGGGATCAGTGTGCCACTCTATATAGAGCACCAGCAATTCCTGCTGATAGGAAAGCAGACCTGCTGGAGACTAGATAAGCTTTTCCTTAAAGCTGGACTATTAAGTATTCATACTTCTTGAGGTGCACTTTGACTATGGCTTACAGTGGACAACCTACTTGCGCCTCCTATAGGAGTGCACACCACAGTAGTGGTGTGAGTACTTTTGTACCATTACACCTACACAGGGAAAAACTGAATGTTTCAGTGCTCTCAGATTGCATTGCCCAAGCAGATCTTTGCCATGCAGCTGTCACAGATGCTGAGATCTTGACCATCCCTCACATCTTCTGACTAGGAACATGTTTATGAAACAACAGCTTACAGTGTTTTAGTTCATGTCACAGAGATCTCAGAGTACACATTTTTTCTGCTCAGTTTTGTCTGAGGGGGAATTGAAGAGTGCATCAAAGGCTCTCGAAGCACTCATAGCCATTCAGATCAGAGACGGACACTACTATAAACCCTCCAAAATACAGTGTAGCTATTGGGTACTCAATACCAGCTGCTTTACTCTACAGATCTACTCCTGTAAAACTGACTAATGCAAATATAGCTAAAGAATATTAAAACTGAGCTACGGCTCATTAGATCTACCCCTTACTATGCGAGGTTTTTTCTGTACAGTTGTCTGAAGTTCACAGCAGAATTCCACTATTATTTTGCGGGCTATTTTCAAACAGAGGAATTTTGTAGTCAGATAAAACAACAGGAAGAGCACTGCATAACCACTGAGACTCTGAGACATATGTACTTTGAAGAAGAGCAGCATGCAGATAACATTAAAGAGCACCTCAGAACCCTATGAATCTACATAGTGATGAAAAAATTAGTTGGTTTTCAAATGTTAATGCCCTACTTATTATCAGTAAACTGTTGTAGAAAGATGATCCATAGTCTTTTCAAGGGCAGTCACAGTGGTGGTTGTAGGAGAGAGTAGAGGATTTCATGAAACAATACATGCAAAAGCACAAAAAGTGTTCAACCTTTACTGTACAGAACTTGTAAACAGGGCAGGTTTTGAATCTGTTTCAGCTGCAGCTGGACCCAGGTTTAACCTAATGAATCTGGATCCCAAGAGACCAACATTCGCCCTGCACAGGTAGGCCATTCACTCATGAGCAGTGTCCTTTCAAAATACAGATGCTTAAAACAGCTGTATTGGCTTTAGATGATACTTGCAGTGACATAATATTGGGAGGTGTTTAGAGGAGAGAAACAAGCATGGAAGAGTTTCTGTGGCTGAGCTACAACTTCTAGATCTGAAAAATATGTGATTTGGAGGAAACACAGTACAGAAATCTATGAAATTATAGTTCACATGTTATAGATTGAAGTTCTTCCTGTTTCTCCCAGTAGCAGAGATACATACTGTCAAAGAAGGTCAGTAGGAGAATGAGATTCAAAATAAGTATAAGATGTTTCATTATATCTCTTGCTAGCACACCGGGGGATCTCCTTGCAAAGCAGGTAATAGATGCTAAAATCTAACAAAGCCATTAAAAGTCACAAAAGAAAAAGCCATCAAAGCTACCAAACAGAGAGTCTACATTGCATTTATGCCCAACCAGGCTGCTCCTGTAGCATAAGCAAAATACTTGCATCTGCAACACAACTCATTTCTACTACAGCTTTAACTAGACTCATTGTTTCCCACTTCTTCAGTTAGGTGTCATGAGGCATTTGGATTGCTCAAATTTACAGGACAATGTAATTTAAACTTTAATTTATGAGCACACTAGGAAAGGAAACAGACACTTCAGACTTTGTACAAACTAGTCTAACGTGCCAATTCACTGATTCATTACGTAATTTGTGATGTTTCAAACTCGCAATTCTCTAATTCATAACTCACAACTCATGCAGCAATAAGCAAAACAGTTACCTAGTTGACAGTGAGAGTGCTCATTGTTCCTCCTTCATCACCTTTTGGGTGTCCCCTGTATCACACCTGTCAGCACAAAAACCTCAGCAGTCTGGCTGCTGTTAGATCTGCCTCAAAAGCTTTTTGGGTAAGCTCCTGTATTTATAACTCACAGCTTGGACATTTGATCTACACTTTTTCCTTAAGTTAGCGGATTCTGAAGAAACTGTCATACAATCAGTACACCAGGATTGTGGCTGCAGGACACAGCAAGCTGCAGGTGATAGCAGCTGCGTAATGACCTCTACCCCTTCCCGTCCATCATGTTCTGCCTGTGTGTAGCCCTAGCTTTGACCTAACAGTGCTGTATCAGGCCCTAGTGTCAACTCTGTGTTAGCCAAAATCCAAGCAGGAGTTCAGTGAGCAGTAACAAGGAGTCCCTGGATAATAATTCCCATAGTAATACTGCGGAGATCACGTGGGCACAACCACGTGTGAGTTGGGCTGCGGGTGACTTGAGGAAAAGGCCGAGTCCAGCCTGATCTCCTCATAGTGCACACTCAGCTGTGCAGTTGGTTTTCAACTTCTGACTGGCTCATAGTGCCAAGTTTTCCATCACCCAATTTAGCTTGTGACTTTCCCTTCCCCATGACTTGCCGGCCTTGCAGATGAAGCTTGCTCCTGAGCCTACCCGAGGTCCTCAGCACGGGCTTGCTCACCAATCTATGGAGGGGTTGAACACCTGTTCTGCCAGTACAGGTCCAGCCCCAGTGATGGCCAGGAGGTCTGCCTTTTGCCACCACTGCTAGTGTCTCCTGTCAGTTCTCTATGGCAGGCAAAACAGCCTTGAGGCCTTCCTCTCTTACAGCTTTCTCTTCCTCCCACCTCTCTCCACCAGGAGTCTTCCCTTTGCATCATTTTGGCCATCTTTTACCTCTTTAGCTTGCAGTCCTTGTTTTCTTTCTTCAATACTCAACTCAAGCTTTTCAACTTTGCCTTTAAGCACTGAGTAAATCCCTTTCACCTGCACATCAAAGCCTCTCAGTTTCTTTTAGTCACTGTCTTGCATTACAGGTACTACTCAAATATACATTTCTCTAACATGCATATCTCATCCTTACTCGTTATCAGCTATTGAAACAGAGCAAGGCCTGAAAAGTTAATGTAGTGTAGCAAAACAAGGCCTGAAGAGTTAACTCTGAATGCATAACCTGAGCGAAGAAATGAAGAACTAAAACTCAAGGACTAACAGAAAATAACACATACATAAATCTGACACACTGACACAAAGAGAACATAAAGTAAGGAAATAACAGAACATTAAAAATGCTAACATACAGATAAATAGATATATGGAAAGAACACAGGAAGATAAGAGGGAAAAGGAGGGCAAGGGTCCAGAAACTCTTGCCAAATATCAAGAAACCCCTGCCAAATACAGGTTAGAGTCAGCCAAATTAGAGGAAGTTCAAAAGTTTACTGAGGGAGACAAGTAAGAAAGAGGCCGAAGTAACCGGATGTACCATCGAGATTCTCCCCAAAATGAAGACCACGCCCCTGACTCCGCCCTAACTCCGCCTGTTATGAATATTATAACTAGATGCTGCAATACTATGAATATTCATGTAAAATGATGTAATCTCTCACAAGAATTGTATAAATAGTTCAGCTGTTCACTGCCTGCTTTGGAACTCTTTGTCCAGCGCAAGCTGGGAGTTCCCCAATGTTGCTTGAATAAACACCTTGTTGCTAAAAGACTAAAACTTTGTCTCTGAGCAGTTCCTCTGCGCCTTTTTTGGGGCACAAATTTGGCATCACTATCGTTCCAACTCCAATATACAAGACAATCCCTCTACTTCCATCAACACTCACAGTATACTTTTGACTTTCCTCTTTCATAACAGGACTATTAATTTTGGTTTGAATTAGCTCTGATAGTGTTCCCACACCCTCTGATCTGGTCATCTTTGTCTGTTGCGCCATCACTCAAGTTCAGAGGGTAGCACCAGCAACCACAGCCTCCTCCTGGGGAAAAACAAGAACAAACATGAAAGCAATATGCTGAGGAAAGGGTATAGCAGGAAATCAAGTCCCCAGTAGCAGAAAACTGCAAGGGGCCAGGCGTGCCACCCGTTTGGCAGAGCATTTATTGATTAGTTTCAGTTCAAACCAATTATCACTGGTAGTACCAGTCACTAGAAAAGCCAATGCTCAGTCACATTCTCTTTTTTTGGTCCACAAATCAGATGCTGCCGTTGCTTGTGAAAGGTCACAGCCTGATGATAAGCTACTATCACAGACACTGGGACTTGTTAGGCTTTTTAGCTGTAAGAGCAATTATCTAATGACCTGGTATCTACTACTGACTTTGTTTTAATTTTTACATTGCTTTATCCAATTGCACGGTGAAATGTTTGTTGTTGTATGTACTTTTTGTAACTAGTAGATGGTAATAGTAAATAGTTATTCTGAGTAGAATGAACTATTTATGACTGCAAAATAAAATGCAGCATGAAAGTTCACTAAGATGGTCTGATAACAGGGGCCCTGACAGTGTAGGTGTTGGATGCTGCTGGAGGCTGCAGACTACAAATAGCTCACCAGTGGTTAATTACCGGTTGTCAAAGGGTGCAACATTAGCAGGTAGGTAGGACAAATCCTAGGTGTAATAAAGGAGAACAAACAACGTATACCCAACACATGTAAATTGTTGGGTGGAGAACAATTACTTGGTGGAGAACCTGGGACACTGGTGACTTGGCGTTACACAGGCCCCCACCCAGACTGAAGACATCATAGGGGCAATATAGTGGTGCAGAAAAAGGCAGAGAAAGAGGAGTATGCTAGAAAGTTTATGTGTGCCAGTTTTACTTGACATAATTTCAACTGTACGTGTTGGTATCATTGTAATAAAAATATAAGAATATAATTCTATCCTAATTATTTCACCTAATAATAATTCTTTGATTAGACTATTTTTAGCAAGGGTAACAATATGTTCTTCCTAGATGTGCCTGTAAGGTGTGCTTTCTTTTGATCATAACAAGATTTCGAATGTCAGAAACTGATGGGTACTGAAGCAACCTGCCTTGCAGCTTGGATGCAACAAGTTGGTAAGAAATGAAGTGTGCTTTCAGGAATTCACACAGACTTTTTTTGTATTTGACTTCTCTGACCTGCTGGACTGTGGGATCTGTGGAGGAAAGGAGGTTGGTTTTGGACTGTATCCTCCCCAGTGCATCTCTGAGATGTGATGGTTGTACTGAGGACACAAGTTCAGCCAACTCGAAAAAGACCCTCAGCTGAAGAGTTTGAAATCAGAAACTTTTTCATGTTCGAAGTTCCTCCAGATCTGAAGTTGCCAATCTGACCTTATTATTGATTGATTATGTCCTATGTGTACATAAAGTGCAATCACAGCACTGTATTAGAGAGGGTTCAAGACATGCTGAATCTCGAAACCATGACACCATTAAAAGCTTAACAAAAACCAATATTTATTACCAAGAGGTGGTCAACAAAACAAACAAACCCAAAAGCGAGGAAGAAGGAGAGAAATAAGCCCCCAGCATGACCTCCCTAGTTACCCAGCTGTTGCCCATAAAGTTATCTTACCGACCTAGCATGCCTATAATTACCCATAGCAGAAGCTGCATCCTTGGAGAGTCAGTAAGTTCACAAACCGGCAGGCATTTCTGCCAAAAGGCAACGTTGTCCTTGAAGTAAAGCTAGCTCTCCTCCAAGAAAGCACTGTCTGCTTTTATACAATTAACTGAGTGACCACAACCTCCCAGGTGTGGCCAGCACCGCCCTGCCAGAGGCCCTCAGTCCCACCTCCCGGTTATGTAAGTGCATCTCTTCTGCGCATGCATGAGAACTTTGGAAATCCCCTCACACACGCTTGGGGGGTCTTTCTTAATTGAGGCTGGGGGTGCTACTTCATCCTCCGCCTCCTCAAATTCTCCTTCAAGCGACCTTGGAGGACAATTAGCCAAACACAGAACACCAATTAAAACAGTTTATACAAGAAGCTCTCTTCAAGGACAACTTTCCCGTTTATCAGTGCTTGTTTTCCCATAACTTGGCAGGGAAAGAGTAAAACTTTCACAGGTGGTAGGGCCAAACACAGACCAAAAGAATCAGCATAATTAACCCCTGATACAAGCACTCACCGATTCTTCAGTCACGTTTTGCTCATGATTCATGTGACAGTCCATGCACAGGCTGACAAGAGGCTGAAATCTTAGAGGCTATCCTTATTTTGTCCTTAGGCTTTTGTGAGCTACTCTGTACAGAGTGAAAAGGTTGGTGATGCCAAGGTCTGTTGACATCCCTGGTCCCTATTCCCAGCCATCACTTCTTTTTGTTTTAATATACCCCTCTATAAAATATAAATAAAAATACTTCCCGTTTCTTGGTAAATGTCACTTTAGAACTGGGATGTAGGTAAGGTTTCATTAGGGGTAAAATAGCCTCTTAATGGGCTCTGACCTGTTAAAGCAATTTCCAGAGAAATCTAGGGATTCTCTTTGCTGGTACTAGTGATGTGCTCTGGAAACTATCACCTTCTCCAATGCATTAGGTAGTCAGTTGTTGAAATGGAAGGAAAACCAAAGGAAAATAGTTAAACTGAGCCTGTAATTTTATTTTACGTTTAAATAAATATAGGTTTTTCTCATTAGCAGCAAAGAAAACACTTTTATTAGCGAGGCTCAGAAGTGAATTTTCTAATTTTTACAATTAAAATGCAGCAGCTGGTATCTATAGTGTCACTAGGTAGAAGAAGTATTTGACCAAAATACAGAACACAAGAGACAAGTGCAAACAGACACACTTTATTTTAAATTCTTATTACACTGTATTTATAAAATGTTTGGAATGGAAAGCAGCTTAATATGCAAGAGCAAATGGATAATTTTATTAGAAGATGTAGACCCTGGTAAAACTGCTTAATTACTTAATATAGATTGTCACCTTGCACTTACAATAGTCTCTTGTACCCCAGAGGACTTATATGGGAGGCTTCGACATTGCAAAGTTTCTAATGCGGTCACATAAGCTGTATAAAATGAGAGCGTGCCCAGGCCTGACATGAAAGCCCCAAAAAGTCTGATTTTCCTGGATCCAGGGGTACTCCCTGAGTATACGAGGTGTTATAAATTTTTGCTTTGTTCCACACACTTTAGTAAAATAACAGCCTGCAGTTCTCCCCTCTCCAGGACTTGCTTATTTTTAACAGCTGGTCACAGGTTTTGCAGGAGGCAATGTGGGCAACGTTTGGCAACAAGGGAGCTTTTCACCGAGACCATCAAATGCCATGGGTCATACATGGTACAATAACCCCCCCGATGTTTAAAGAGCAAGAGGTTCCTTTTGGCTTCTTTAGAAATTCAGTTAGCTCACCCGTGCTGTTAGTACAGGATATGCTCTTACACACTGTGCCCAGTGGAGAGTAGTTGCACCTTTGTCTCATGGGAAAAAGATCCCAAAAAGTATTTTAGGGAAGATGAGAAATGAACACCCACCCCCACCCCTGGTGCCCTAGCACAGTGGGGTACATGGCTTAGTATGGAGCAGTACTCTGAATGGAAAACTACTGGAAATGACAGATTCAGAGTAGTTTCTGGGCAAGAAGGTCCTCAAGGGAGGAGTGATGCCTTAGGAGGCCCCACTGCACCTCACAGAGAAATATGCCATGAGAAAGGCAGGAAGCAGATCCAGCTTGTGGAATTTCTGACTCTCAGGATACATCTTTTTTCCTTTTCCAGCTGAGCTATGTATTTCTGGGGTTACTCTTGTAACAGGACTTCACTTTGAAGTAGCCATGATTCCTGGGAACTTTCAGGCACTTTTTAATCTAAACTCATCTCCAAATTTTTAGTCTAAACTCACACCCAGCTCCAGTGCAGGATATTTGTTAGGGTTGTGGGACTGGCAGGAGAAGACTCGCAGGCTTCCCCCTCCACTCCTCTCTTCTTCACCTCATTTACCAATCTGAACTGCTCTGGGGTGATGAACACCCCCAAAATACATGCTCATGAGGGGAAATGGGTTTACAGGGTGGGTTCGGGGGAGGTAAAAAGACAGAAAAGGGTGAAGAAGGGAGAACACATCATACACAAGAGATGTGATACACCAGGAAATGCAAGTTTGGTGTGATGAATTCTGAGCAGGGATTTTCACCAAGCAAAGAAGAGGAACAGCATATCAACAGCACATGGGGTGGGATGAGGGTATGGAATACAGAAGTGAGTATGTGTGGGTGGCTGCACACATGCAAGAGTAGAAGAAAAAGCATAGGGAAGCTGCAAGAGGAAACAAGAGGCTGAGAATATTCTGGAGATAACACATCCTGAGATACTTTCAGCAAAGCCAGCTCTCTGTGAACCTGAACATTATTACATTGTAAGATAAAGTAGATCCTTTATCTAGAAATACCTGTTTCTACTGCAGCCTGAATGATCTACCATAATGTTGTGTAATTCAGTCTAAGAATTTATAATATTGGGTTCTTTTTTTTTTATTCCCTTCTCAGTGAAATATCAGGCCTTAATTAAAACCTGAATGAAGCTGAATGGAGCTTTTCAAATTCTCTTGAAGCAGTATTGCAAAAGACCATAAATACAGGTGAACTATAGGAATAATATGACCTAGAATTGCCTTTAATTACATGTATCTAATTTTAAATCATTCACTATCCAGGTGCTTTTTCATGCTCTCCCCAGCCTTGCCAATTAGTTTTCTATATCATTTTTTTTTCAATGCAAGGATGACCAAAATAACACTAAGCATTTACACCTCTTCCTCTGCCACGCCCCTACCGTGTTTTGAAATACAGCTAAATGGGTGAAGAAGACAGCACCTTGGTTCATGGTTTCTGAATCTGGACATTCAGCTCACCATATACATGCCTCAAAGCATCACAATTCAGGCTTGCAATCAGCTTTCGTAACCCTGGTCGCATTGGGATGCATTTTACTTCCCAGGTCAATGTAGAATTCATTGGGATACTCCTGCAGAAAAAAAAGAAAAGTTACAATATTGTGATCAGTTGGCCAGTGCTCTCAACATGCCACACAACAGAGAAGCTGAAGGTGGATAGTATAACATGTCCCAAATTTTTTGTTTCACTCAGTCTCATAAACGTCCAATAAATTACTCCCTCTGTCTTCTATTCCTCTAATAACTGACTCTGTCAAAGCCTTTTCTAGCCTTTCCTCCAGGCTAATTTTAAATTTCCAAAATTAATCCATTTTCTTCTGCCTCCTGTCACTTCTGTCTCTTCATCATCTTCAGAATGACCTTCTTTATATCTAACATATATTTTTCTACTTTATAATTCCATTTTTCCTGGTTTTTATAGCCTATAACCTGTTGCTGAGTCCTTAAATGGTTAAACAAATTCTTTTTATGAAGTGTTCAGGGCATTCCCATGCAAGCCTAATGCAGCACTGATGAGATGTTGAACCCCTCTGCCAGCTCCTGCTCTGAACCACCCTGCACCAGTTGTAATATCAACAGATCTCCTCACTGGCCACTTCAGATGACTCCTTCAAGTCCATACAAGTAAGTAAAAGTGTTCTTGGGACTCCTGCTGTTAACAGTTACTCTTGCATTTTACATTTTACATTATGTATGACTGTCAATAACTCATACTATAAAGCAACTGTATTCTGCACTGCTTTTGATTTTCTATTTTTTGCTATGATTAAGATGCATGGAGAGCCTCAAGTATTGGGGTTTTGTGTGTTCTCAGTGCCTTCACTAAGTTCTGTGCAAGGATTTTGAAGTCTGATATTGATTGATTGTGTTTGGGAGGTGTCAGGATACAACTGCTCCAAAGGAACCAGTGCAGAAGGTAGTGTTGTGGGGAGCTCTTTATTAAAATGAATGTTCTTTTCCTCATCATTAAATAAGAGGATTATAAATTTAGGCAGTGTTCTCATCTCATACGACTATAGTATTATGCAAACAACTGAACAAAGTGAGAGCAAAGTAAGCCTATACTTCAGTCACTGTTTAAAATTCTCATCTGATAGGATTTGGTTCTCAGGTTCCATATCCTATGCCAGGGTCAGGACAGAAATGACTGCCCAGTCTTAGCACAAGCTGCCACAAGACAAGAAACCTTAATTAGCTCTAAATGAGCTAGCCTGGAATCCTCCCACCTGAATATTTGTCTCAGTGCAAGTCTGCCCCTGGTAAAACGAGAGGTATTCTAGCTCCTTGGAGGTTAGGTTAGCATGGCACTGCACTGCATTTTACATATATGCTCATAGGTACCTTGGGGCATGTACCCAGTTTTAGGAAAAAAAAGCAAAGGCAGATCATATTTTTGGTAAGAGCATGTGCAGAGTGCTTCCAGAAGGTGTTTATCCTCTCTTTATCTTTGTTATTAATGAGAGGTATTCTGTTCCCCTTGGCTGGCCTGCCTGCATCCACCAGATGCCCAGTAAAACAGTAGCATGAAAATGCAGTGACTTCAATTGCTGCAGAAGGTTAAATATATTTTAATATGTAGATTTTATGGGAATTATCTGCAAGGGATTATCTGTATGGAAAGTGAAGAAGATATTACGCAAGTCTGCTGTGCAGACTACACTTCTTGAGCAGTTGCGGGGGGCCAGATTCTCTAGGGATGAAGGTTTTTGGGCTGCATCTTTACAGTGCTTCAGTGAGAGAGGGTGGCACTTCTATCCTTGTTTTATGGTGCTATCCTCTCTGTGTATATATATACACATATATATATATATACATATGTGTGTGTGTGTGTGTATGCGTGCGGGAAGACAACAGTTGTGCTGGGAAACCAAACCCACCTTTTCCTGTCTCTCTACTGTCCTATTTCTAAAAAAAACTTGCTTCCCTCTACAAATGCTAATACTAGCTGAGCTTTGATGTGTAGAAACACCCAACGTGACTTACCTGCTAGTGTGAAAGCATGCTTGGCTGTAATCCTTTTAACACTATCCATCATGGCCTGGTTAGTTCTCATTTGTCAAGCAAAGACTATGCCCCGTGTAGGGATTGCTGCTGCCAAAGGCTTTTTCATGTCATGCTCCTCATTTGTCTGAGGCTAATAGCTAAATATTAATATCTATATCTATACATAGATTTTATGAATGGTCAAAATTGAAGCCCCCAGGCCACTACATTCCCAGAACAATGTGATATCTGCTGGATCACACGCGACATGTTTTGTGGAGTCGCACAAGTGGTACAGAAAAGCTACCTTAAAAATACAGAGGTCAAAAGCCTTATCCTCACAAAGAACTGGAATAAGCTACATTCCTTATAAATATAAATAAAAATATATAAATATTCCCAGATAAACAGGGAAGTGATGGAAGCATGGGGAAAGTGTAGAATGTGTTTAATTCTCCTTGCAAATGGAGTAAAGCCACTCTGATCTGATTTTTCCAGGGAGAGAACTCAGTGATGAATGGTTCTGCATAATATGCTGAGCCATCACCACACCAGAACCATTTATCACTTCGAATGCATGGAGACAAATGTGATTATTATTTAAATAAACTACAACTGCCCCCTGCTCTGTCCTCTGTGTGTATCACCTGCATCCTACATTCATCTGAGAGAAGTTAAATCTTAAAATGACTAAGCTGATCCATTTCCATTTTAAATGATGCCAAGGGCATTACTGAAAAGGGGAAAACATGGTGACAAAGGAAAATGACGTCTGTTCCATGAGTCATTTTGGACTGTGCCTTTGATGCACCTGACAATTTTTGCATCCTTGAAGATGAGAGCAGCCCATATCAGGTTTTGGATTGAGAAGGATGCAGAACAACAGGGGGGGCTGGAATGGCTGGGCAGCAGTGAAGGCTATTGCTTCAACTTGTGTAACTCTTGTGGACCATGCTGAGTCATGTTCAGCAGTGCCTGTGACATACCACGTGCACAAAGCAAGCACAGTATGATGCCCTTTCACAGTCATTTTTCTATCAGCTCCACTCTGGAGACCGGTTTTGATCTTTTTATTCCTGTCCCACGTGCAGTCAGGCCCAGACCTCCCCTACCAGCTGCAGAGGATGCTGACAATTTATGCAGGTCCTGAACACAGGCAATTTTTCAAACTCATTTTGCACACACCTGTGGGGACCATCAGCTCAGGTAATGATAGATAACACTGCTTTGGCTGCCCAAGACTAAGCAATGGCCACAAAATTTTCCAAGGATCTCCATTATATACCCTGGAACTAGCTAATGCTAAGCTTATAGCACTCAACTCAAATGGAGAGAGGATTTAGGAAACAACTTGCTTAGTATACAGGTACCATGGCGTCAGCATGTGGTGTGACTGAGAAAAATGAATGTAGTTTTCCTTTTCCTCAGGCCTAGGAGCACCCTGTGCTGGGAATGCTCCTCTGTGCCAGGGCAGCCCTGTGCAGTGGTGCTACTCGGGGGGAGCTGTGTGCTCACATACACACCACAGCTATACCAGCAGGCTTTGCATCCAGTGCACATTTTGTGTCTTGACATAAGCTTGAAAAGATCATCTGAGGTACCTGAACATCTTGTATAATCATGATTAACATGAGCAGAGAAAAGCCCTTTTTGAAAAACAGCACAGGACTTGATTTGCACATACTGAGCGAGTGGCAGTAAACACTTCATGTGTAGGATAGCAGCTGTGATAGCGGCTTGTAGGTGCTATTGTCAAGTGCTAAAAATAATGTAATACAGGGAAAAAGTAAACTTCAGCTGCACTAGCAACTACCCACAATCACTACCTTTCCTCCAACCCTGGTACTGAACAGAAGAAATGCTGTTTCTCTGGACAACCTGACCTCTTTCAACTATTGAGGCCTATAGCTCCCCTGTGCATTGAATTTTAAAGTACAGAGAGAGTGTTTGAATTAAATAACTCAGCACAGCATTAGTTAGACGTCTCGTGAACTTCCTCCTGTGAGTAAGCAGGGGATGAATTCCCAGCTAGTTGTGCTTTCTTCCCTACCTGAACTCCTTTTTTATCGTTCTCAGAACACCAGGTCCCTCGAGGCGGAGTGTGACATTCTCCAAAGTTTGTTTCAGAGGATTGGTGAATTCCACAATCACAGACATTTCTTTACCAGCTACCAGCTCACCTCTGGTCTGCAAGACAAGGAAATGACAATTCTCCACAAACTGATAGTAACAAAATGTACCATAGTGAAATCTGCAGGGTTAAATACGCAGTACTTGCAAGGCAGAAGAGGAAAGGCAATGGAGCACCCAGCAAAACAGCATGAGGCAAAAAAGACTAGTCAGAAGAAAATTGTTGCATGAGCTCACAGGTACCACTGCACATTTTTCTACCCACTGCAATTTTCCCTAAAGCTCCATGGCAGTCAGGAGGCAGGCCCTCATTTCCATAGAAAATCAGAAGTCTACATGTTGACAGTTCTGGAGCTGAGGTCCAACAGAGGGTGAGTCCAGCTAAGGGGGTCTCTCTCCCAGACTCTGCCCCACTCTTTAGGCTCCCCGCTGAAGTGAAGAGACCTGAAGCACTGAAGTTCATGGTCTGCTCAGGCTCCCCGCCAGCACTGAAGAGCATGATCTGCTCAGGACATAAGCTCCAGAGAAGGGCAGGTCTTACTATCCTAAATTAGAAACACCAGGCTACATTGCCTACACCTCTCAAAAGCGTTGTGCCCATCTTCCCCTTGCTTTGCAACCTCTTCTCATGCTCTGAAGGGTTTCTAACTCTGCACATGTTCTCTACAGAGACATGAGGGCCAGTTTTCCTCCAAATGCCTATGGAAGCAAAAAAGCAACACATTTTGCACTGGAAAATATTAAACTGTGAGACTAATGAACAGTGATCACATTGACTTCCTTGTGTATTACAGTACATAGCTGAAGGGATCTGTCTGTCCCTTTGGATCAGTGCCGGTAGTACAGCTGTCTGGAAAACATCTCCAAATGAATGTGGTTTTAAACAAAGGCTCCATGTGTAGGGATTTGGGGTTTTTTTCCCCATGGAAATACAGCACTTCTCACAGAATATGTGTACTTGTTTTGCTCAGGCATGGGTTTTCAGCTGGTGGCTGGCAGATCTGTCAGCCCAGTTCATGGTCCATGAACTGATTTGAAGGGCCTTGAGAAAGGCAACTAAGAAGAACAAGTATCCTGTCAATAAATTTAAATTGCTCTTTTATAGGAGTATGACAGTTGCAAAAAGCTGCAAAGACTCTGGTCTAAGGGATCGCTGTGCACCAAATACTAATACATTGACTGGAATAAAGGAGGGGATACAGCTAAGCTCTCAACAGCATTTGGGCACCTGAATTTGCAAATGACATCAGCGGCATCAGTCCTAGTCCAATTAGAGATCTTACATCCTCCTTGTTTCAACTGACTATTTAAGAGCACTGTTACTTGGAGGGGATTCAAAATCATCTTGAAGTCTCACATATGCAACTGAGACCATGGTATCTATTTGCTGAGCTGATTTTTGTAATCTGCTCTCAAACTATATTAGAATGTGGTGTAATTTCTTCAGCTGTTAAGTCTGACAATCTCCTTAGACCAACAGAGAAAGCTCAAAGGTATATTCAAAGACGTGAGGGGAAATACGTTTTTTCATTCTTCTCTCTCACTCTCACATTAAGAAATCTAGCCTGTCAGTCACATTCAGTGAAGAAATCTGACAAGAAAACTTGGGAGATAAACTTTCTCAGATTTCTTTAAAAAGCAATAAAGGGTTTCCTCTATCAATACATGGATATATACACATGCACACACACAATTAAAAAAATGCAGCTATTAAAATTTCAGCATATTTTCACACATCACAAGGAAAGAGTGAAGAGACAAACTCACTTTTACTAGAAAACATGGTTATTGGACAACAGCCTATCCTATATACTAAACATCCTTCCTTCATATCAGCAGGGAGGATAAACTATTTGGAAGCTGAAATTTGAAATGCTGTATAAGATGTTCTGTTTAAGTATTGAATTGAATATTTAAATTTAAAATATGGCTATTGAAGACAGCTATTTGAAGTAACGTTTGTCTGTCTTGTTTACCTCCTCTCTAGAATGCTCAGTAGACCAAAAATATTTTGTTTGAAAATAAAATTATCTGATCAGAACACTGTGACATTTCTGAAGACCACGAAATGGAATGGATTTTTTTGCAAATTTCACTGTAATTTTGATCTACATTTTTAAAAGCCTTTTTCTGCAGGCGGTTGCAGTTTCTACATACATTATTACATGGAAACTTGAACATTGGTTCAAATAAATATGTAGGGGAGAAAAGGTACATAAACTTTTCTTTCAAGGTCACTCATTCATGCTTCCTGAACAGGTATTTTAATTTCTTTTTAGTATTTGAAAAAGCAGATCCAGTTTCCAACACTCAAAGCAGATGAAGGCTTGGTGCTTTTGAAAATGAGACAATTTGTTTGCATGCTCAGTTATACATGGAGGAGTCTAAGTCTCAACCCTGTCTTTGCAGTGCAACATAGGCTCCTTATCCTATCACAATCATTACACTTCTACATTTTCATAGGCACCATGTAGAAGTGCTTCAGCTTTCAGGGAACACCACTGACATTCACAGAGTGGCAGCAAAGCACTGAAATACAAAAAACATTGTCCTTAATCAGTGCTGCCCATCCAAGTTTGGAGAAACTTTCCACTTTCCTGCAGAAGCTCTCCAAGCAAAATCACTTTAACTGCAGTGTTCTTCATTCTTCAGCAAGAGACCTCTGTTCTATGTGCTTTAAATATAATAGACTTTTAAAGACTTGAGTGACTTGAGTGAGTTCTTTCTCTTAGAGTTTCTCCAGCTTTTTCAGATCTTTCCCCCTCCTTCCTCCACTGAGATCATTTCAGCTCTTTACTGCCAGCGCTGCTGTCAGCCTCCGTCTTCAATGTAGGGATACTCAACACAATATATAACATACCTATAAACCCTCATATACTTCAGGCAGATGCTGTTTTATAAGGTCCACGTTAGACTGACAGTCTAATGTGCACACACACACACATACACTCCCCCATCCCAGAAGTCAATGTGACAGCCTTGTAGAGAATAGCCTGTGTGCAACATGGTGGTCATTCACTTCCACCACAACCTTGAGTTACCTTGATCCGCAGGGTGGGAATTTCCAGGATAGTCGCCTTCTGCATGGCCAGAATCTTCCCTGTTTCATTGATCCGTGCAGTCACAAAGAAATGAAAGGAGGCTTGCTCCAGCAGATCACTCATGTACTCACTGGATTTGATCACAACATCGAAAGAGCTAGCTGAGGGGAGAAACAGGAAAGAAAAAAGGCATCTGAAGCAGTCTAATCACTAATTGCTCCTCCCCATCATGGCCTGTGCTAGTTATGTAAATGCCTTGGAAAAAAGGTTTATACAGGGTTTATACACAGCCTCTGCCCAGTACCCTCAGCATGGGCCCAGATCACTGTTGAAAGTTTCTAGGCTCTACTACAAAATAAGTGAGAAGCAAGACTGGCAATACATATCTACTGGGCATAAAGGTCCAAACCAGCTTTTAAATGTAACTCCTGTAAATGTTTGCTTTTTCCCTTTATTCCTGGGCTTCTTTTGCCTCTATTCCTGGAACAGGGATGCCACCAGAGCAGCAACTGTGGGTTGAGCCCATGCAGGCTAGATGAGAGACCACTTGCTCTCCAGGGCATCTCTCGATATCTGCCTTTGTTCTACACTGGACTTGTCTGCAAAATTTAGCAAGAAGGTCTTCCTGTCACTAGCGTGCCCTCCAGAGAGCTTTCACGTGCTCCCTGACAAAAATTATTGGAAGGAACAAGTCCCTATAGGCTAGACAGTTGATATGCAGGGAATCATTAATCTTAACTATATTGAACTGCAATTCCCAGGCCAACAATGGTGTGAGAATGTGATGCAGAGAAGCAGATCTGCTAACAAAGTGACCAGGCAGAATATATAGACGTGAAGCTCTTGTCTCTATAAACATTCATTATAACCCTAGAAACACATTGAGATCTCCCATCTGTTACCTACGATGATTACTGTTGTCTGTTATTTGTATTGTATTTGTGACATACACTGTAAACACTGAGATAATTGAACTCAGTTGGGTAAATGACATTCACCCCTTTTTACTCTTTTGATCTGCTCAGTTCCTTGATTTGGTTTCAAAGCTATTCCCTTGATGACCACCTGACCTGGATTTACTAGGCCAGCCTTAAATTTACTTGATGTGCTCCTGCTCCCTCCCTCTCACTCTGTATCTTGTGTAAAAGAATTTCCCTTAATGCCCTTAACTGTAAATTATAAATCAGTCAAGGTATTTCTCTTCTGAGAAGTAAATAAGTAAACAAATTAGTTACAATCTAAGAGAGATTTACTTTACAGTGGAAGAAAAGACAAACTTTTCTGTTTAAATTTAATCACAACGGGAAAAAAAAGAATAGACTTCTATTTCCTTAGCACTGGTTGTGCTGGTAAGTTGCCAGTGCCACTTACTGCACCTGGGAAACCCAAGGAAAACACAACATTGAGCCTTACAGCCTTTCAAAAAAAACAGAGAAAACTAAATATAACTGAGTAGATGCGAGAGCACCTTTGAAGGTACTGGAAGGTTTAAGCTATTCAAATCCTCAAAGAGGTTTTCAACCCACACGATTCTTTTAATCATTATTCTGAAAATCATTTATTTGTTTCCTGTTTGAAAACTTAGTTTCCTTTATACTTTCAGCAGCATGTGCTGGAAGAATGCCTTTCACACATCTTTATTGTATTGTAATGTTTTTGTTACATATATATATATCTGTATATATAAAGCATATATATATATACACACGCGCTTCTTGCCATGAACAAAGCCTACAAATCCTGATTGAGTGCCTCAGAAGGTATTCTCCCATTACACCCTTGACAGAACGTTCTCATACACTTGGAAATAACCATGCTGCCTCCCTTCACACTGCCCATCTGGTCAGACATTATTCCTGATTGCACATGTACTCCTTTCTGAGGCAAAGGAGAAAGAATTTAGGCTTGAGTTTCATGTATCACCTTCAGAGATGGTGTAATTTGTGAGGGGGTTTTGTCCTGTTGCAGGACAAAGTGCCCCACAGGTCAATGACTGTAGCTCAGGTATAAGTTAATTTCCACCTTGAAAGAAGGGAATACCTTAAAAAATGTCTCATTGGCCAGAAGCAGTGATGGGGACATGCTCTTGGTACATATGCATAAAAATTCATGTTCCGTTCTCTCAGGTGCCTCTTTCCAGTCTGCGTTCACTCGCCATCATTCAATTCAGAGTTTCCAGCATGATTTCAAGAAGCTTTTTACAAACCATTTACTTAACTTAGAAAAAATTAATTATGGGGCTAAGTGAATGCTTAAACATCTATTCATTTAATTTCTTGCAAAGAGGAGATAGGTGAGCCTCAAAGCACTGCAGAAGCTGTAATTTAGATAATAATACCTTACACAGACTTTTGATGCAAGAGCAGACATAAATAAGTCCTGGAGCTAAGCAGAAATCACAGCCAGAAAGTGTAGCAGATATTTGCACCTCTCCTACAAGATGACTGAATTTTTCCTCATCAAAGAAGTGGCAAAGCATTTAGCCAAGACCATTGAAAATTATTTTTTTACTGTACCTGGCCAAGTCTCTCAAAGTTTTGAAGCATTTCAGATCAAATATTTAGTAACTGATGAAAGCCACTATAAACCACTATAAAGCACTGTGTTTTGATAGGCTGTGTTGGAACAACCCAGTGATCATTTCCAGAACCCCTGCAAATGATCCAGGGAGTTAAGAAGAACCAGTGAGCAGCTGTCAGGGTTTTGTTACAGACCAGAGGTAGATGTTTTATTAACCTTCACCTGTAGATCCCTATAAAGTGGACTTCTACTTTATGGAGATTAATTGGCTCCAAATAAAACATGCAGTTTTAGATGATGTTCAAAGCGAGGAAGAAAGAGGATAATTTTTTCATGGCATGACAGGAACTGTGGTCCCATGGAGGCTTCTCATTGAGACAAAACTCCGAGGAAAACTGAGGAAAGAGGGCTCACAGTGTCCCTTGGGCTGGGATGTGGTCGACAAGACAGATGAGAAAGGTCAGAGGTCAGCTAGGGTTGCTGTGATCCAGCAGCAGACCCAGATCAGGAGGCCCATCCTTCGGGCTCCCAAAGTCCCGCCACTCCTGCTGTGCTCAGAAAGGTTGCTTTTGCCCAGTAGCAGTGTCAAGAAGGAAAAATCATTGCTCCTGACAGTCTCAGCAGCAAACTCAAGTGGAGGATCCTCTGACTTAGCCTCATAAGAGGACATTTTCATCACTTTGCTGACCTGAAGGCACTGACCAAGGACACTAGCCTGTCAGGAGAACAAGTGATTGGCAGTCACTTGTTACTAGAGGAACCAAGGATCTACAGCCAGCCTGCTTGATAGGACTTCTGAGTACAGTATGTCCCTCAGTCCTTGCTGTTTTCTTACTGGAGCTGTGACAGCTGACAGGAAATAGGTTAGTTATGTGCAAATTAAAAAAGGAGAATGTCCCACTCCCCTACTTTGAGAAGTGCAAAATACTGCCTTCAGCTTCCTGAGTTAGCCTGCCAGGAACCACTTTTCTGATGAGAAGGGGGAGGCAGGCTGTCCCAGGTTCAGAGGGCACTTTACAGGAAAAGTAAATGCTGTCTCTGTAAAGATAACTCACCTTTGGTGTTCTTCCTCCCCAGCTGACAGATGTCCCTCCTCTATAATGACACATTTTAGTTACATATAAACTTTATAGATCACTGTAAATACAAAATCCTGAACCACCCAGTCCTCCAAAGCCAGATATCCACTTGAATCTGCTCAGAGCTTGTCAGCTTCTACCAGCTAAGATGAAGTATTCACTTTTTTGTCTCTGTATATGATACCCTGTAGAACCAGACCTTCTCCTTTGCCTGCTAAGATGCTGTTAGGAGAATGAAAAACAACAACTTGCAGCTTAATATCTGTGCTCCTTTGCTTTCTTTTGTACTAAATAAGAAAAATAAACAATTCCCAGACATGAGGCTTGGTGTAAGAGAGCATTATGCAGGGAGCAACAACCTGAAGAAAACAGCCTCAGCTCTAAATGACCATGATATATGGGCCATAGCTAGGAGTGGGACCTTCTGATACCAAATACAGTATCCTACCTCTAGCTACTAGAATTGCCTCTACCATGGGTGAAAGCACTGGTGACAGAAAAAAAGCTAGCAGTTTTGAAAACAACTATGCAAGTCTTACATGAAGAGGGTTCCAGTTTTGCACTGAAAGAGTGTTTCTTGAATTCACTTTTTGGGACTCCTGTATAAAACACTATGTTGCCTGAAAGGTAGGTAGTAGCAGTGTAGGAGTTGCGACTTCTGTTCCTGAAAGTTATAGTGACTTTAAAGTCATTGCCAAGGACTGCCTTTTGCACTTGGAAGTCCATGTCAATATCTGTTTGCGGCTGATACGTGGTATCTCGGGTAGTTTGCTTTTTAACTCCATACATCACAGCAGTCTCAAGAGCCAGTCTCTCCTCATCTGAGCCTAGAAATAAATGAAAATCAGATTTAGAAAAGAAACAGGAATACTGCATTAGCCCACCTACTGTTCAGAAGGGTGCATTTTCCATAGCTTGTAGTAGCTGAAATGACTGAATGAGGACAGCGAACCTTCCTGGGGTAATGTTATTATTAAGAGAACTTCACAGCTTCCAAGTGAGTTGGTATTTAAGTCATGTCAGACAAATCGGTGTAGCTGAATTCCTATCAATATGGCCACACTGATTTACTCTTTGCAAACATCTGGCCTGAGTAAGAAGTGTCTAAACAGCTGTACAGAAAAAAAACCTTGAATTGTTTTGAATGCTGTGAGTTGCTCCATGACTACAGCTTACTCAGTACAAAGCATTTCTGAGTGGCAAAGTTTGTGCTCTCTTTGTGCCTTGTGATCAAGTCATCTACGGTGTTTCTGGGATGGACTTACAAAAAAAGAGTTCCAGAGGGCACTTTTGCACCTTCTCATGAAGATCCCTTGGTGCCAGACATTTGCAAATCCATTATGCAAGATCTGACCAAGGTACATGTACACTGGTATGGTCCCACCCCATTTCAGGTTACCTTCTTGGAACTTGTACTCCTCAGTAATCTCCACCATTCCATCACCTCCAACTTCCTTGGTCACAATCAACTGCCCAATATGGGTTGTGTCAATTTTTTCTATCACTTGGGTTCCATTTTTCTCCATTCTTGAGAAAATAATGTCACTATTCACCTATGAAATTAAATGAAAAAGACTGAGATACATGGAAGTAGAGAGAGGTACAGAAGTTAGCCTATCTCACCTCAAAACAATGACATGTTGACTTGACAGTCCATTGGTTACCCACATTGAAGTTTCACGTTTAAAAGTAGTCCTATGCTAAGATGCATTTTACTATCCACAGCTTCAGAAGAACAGAGAGTGTAAACTTGAGTAGGCTAGAGAGATATAAATTTGCGGAACATGATTACACATTTCTTGTACCAAGAAGCTTTAGAAATAAAGAGGGGAATGCTTAATAGATAAAATAACTTTATTCTTTTCTGTCCTAAGCTATATACAATTCAATTAGAGAGAAACATGTCCTGCAGCTGATGTAATTCTAGGCACACCACCTCTGGTGATGCAAGAGGTTCAAACTCCAGACCAGGCCCTCTAGCTCCTTATTGAGATATTTCCCTCTCAGATCTGAGTCAAATAACCCATGTGAACTCTCCATTACCCATAGCAGCCAAAAGGAATGTGGTGAACAAAGATGAGCAGCTAGATCTAGTAACCCATTTGCCAGCATAGCTGAATCTTGGAAGGAAAAATGACCATAGCCTGAAGTTCCAATTGTGTCAGAGTAGCTTTTTCTACTTATTACATTGGTGAGCAGAGATCAGAGAAATCTCTGTCATTCATTAGAGCATATCACACCTACTGGCCTGCATGTCAAAATATGAGATTGTTCTGTCATATGAAGCATACGTGAAGTAACTTCTCAATCCATAAATGGTGGTGGAGCCCTATCTTCTGTCTCACTTTGGTCTCACTGATATCATTCATTGCAATAAAAATTTTCATGTATATACCTCAGCATAGACAAAAGGAGCATCAAATTGGAAGCAAACATGACCATGTTTAATGGCTTGAACTGAGGCTGGACCACACCTGTACATACCTATGGGGAGAAGAGAGATAATATCAGAGACTAAATTAATTAAAAACATGTCAGAATGCTATATTTTCTCAAATAAAAGGAATTCTTGGGATTTAGCTTACTCTTTTAATAGTTTACAGGAACTATGATCAAGAAACAAGAAGCTTAATTTCTGTTACCAGCCCTCTGGACAGCACAGACTCAAGTCTGGAACAACCTGATGGTTCAGTACCTTTAATGCCACCATAAAGTCCACTGTAAGTCTCAAGTGCTTGAAACACACTTATAGCTGATTTTGGTTAAAGCAGATACTTTTGGGAGGACTCAGTTACACCATAGGTTGAGAAAGATCTCACTGCAAATTTGCGAAGCATGTATTTTAAGGACTGGAAAATAAAGGACTGGGATGAAATAGCAGTGGCTTTTCACTTTTTCTCTCCTGACTACTGTCTGCTCAGGAAGTTTAGCTAGGGTTGCATAAAATGAAGGAGAACTAATTTGATCAGGATCTTGTATAGATGCTCTAAAATTTTTGAAGCCATCTTTGGCAACAAGATAACGTCTCTTCTGTACCAAGCAGGACCTTTGTCATGCAGAATTTTATGCCCATGCATCATGATCAGTGTTATAATAAGGACAGATTTCTTTTAGAGCTCAAAACATATCAGGATAAGGCTCTTAGCACAGGTGACTGTGGTTAATCTGGTTCAAGATGTTGTCACTGGCCATATGGTGCCACTGGCTCAGCTATCATCAGCTCATTGTTTGCCACAAAGAACCCAAACATTAGAAAGTGAGCTAAGGAGGACTTCAAGCAATATTACCATCACTGGTTTCTTGAGGTGTCCCATCAACAACCTGCCATCCTCCAAAACCAACAGGAAGATCAGGTCTGGTCATCCAAGCTTCATTCCAGCAATGATAATTCCTTAGACAAGAGATGGGACCAAAATATTAAATTACTGTAAAGAAGCATACAGACCAAACAAACCTGTGTATTTATGCCCTGCCATTTTTTCAATAACAAAGTTTGCCAATTCAAGGACAACATAGTTGACTCTTGTAAGAGAACAGGTTTTTAGGTCTAAAAGATTGATACCTATTTGTAAAAATCTGAAATTCACAATCCTTCATTGTAGTTTCTTCACTGCAAGTTGAAGAAGCTTTTTTACGTCTTCTAATGTATTCTGAATGTGAATGTCTCAGAAAATATGCCAGTGTTTGGAGACTGTTGGGGTAGATGTAGAGCTACACAAACTAGAATCCCTTTCCAGCCAGACACCTCCACTTAAATCTGCCTGCAAACTTCGAATCTTCAAACCAATGAAGCACAGTCTGCTTTATAATTATTAAGACTGAAGCTTGGGTATCTCTTACTCCATGATGTGCAGTGTGCATGGCTCAAAAAAACCATGCTTAGCTTTTTTTCTTAGCTTGAGAAAAAGACCATGCATAGCCCTTCTAAGACTATTCTCACTGTGTGTTCCTTATAAGGTTTTCCCAGTGTGTCTTGCCAATGAGGGCATTGTCCTGAAACACACAGTTTTTCATAAAACCCACCTAGAACCACTGTGGGCCAAGTCTTGCCTTTAGGGCCCAGGACAGTATGCTAAAAGGTGAAATTCTGAAAGTAGTTCATCTAGGTGCTCAGGCTTGAAATGCTCCCACCTGGGTGCTCAGGAAAAGAAAAAAGCACCACAGGACCATCACAGTCTACCCAGGATGTTTCAAAGATGAGCAGAAAAGAAAGACAGATCTTGTAACTTTCTGCAATGATACTGGCACTCAAGGTAGAACACAAGCAAGAAGATCTAGGAAAAGATCTTGTAGTAAAGCCAGCAAAGGGTTTGAATTTTACTACTGCAAAAAAAACAAAAGAAGGAAGGAATAGAGAAAGGCACAATTTTGCTTGCAAATTATATATATCCTACAGCAGTTCTGAATAAAATTACATCTGTATAGCTGCTGATATAGCCCCTAGTACATGCAATGATATTAGCAACCAAAATGTGGATTGTTAAACTCTGACCATGTCATTAATAATACGTGAAAACCAGCCATGGAGTCAGAAGGATCTGAGGCTTGTCTAACAAGGCATTTCAAAGTGGAAATGAAAGCTTGGATCAGGGTAAAACTTGTCAGTTAGGAGAGTTAATGAAGCAGCACTACAGAAAAAGGAATTATTCAAGGAAAATGACACACACACAGAGAATTTTTGATGCTGCTGAGAGCAGGCAGTGCTGAATCATGCTCACAGAGCTTTGCTGAGGGCTACCAGAGGATGGAATGGCACTTCATGGTAGGTGAGTATTTGAATACTGCTATGCCAACATGTGAGAAAGCCAATCCCTGCCGCGAAGCCTTTACTGGTTCGCTTTGAATCAGTCAGATGTGTCTTTGGCTTTGTGTTCTGCAAAAGAAGAACCTGGAGAGCAGAAGAAAAGGATGATAAAAGCAAGGGGTTGGGTTTAACAGTATGGAAAATGGGAGATCTACTTCAATTCTGTAATTAGGCAATGTAGCTTTTTCTATATTTTTTTCTATATTCATCTTAGGGACAGGACCTTTCTTTCTGGTTTCTGTTGGTGTAGTGCTGGACACAACCAGATGGCAATTTCTTTAGGTCTGCTGCCATGCAAATAACAAATACACTTTAGGATATCAAATGTGAATGGATAGAAAGACATTGCTTGTAAAACAGTGAACATTAAGGAGAGCAGAGATGAGGGGAACATTTGCTTCTCCAAAATGTAGCAGAAACTTCTTTAGTAGAAATGAGCACAGCTGAAGAGGTGGTTCTGCAACCATAATTTGTTAAACTGATCCTGTAATTCTTGTATTCTACAGCAAGCCTGAGACATTAAAGAAAGCAAGAATGGCAATACAGATCAATGTAGTGACCATTAAATATTTACAGAGATAATTACAAATAGACTAAACAAAGCAATGGGGAAATTAATAAAAGATGACCAGGTGGGTTTTATGCCTGGAAGACAGTTCAAGAAGGGCAGTTCGTACTGTTTATGGGACAGACACATGATGGAAAAAGCTGCTGTCCTTTTACTAGCTAACAGGTTCAGGCATTGAGGTCAAGAGGGGTACTGATACCACTGCTGAGAAATTAGAGCAAAGGTATCTGGAACTGAATGGGAAAGCAGAGGCCTCAGAAAGGCTTTCTACACAGGCCTGGGCATGGGTGGGGTGACAGGAAGCAAGTTTCTGTTGAGGTACTGATGTCGATTTGCTTGGACCTCACAGTAAGAGTGAGTCTTGATTCCCATCCAAAAGAAATATTCTATAAGTGTCTTTATATCATCATTAAGAAAGACAAGGAGAACAAAGTAAGGGGACAGAGACAGTACTGATGGGCCCAAATCCGGCCAGCTTTATAAAAATAACTTTTTGCAAAGTCTGTGTAATTTTGTATATGTGTTTTGTTGGTGGTGTTGTTGTTTCCTATCCTGAGGGAGAAAATGATTTTTAATAAAAATAAATAAATGTCAAATAACATTCAGAGGGAGCCCCACACTGAGATTGATTGGACTAAAAATTCTGGCTCCAAATATCCCTGAAGTCTGAGAGTATTTAAAACCTGAAGATAGATCAGCTTCAGCAGTACAAGGCTGGAGTACAAGAACAAAAAAAATGATATATTAATAGAGAAAAAGAGCTTTGCTTCCAGTTTTCAGGAGATTATAAATAAAATTGAGAAATGCATTTAAAAAAACCCATTATAAATACCTTGAGCTTGTCCTCTTAAAAAAAGAAATAAAATAGACATTAAAAATAAAATCAAGGTTAAGACACAAGCCAATAAAAGTCGGCACGTGGGCTACCATGGAGTGTTACAGAGTAATGAAAAGAAAGGACACAGAGGAGAAATGAAAAGAGGTATATATATTAAGTTGTGCCCAAAGGGTTATGTGCACCATGTACTAATAAATGCACCAGGTGGATAAAAGGATGAACAAGGTGGTTCAAAAAGTATTCAAGCCAAAGAAAAGCAAATGTGGGATGAGAGGATGAAATGCCAGTGTAAAGGTCTGTATGGATTTCAGTGGAGCTAGGATGATTTTGGATGATCTGACCTTGTCCCAAAAGAATGGAAAAAACCAGGATTGAATTAAGAAGTCTTGGGAAACATCTGGGAAAAAGAGATGTAGGGAATTAAAAGGAAACGTCGAAAGTGAGTGAGAGGTGTTATATACACCAGGTTAGGAGAAGGAGAGAAGAAGAGATGAGACAGTGAAAATTTTGAAGCATAGCAATGATCCATTACTGGGTGTGTATGGACTGAGCAGTGAAGCAGCCAGTCACTAAGTCTTGTTTCACATCATTTATAGGCAGAGGAGGTTTCAGCTCTCTGAGTCATAGAAGGACTAGCCCCATGAGACCTACTGAGGTCCTGCTGTCTCATAGACCAGATGTAAAGGATCCTAAGAGGACGAAACAAGGCAAATAGCAGGACCACAGCTCTGGATTTCAGGAGAATAGGCTAAGACCTGTTTAAGGTCTTGCTTGGAAGAATCCCATGGAAGGTAGTTCTGGGTAGAAGATGGATCCAGGAGAGCTGGTTGTTTTTCAAGGGTCATCTCCTCCAAGCTTAGGAATCATACATCCTTGTGTGCAGGAAATCAACCAAAAGTGGTACAAGTCCACAAGGTGGTCCCAAAAGTGGTACAAGTCCACAAGGTGGTCCCAGTTAAACTCAAACATTTAAAAAAAAGGTGCTAAGAAAGAGGGAGAAGTGACCAGAAGGAATACAGAGTCACTGTTTGAGCATGCAGGGACAGGTTTAGGAAAGCCAAAATACAGATCAAACAGAGTATGTCAAGAAATGTGAACAGCAGTAAAAAAGACAAGTACATCAGTATCAAAAGGAAGACTACAGAAAATGCGGGGCTGCTGCTGAACAGGGCAGGTGTTCTGCTGACAAAGCATTAAGAGAAGACCAAAATATTCAATGTCTTCTTTATCTTGGTTTTTACTGCTAAGGTTTGCCTTCAGCAATCACAGCCCCTACAACCAATGTGAAAGTTTGGAGTAACGAAAACTTACCATCTGTAGATGAGCAACAAGTTAGAACTAGTTAAACACACTGGATACACACAAGTCCAATGCACCTGATGGAATGAACCCAAAAATGCTGAGGGAGCTGGCCAGTGTTACTGTAAGACAACTCATATCTATCTTTGAAAGATCATTGCAATTGGAGGAGGTTCCTGAGGACTGGAATGAAATGAATATCACTCCATTCTTCAAGAAAGGGAAGGAGTATCCAGGGAGCTACAGACTTGTGAGCCTCACCTTGAGCCCTGGCAAGGTTATAGAGCAAGTTCTGGAAAACATTTCCAAACATATTAAGGACTAGGTAATTGGCAGTAGTCAGCATGGATTTACAGGCAGCCAGGTTTGTCAGCTGTGCCTGACAAACCTGATAGCTTTCACTGACGAAGTGAATGACTGAAAGGACAAGGGGAGAAGAATGCATGGAGATTGACCCTTTTGACTTCAGCACCATCTTCTAGAACATTCTCATAGACCAACCCTTGAACTATAGACTAGACAAGTGAACAGTAAAATACATTGAAAACTGACGGAACTGCTGGGATCAGAAGGTTGTGATTAGTGGTGTGAACTCCAGCCAGAGCCTAGTCATTAGCTGTGTACCCCAGAGGTCAATACAGGGTCCAATACTATTTAACAGCTTCATTAATGACTTGGATTACAAGACCCACTGCACCCTCAGCAAGTTTGCTGATATAGAAAACTGGAAGCAGTAGATGATACAACAGAGACTGCACACAAGGAGAAGGTAAAGCAGCTGGGACTGTTCAGCCTGAAGATGAGAGGGCTCAATAGGACCTTATCCATGCACATAAATGCTGGATTAGGGAGTTGAGGGAAAGAAGACAGAGTCAGACTCTTCTCAGCAGCCCAGTGACAGGACAAGAAGCAACAGGCACATATTGAAACACAGAAAATTTTGTTTGAAGATCAGGAAACACTTTTACACTGTGAGAATGGTTGAGCCCTGGCATGAGCTTCCCCGAGGAGTTATGGAGTATCCATCCTTGGAGACACTCAAAGCCCAACTAGATATGGCCCTGAGCAACCAGCTCTAGTTAACCCTGCTGTGAGCAGGAGGATTGAATGACTTCCATGGGTCCCTTCCAGTCTCAACTACTCTATGATGCTGTGATACAAGCTTCAGATGTAAATGAACTTAATTGTTTTCCTTAGATTTCCTCTTGATTATGGAAATCACATAAAAGAGGTTACAATAGGTTCAGTCATTTCCTCCACCACATAATGGGTTTATTACAGTTTTAATATAAAGACTTCCACAGATTAATGAAGCATGCTGATGAGCAGCTATACTAATGATTGAAGATATCATTGACGCAAATCAAGTATATTAACATTGAATAGGATGAGTATCTCCTGAATATAGGAATATAGAGGTCATATTCACTGCTTCACTCTGAGGAGGAGGGGCTTGAGGGCCAATAACCCACACAGAGCATACAATCGATAAATGCTACACTTCTCCTGCCAGACAACAGACAGTAAGAATTTGAAAAGCCAGTTAGAGGACTGCCTTCTGCAAAAGAATGTGTAAACTCTATTTATTGGTCCTAGGGAGTTTTCTTCTTATAAATTTGGTGATAGAATTTCAGTATCTTGTATGATACCTTAACTTGTTTCACTTTTTCAGCTGAAATGGATTTATTTTGGAAGGTACCTATGCAACAATAATTGCATGTACAGAATGTAAAACCAGTCTATAAATGTGGAAACTGGGAACAGGCAAAACAAGAAGAATATTTTTCCATATAGATTGAGGTACACCTTTGAGCCTGGCTCCAGAAGGATGGAAGTGCCCATCGTACCCCTTTCCATTTTTAGAAATAGCTTGGCCTGAAGGAGCACCAGCCCATTCCAGCTCTCCTCTGGTGTGCTTAAATGTACACTGTATGGTAACAGTACTAGCAGGATCCCCCAGGGTTTGCTTACTCAACAAGCACTTCATATTAGTCAGCCCACTAACAATCCATTCATTCTGTTTTACATAAGCTAGCAGTGTTCTTCAATGCACAGAGAAATAAATAAAACGTAGGCATTGCCATCATGTTTTTTACTACTTATATCATTGACACATTAAAGGCATTTTCCAGGAAGACTCACCAGACAGAGTCTTTTGTAAGTTTGGTGTCCACTTTTCCTTCCTCATCCAGAAAGAAGTCCAACCGTAAATTGGCATTGTTATCATGGGCAGAAGAGTAGTTGGTGATGAGTCTTGCAGGTATCCCCAAGCATCTCAGGACTGCGGCAAAGACAAAAGTGTGATGAGGAGGACAAATATGAAGGCTGTGTTCATGGATGACAGGATAAGAGGAGAGAAACTATTAATAACTAGAATAAAATGGGAAAACACAGTCAAAACAACCCAAATAATTCCTCCTATCTGTCTTTATATAGCACTTGGTAAATATTTTATTTGGTCCCAAAATGATGAGCATTCAGGGACTGTGGTGGTACAATGGTTATAACCTAAGCAGCTAATTACCAATAGCTTTAAAGCAGCCTTCCATAGCAACCACACTGCAGCCTTTCAGGACAAAGCTGGTGCAGTGGGTCAACTGCATGACCAAATATGGTACAAAGAAAAATAAGTCTGAATTTGCAAGAAATGCAAAATATGTCAGGTCTCTTAGTACGAGTAACTCAGGAGAATCATGAGATTATGCTAAAAAGAAAATTAACAGAAAGTATCTCCTTTTGATTGATTTGGAGTTTTCCTGTTTCACATCTGCTGACAGGAGGGATCAGGAGAACACAAAGAATAAAGCAGAAAATTAGTGCAAGCAATGCTGAAAAGCTGCATTGTTTCCAACTGAAATGACAGAGCTTGAGAGTCTGAATAAAATGCATTACATAATTCATAATTAATATCGAATACTAAGTAATAGTATTTGAGAGCTAACAGTCCCTTCCCATAAAGGATCTTAAAAGGAGGACCAAAGAAAAAAGCCCCTGGCCCTAAATCTCAGACCATCACAATGTAACACTGGTGACTCTTCTCACCATTTGACAAGTGGTAGATTTGGGAAATGTGGAAATGCTACAGCTATGTCTGTAGTCTGCAGTAGTACATCAGTAGGTTTCTGTGTTTGTGTGCACCCTGCCTGATAAATAGGCATGGAGCACAGCCTTGAGAGGGGAGTAGGGTTGCAGGGTGACACATCATCTCAGCTTCTCCAGATGACATATTTTGTTTCTCAGCCAAAAAAAAGTTCCTTTTTTTTCCAATTTAGGAGCCAACATGGTTCTGCAGAAAACTGAGGGTGTTTGTTGGGTTTTTTTTTCCCCCTTCTTTTTTTTTTTTAAGGGGAAAGATTTTTATTGAAAATCCCATTTAAAAATAGTTCCAATGCTGCAAAGTTGAACAGCTCTTCCTACTACTGCTGGGTTTTGTATATTCATTAGTGTCACTACTGTGACTCCCAATAAAGTGTAACACTGCACATTCATTTCAAGTTCCTGGATGACAAATTACCTGGATGCATCCAATACCATATGTACCTATTGATTAAACTTAATTCAAGTGCCCTCCAAGGCTTCCAGTGCATGAGCCATCAGGGCTCATTGAAAATAATTTGTCTGACAATTTCAAGATTAATGACCATTTCTCGAATGTTTTAGCATTTTTAACGGATGAATATCCAGAGTGTACATTATAGTAACCTTGGAAAGCTGGACTGGTCACAGTGATAAAACATTGGCAGCTGAGAGAGACTCAAAATCACCTCAAAACAACCCTGTTAGTTACATATGACTGTTCGGACCTTCGCTGTCCTCTCTGTAGTGATCAGCAGCTGGATATATCAGTGGCTATCATCAGATTAGCCACTGGACATTTCCATTTCATAATTCTCAACAAACTTTGTACTTCAGCAATCCTTGCAGCAGTACAAAGTGCCAGGTCTCTGACTTGACTAACTTAGTCAGCAAACCAAGTCTAGTTTTACCCCAGATAAATACGCCTCTCCATTTAACACAGCAGGCTCCAGGCCTCTGCTGCATCGCCCCAGTTTCACAGTGGCCTGCAGGCAAAATATTGCGTAGTGGTGATTCAGGGCCATTGCAGGGGGAAGGTGGGAGAACTGGTGTATGTGTCTGTCTGTGATCTATAGAAATCCAGATAAGGCAACAGGCAGAGAAGACAAAGTGGGCCATGGAAGCCACTGCGAGGAATTCCCCCATGGGAAACATTTGCATGAGCCTTTTTAAACCCATTATGTTGTGCAGAGGCTGAGGAGCATCAAGTACAGACCTCGTAGCCTCAGACAGTGAAGGAAGTAGATATCTCTCAGGTTCTTTGGATGTGGGTGATTGCTCATTATCCCACTGCTCCAGGAATAAAATTAAGCATTTCATGTGTGAAGGACATAGCATCTGCCAGCACCTTCCCAAATCAAAACAGGAGCCTCTTCAAATACATGAAAGAATCTGGACTTGCACAAAACAGCTGACATTGTCCCATGCAACATCCTTGTCTCTGAACTGGAGAAACATGGATTTAATTGATGGACCAATTGGTGGATAAAGAATTGACGGGATGATTGCACTCAAGAAGTCGCTGTCAATGGTTCAATGTCCAAGTGGAGATCGGTAACGAGTGGCATTCCTCAGGTGTTGGTGCCATTTAACATCTTTGTCGGTGACAGAGACAGTGGGATTGAGTGCACTGTCGGCAAGTTTGCTGATGACCCCAAGCTGTGTAGTGCAGTTGACACACTGGAGGGAAGGGATGGCATCCAGAGGGATCTTGAGAGGCTTTAGAGGTGGGCCTGTGTGAACCTCATGAAGTTCTATAACGCCAAGTGTAAAGTCCTGCACATGGGTCAAGGCAATCCCAAGCAAAAATATGGCCCGGGGAGAAGTGACTGAGAGCGGCTCTGAGGAGAAGGACTTGGGAGTGCTGGTTGACAAGAAGCTCAACACAACCAGGCAATGTGTGCCTGCAGTCCAGAAAGCCAACTGCATCCTGGGCTACATCAAAAGCAATGTGGCCAAGAGGTTGAGGGTTGTGATTCTGCCCCTCTACTCTGCTCTCATGAGACCCCACCTGGAGTGCTGCATCCAGCCCTGAGGTACCCAACATAAGAAGGTCACGGACCTGTTGAAGCAAATCCAGAGCAGGGCCACGAAGATGATCAGAGGGCTGGAGTACCTATCCTATGAAGACAAAACTGAGAGAGTTGGGCTGTTCTGCCAGGAGAAGAGAAGGCTCTGTGGAGACCTTATAGCACGTTGCAGCACATAAAGGGGCCCTGTAAGAGAGCTGGAGACGAACTTTTTACAAGGTCATGTAGTGATAGGACAAGGGGGAATGGCTTTAAACTGAGAGAGGTGGGGTTTAGATTGGATATTAGAAAGAAACTCTTCACTATGAGAGTGGTGAGGCACTGGAACAGGTTGCCCAGGGAAGTTGTGGATGCCTCATCCCTGGAAGTGTTCAAGCCCAGACTGGTTGGGGCTTTGAGCAACCTGGTCTAGTGGAAGGTGTTCCTGCTAACAGCAGGAAAGTTGGGACTAGATGATCTTTAAGGTCCCTCCCAACCCAGATCATTCTATGATTCTGTGCAAAGCAGAGAAATCTGAAACTCCATCCCACACTGCAGCTGTGAGAAGCATGTGCCAGCAGTAGGCTAGGTGGTCAGAAGACAGCTTTATTTCTGAGGTCCTTACTCCTTTGAATAGTTTTTGAACCACCTCAGGTAACCAGAATGAGTTATGACATTTAGTTATTCAGACAGGAGGAAAACTATGTACAAAATGAAACATATACAGAACAGGGAAAAATAAAGTGAAAACACAGAGATGCCCAAAGCTGCCTGGGGGTGAAGAACCACTCTTTCAACTTATCATTCATTATTCAATTTTCACATTTCCTGTGGAAGATGGGTGATTAATTGTCCTCATTTTTTATAAAAGTATAATGTGAAGAGAAATATAATGTGATTCCTTGAGAAAGCAACATGTGACAGTACTAAGGTACATAAAAAAGGGAAAGGTTTCACAGAAAAATTTTCTCTAATTTCCTTTTCACATCTTAAAGACATGGACCAAATCTTGGCTTCAGCTGTGGCTGAAAAGTACTTGATGCAATGTAGGCTCCAAGCCTGCAGAAATACACATTGTGTCTCCCTGCAATACGCTGATCTAGTCTTCCCCACAGTCTGATGCTTAAATGCATATATTGTAAGTGCTTCTCAGGATTATCATCTCATCTTAAGACACTTACTTTTAGTCTCTGTTCAACTTCTTCTATTGGCCAGTACCATAAGCATAGGAATGGTTTAACTGGTTTTATATTGATGCTTGACATAAGCATTGCCTCTAATGTCTGGTCCCTATTATCTGTATAAAGCACATTTGCTACACTCTCATAGTCTTTCCTGACTGCTAATACGCTGCAGTGTGTTCCTGTGTATTAGCAGATGATGTTGCTAGAAAGTGCTAGATAGTAAAAAAATGGGACCAATTCAATGCCACTTTCCTCACTGGGTTTTATGACCCGAGACACTCTGTAGCAACACTAGAACTCTAGTTTGACCAACTGTGTTTAGACTTAACCTTGTAGTGCTAGACAATTAATAAACTAGGCCAGCACTGTCTTCATTCTTCTGGCTCATAAACTCTGTAGAAAATGTTAACAGTGCTTAGTAGACAGGTGTAGGGACAGTTCCTCTCAATTTTTCTAGGAACAACCCTCAGTAGGTGAGATTTGGCCTTTCTGCAGCAGAAACACGATTGCATATCCCATATTGGATACTAATTTAATGTTTCAGGTCTAGATGACAAGCACCCTGTTCATCTAAGATTTCCTGACAGAAATGTGGACCATGCCAAAAGACTTTACTTTCTCTCTCAGAAACTTACCCTTGTGAGTCACTAAATACATTTTACCGAACCCAGAAATAGTTAACAGATTTTTGTGAAAGAGTAGCTGAACTGAAGTACACACCAAAGTTTTATTTGAAGACCATCTATTTTAGCCATGTATTTTTAAGCCTCTGTGCTATTTATTCCTGAACAACACAGAGTCAGGAAATATTTTAGTTAGTTTTACCTAAGAACTCTGTTAAGTAAGAATTGCATGACAGCATGGAGATTTTCTCACTGATACCTACATGTGTTGAAGACACCAGCAAAGACCCAGCACTGGCCGTATCGCACAGGTTGCTTAGAACTGTAATACTCCAAGAGAATGTCCACACTTCCTGTCCAGGTCGAAGGTGCAACACCATAATCATATGAATTGTTCCAGGATCCAGCAATCACACCATTATCGTCCCTGGAGTTGATCTAAAGTCAAAGAAAACGAGCGTTAGGGATGTCAGAGACTGAATAATAAAAAGCTCCTTAACTCAGCAGACAGATAAGATAGGAGAGACTGAACATAGCCAGTTTATGCTAGAAGTAAGATAAAAATATTTCATTATGAAGGTAGGGGATAAATAGAACAATCTTGCTAAGGACCTTGGATTCGCCATCACTGAACAATTTTGAATGAAGGTCAGACACTTAAAAATAATGCTGAAATTAAATCACCACACTGAGTTTTCATGTTGCCTGTTTAGTAAGTTTTATTAACATTAAACATGCTTACTGATATGTATTTTAAATAAACACAATCAGTTATACACTGATAAGCAAGCCTCAGAAATATTAAGCTGTATTCTTCCTAACACCATTTGGTTTTCTGTCCATATCAGTCCATATTTTAATAAAATCACTCCTGATTTACAGCAGATTGAGAGGAAAACCAGTTCACTGTTATTTTTAGAGCAGAAACTAACTCTTTTGGTCCAGCACACATGAAAACTTGCTGTGTAAGTTTTTCTCTGGTAAGATTATACAAAGCAGAGAGTTTTGCTGACTAATGGCTATACTGATAGGCATTAACGAGCAATACATCTCCTAGCTGCAATTTGAACCAAACCAGTTGAGGCTGTGCAAAAAGCTCATTCGCTCTGTACCTTTTAATTATGCAAATGTGGAACAGCTACACACCAGCCAAATAAATCACAATTCTCATTTGAAAGCTTTTGGCTGCATTAACTACTGTTTTATAATTAGAAAATTGACTTCCTGTGAACTCTAGGACTGAATAAAGATAAGTATTCAGAGCCATAACCAAAGGATTAAGAGGTTGTGCCCATGTCACTGGTGTGGGAAACATGCCAAGAAAAGAACTCTTGAAGGACAGGGCAACATGTTGATCTTCTGGCTCTCCTATGGCTGTAAAGGATGGAAGAAGAGAAGGACTCTACCTGCTTTGCAACACAAGGAAGCCTCAGAAGGAATCCAGCATGGGAGAATGTCCTCAGACTAGCTCAGCTCTACCACATTTCAACTTGAGCAAGAATGAGGGTAGGGAACACAGGCTGAACTTTAGCACCTCTTGACCACTTCTTACTCAGGTCCAGATTTCAGATGACCACACCCCCAACCCAGCTATGGCCTAATTCTGCAGTATAGGCCTAAAGTACATAGGCTCCTGGATTTCCAATGGTGAGCTTCTCTACCTCTCTAAAATGATTGAGTGGCTCAAAACTTAACTAATATCCAAACCATCTTTGGGTTCTTAAACTTTGTGCTATTCTGTCTTGAGGGCCTCCATGGTCCCTACATGAGGGACCTTTTATATCTACCAGCCCAGAGATGAGGGAACCACATTCAATTCTTGCCTCTATTTCTAGTGTCTGGAGTGAAATAACTAACTAAAATGTTAAAAGAGAAAGAGAAATGAAGGTTTTCTCAATACTTCTTGCTGAAGCTATTGTATGTAACGTGATGCTATGCAAGATTGAGGGGCTGGAGATCCCCCTTCAATGTCATCTAAGACAAAGAGCTCATTTTCTTAAAGCCTGGGCAAATGCTATAACAAATGGGTTAAAGGATCATCCATCTCCAGCAGCCACGTTTTGTGGACAGTCTATTTTAGTAGCTGGCTCGAGAGAACATCTCATTAACTAGCTCTATGACTAGAGTATTATTCTGGGAAGCAGAAAGCATCAGTTCAGACCTCGAATAAGACAAAGGAGAGGACTCAGCCTTTGTCTTCCACATTCTGGATGAGCCTAGCATATTGAATATTAGGGATGGGACTGCTCTTGCACCCACAGCATGATTTCTGATGCCTAGCAACTGGAAAGAAAGGAGGTCTAGAAAGTCTTCTGTCTTCTCCTTGATTATTTTAGGTACTTTTGTTCTGAATGTGGCATGTTTTGTGGACCCCATGTTTAAGAGGACAGTTCTCACACTGTTATCATCTGGGGCCAAAGTAGCACACATATATGTTTGTTCTCAGCCTGATTAGGTCATTTGGGGCTTAAATCAGACACCCACCGTTGCAGACCCCACTGAGGTTAGCACTGGAGTCCACATAAAGTCTCTCAGTTCCCCATTCAAAGTTCCACCCATCAGGCCACCTTATTGTCCACAGCAGAAATAGCTTTCTCAGTTATATCAGCTACTGGAAAATGAGCATAGTGTCACAAGAAATACTTATGTCTGGAGTGCAAGGTCTAAAAGTGCCTTTCCCACACTGAGGCACCATTCTCAGGAAAAGGCCATGAGCCAACATAAGTTGCTTCAGCTTTAGTGGAGCAAAATAATATGCCAGACCCCAGAATGGACAATTGTCAGAATGGACAATTGATCTGTTGTATGTTGGAGTGAGCACATCAGGGCATGAGGGCCAGTTAAATCGGCCTGGCTTTGATTTATGAGTCACTTCTGACACATATTATGCATCCATTACATACCACTGCGGAGGCAACACGACAGATTTTGATTGGGTTTCCACGCCCAGAGAGCTCCAGTTCTGCCTTATCCATCAGGAACAGGCAAGCATCCAGAATGTTTTCTTCAAACTAGACAAAAGAAAATAAAATGGGAAAGAGAGGTAAAATTCTGGAAAGCACAGGCAAGGTTATTTTCTCCTGTTGTTGTAATAGCTAATCAGCTTCAAAATTAGCTGGTCAAGTCAAATTTCTATGTTTCACAATACAAGTTTTCTTCTGTAATAATCACCCATGTGTGGAAAAAAAAACCCGTGAGAGGCTGTAAGGGAAGGGAGTGTAATTTTCAATTCAACCTCAGTCCAGTTTCCAGAAGGTTGAAATGACAACACACCTTTTCTGACAGGGCATAAAATTTTAAGTGCTAACAAGTATATAATAGGAGGATATTATAATAATAACTACAAGAAACTGGTCTACTTGTGAAGGACTTCATGTCCTTCACAGATTCCAAACCTGTTAATTTCAGGACTTCTCTGACACAGCCAGTGCATTGTTGAGAAGCTGAACAATAAATGGTTTGCCAGTGTTAGTTTAAAGACACTTACCTTTTAAAGTTATTTTTTAATTCTGTTTAAAATTGACAAGACAAAAGCTGATTATATAGATTAATCCTGATCTACAAAACTTAGACGTCAAAAACACCAAGTGACCTAAAGTAGTCTTCTTCAAAAATAGAGTGAAAAGGTACGGGTTTTTTCAATCCAGCATGAACAAGCACAAGAATGAATTGAGGGCAGAGGTGCCTAAATAGACCAGAAACCATTTGTCACAGGACTTGCCCTGCAATGTATTTCATTTTCCTTGGGAGAAACTGCATACCAAAGGAAAATTCCTCTGTCCCCTGGTAAAAGGTAGGAGGCAGGGAAATGCACATTAATAAAACAACTATCTTCTACATACACAAACTTATATTAACATTCAAGGCTGTGATAGGAACTGCATGAAGCTTGTCCTCTTGCCATGTTAGATTTTACATTCTATGCTTGCATCCTGAAAGATATCATTCATACCAATATGATTTTTGCTCTCATGATATTACTAGAGTTGATAGATTTTGTAACTGTCTCCTGCCTGGCTTAGGACTCCTTGGCAGATGAGGCTGACCTGAGTTTTGCCTCCTGAAGAAAGTGAGCAAGAGCCCAGACCAAGCTGCTAATTTGGCAACCTGGGGAAAGGCAGAAGAGAATGAAGAGCGAGGTCAGAGAGATGAAAAGGAAGCTCCAAGGAATAAAGATTGCTGCTGATACTGCAAGGAAGATGGGAGGGATAGTGGTGACATTCCAGGCAGCAGATGAACTCTGGCATAAGCCAAGAAAGAGGAAGCACCATTATGTTCCACCACTTTCAGCCATTTCCTGGCCAAAGGAAGTCCTTTTCTTTGCCTCTGCCTTGAGCCTACATGGGTCTTATTGCTCAAGGTACCACTGCTGTATGGATCATTTTCAGCAAATGTCCCCCAAGGCAACATATCTCTCTCATCATCACCCACATCAGCATTGAAGCAGGCATTTTTCTCTGAAGCAAGTATTCACTAGTGAGTAATGCCTTATAGTCTAAGCCAAACTGAATTCATGGTGTTTGGGAATAGGGAAAGAGGGATTAGTGTTTCTCAGAGACCTACTCCTAATCATTCCTGGGAAACTCCATAATTGCATGACAGACTTTCCAGTCCACTCCACTGGATGTGATGTAAATAATATTGGTTGAATGACTGTGTTTTGGAGACCCTCCTTCCCAAGAGAAAAACAGATTAGGTAAACTCTGGACCCTCATAACCATTTTTCCTGCTTCAAGTTCACTTTTCTTCAGGTCTGGCCCAATGATTTATCACTTTCGCCAGGATCAAAATCTGCTTTCTGCACTTCAAGTCATCAGACTAGAGTTAAATCAATAAGAAGTTTACCCTGCAAATTAAACCTTTCTCATGTACAGTTTATGAGACACTGTCAATCTTGCCAGCATACACAGAAAGAATAAAGAGGAAATAAATTGCTGTCAGGGTTGCTGCCTTCCACCTTAGCATTTACAAAACAACATGAATACTTGTGAAGTAACTGGATTAACAGAAGAAAGAGGACAAGCTGCAAAGTCTAGCTGCCTTACACTGTTGCAGTAGCTTAGGATGCAGAGTAGCCTTAACACTATAGCCAGTTTTTCCCTTTTTGACTATTCAGGGATTTAAAAACATTAAATCAAACTAAATCAGTTTCCTGCTCTCACTCTTGGCATGAAAGTACTATCTAGAGAGGAGTGGAATAGAAACATAGCAGTTGTAAGGCTGAACACCTCTGAAATGTCAGAGGAACTAGAGTAGCAGCAGGAAGACAAGACAGGGGAGTGAACCTGGGCCAGGCATGGGCACTACTTGCTCCATACAAAATAAATCAATGTCAGGACCAAAGAACTTTAGCAGAGCCACTTGGGAAAAACTGCAGATGGACAATAAGGCATGAGAAATCACACAAGCAAAGGGATTTTGTCTTCACACAGAAGTGCCTTGTGTTACACTTAGTCATGCTGGACTCCTTCATGCTAATCTGTTTCTAATAGATGACCTTCCATTTAAATCAAAGTAAGAGGGGCTGTATCACCTTTTGCACTGGCTGAGTTAGGGCTATGTTTCTCATAGACAGTTGCAGGCAGATGTGATCTCGTTGCCTGTGGTCTGACCTGGACAAATGCATGTGCCATAAAATTACATTGGCACAGTGGGTTTCAAAGCTAAAGCAGATCAATGTGTGAACATGAGAGAAGTCACAATGGAAACAAAACTTTGTGCCCACCTGTTTTATGTTATTCTTCTCACCAAAAAAAAAAAAAAAAAATCAACATTAAATGATCAGTATAGCAATCCAACTTCTGAAGTTTTTCAGCTAGAGAATTCCTATGTGTCTAGATTTCTTCCAAAACCATATTTTCCCTGAATCCCCTGTGGAATTTCTTGAGTGATTGGCTATTTACAGTTTCTTAGAAGGGATCGTAATCATGTTACAAGGAACACCTCCATCCTCATTCATTACAGCCATGTTTCAACTGTTGTGTTGTTTTTTCTTCCTCGGTCCATTTTTCTTGCCTTTCCTCCTTTCATGTTGACGTTGCTCATTGCAGAAAGCAGCTGTGAGAATCATCTCCCACTAGTAACCCAGTTTTGAACTGTATGTTCCTTTTTAATTTACAAGTTGAGTTACAGCTTCCAGTTGTCACTGTTCAAAGCAATTTTTTAGTCTAAGACCATTACCATGCACAAGTCTATCTGTATTTTTATATATGACCATATACTTTTCACCTTAATGTGGCCTTATGCATTTTACTTACATGTAAAGGGCTATATATCACAAATATAAAAAGCATACTTGTATGATATATACATAATACAGGCCTTGCTGCCAGTACTTTTACTCACTCAGAGCAATGTTCTTATTCTTAACATCTAGGATTGCCAAAAACGAGGGAGATACGTGTTTTTAATGGTTGGAAATGGGCAGGGTAAGATCGGGAACATCATGATCTTCATTTCACTGAAAGTAAGGTGACCAGAAGAATATTTCTCAGTTGCTTTGCAGATTGATGTCTACTACACCCATACAAAATGATCTAATTGAAGCTCTTGGCTTGGGCTTGCTGAGATGCATCTGCCACACTCAGCTTTCACAAGGGCAAGCAATAGCAAAAGGTGCACCACAGCACACAGTGGAAATCAGGTCCTCTAATTTCAGCCAACACAGGAATGAAAGTACATGGCAAAGGACTATGGAAGAGTCCTAACCTCCCAGACAGAACTACCTCCTAGCAAAACCAAACAAATAATGCAGTTTCTCAAGATAAGGCCCAGTTTGTGTCAGGAAGGTGCCAGATTTGCAGAATATAAGCATCTTGGGCCAAGCCACCATAGGCCATAAATTTAGCATCTTAGGACATAAATCCAGTATGTGGTTTAAGCAGCACTTTCCTCCTCCAGCCACTCATTCCCCTCTCTCCCTCCCCCTTACATCTGTCAAGGAGTGAATCCCAAATCTAGGAACAGGGAGAGCCCAAGAAATAACCCAGGGAAAAAAAATCAACCAGATGCTTATTCAGCTAGATCAGCTCTCCAGTCTGAGTCACTGCACTGCTGCACAAGTGCTTGCAGGGGGAAGGAAGGGCCAGGAGGGGGCATTTTTGGTCAACTTAAATGCATGCCCAGCTTTGGCCTCAGGATCTGGTTCTATCAGCTTATGGAACTTCTTCTCACTCCTTATTTAAGAGTTGTTTTTATCTCAGTCAGGAAGACAGACTCTGCAAACAACAGCACTGACAAAACTAAAGATTGGTGCAAAGGCAGGAACTCCCTAGGGCTGTGCTGCCACAGGAAAAAAGATGAAATTGTACCCTTAAATAAGGAAACAAGAGAGATGTGAGTTCAAAGAGTACTCCAGGGCAAGCACACTGGCAATCCATCCAGCTCAAGCTTTGAGATCATATTTAGCTGAGGGAAAGAAAGCAAGGGGTAATGCCCCTTGTGCAAGGCTGTGCTAAGGAGGTGCCACAAAATCTCAATGAATCTATCACGACAGTATTAAGGAATATTAATTGTGCCGTTGGGAAAGTCCAGGAAGTGAGATGAGCAGAGTTTACCTCGTCCAGTATCAGTCCACTGGAGCCCCTCTGAGTGACAGTTAGGGTTATCTTTGCTCTCGTTTTGATCCTGCTTGATAATGCCTTTTTCCCATTCTCACACAAAAACTTAATTCTTTCATCCCGTAGGGATTTTCAGGCTGGTTAGTTCTTACAAGAAAGTTGAGGTAAAATAGATAAGTCTGAGACAAGGAGTAGTTGTTTCTGAAGTAAAAGAGGGATGATTTAAATTAGATATAAGGAAACAATTTCTAATAACTAGGGTGTTAAAATGCTGGAACAAGTTGCCCCAGAGAAGCCGTGGATGCCACATCCCTAGAAGTGTTCCAGGCCAGGTAGGACAGGACGCTGAGCACCTGATCTACTGGAAGGTGTCCTTGTCTCTGGCAGGATGGTGGAACTAAATGACCTTTAAAATCCCCTCCAACCCAAATTGTTCCACGATTCTATGCTATTGAAGGCACACCAATACCCCATACCAGCCTAGTAGGGGGTGTTTCCCCCAGACTGCAAGAGGCCATTGCACACTGATGTTGTCCAGTCCAGGCAGCAAAGGGAAAGGTTCCTGGTTTGTCATAGGAATCCTGTAACTAGCTGACCTCTGAGAAGATCAGAATTATTTCCACCAAGCTGCTAAAACTAAAACAAAAAGTCAAAAAGCAATACAACCTATTGTTGAAAAATAAAAAGAAAAACGTCAAACCCAAACAACTCTACTTTTCACAAATCTATTTGATCCTGAAGCAGCAATAATGCAGCAGCAGAAATACTGCTGTACTGTGGAAACCTCAGCTAATGATTATAACTTTCAACAGGCAGCCTCTTAGTATCTGAAATAGGCCCCTAAAACAAGGTCTTTAAATATCAGCAATAATAACACTGTTTTTCTGGATTAAGCATATACACACTTCATACAATTTTAAAATTATAACCCTTATCTTTATGAAGCAGAGACCAATAATGCACTCCAGAGCCCACAGTCTCAACCACTGTCTGGTGTCAATTAAACTCACTTGATATCCTACTGGGAGCAGCCAGAGAAGGTCTAAATAGCTTACCTGACCATAACTCCAGCTTCTTGATTTTACATCTTCAACGTTTCCATGGAAAACAATACCAACATCATTCAGGACATATTCTTCCCTTTCTTTCTCATCATCCAGATACACGGCATCCTCTGGATCAGTTTACCAAAAATAAATGTTAGCACAGGTGCTTAATTTTCACATAGGACAGATAAAACATCTTAGCATATCATACAGTCATCTTTGACAAAAAGTACCCCTGTTCCATCAAACAAAGTGTTACTTGCTTCAAGAGAGTACAAGAATAAGGAGATAGTGACCCTAGTTAGGAATATGATACACAACTTAAAAGCATGCAAGATGGAAAAATGCTGACAACTCCTGCCTGTTTTCTAAGGATCTGTAAAGTATGGTTAAAATGTCACATCTTATCAAGAATGTTATGATTATTGTATGCAACTAATTTAAGAGCTGGAGCACCATGACGCAATTCTGCATCTGTACAAACAGATCAAAGAACACTTTCAAACTTATTAATGTTAATGGAAAACAGCTCAAGTCAAGAGTTCTAAAGAAAAATCTGTAGTGCACAGAAAAAAAAAACAAACAACCACAATAAGCTTTTTATGTCATATTAACAGAGGGGTTTGGTTGCTTTTTCTGTACATTAGTTATTGACTGGACTATCCCTCCCCCACGTAGCTTGACTGACCAGCTAATATGAGGAGAAATTCAAGTGTCCAAATGAAAACTAGAAGTAATTGGAAGAGTTCTTTATCAACACATATACAAAGGGTATATTCTAGATTGGACTTATATCAAAAGTCAAGAGCATATGCATGGATCTTCAACCTGCAAACACGATTCAAATACATAAATTACTCATTTTTAACATTCATAATGAACCCTGAATGATGTGAAACTATTCAGACATTCACAGGTAAGTATCACACAGGTCATGATTCTGTGATGCTAGAATACTTGAAGATTTCTTTCCTGTGCCAATGCTTGTATTTTGAGACTAATAGATACAGCTTAACATTTAATAGCATGGGAATTAATTAATTTGAGGAAATCAGTAATGTGGTACCAGGTAGCAAATTAAAGGGAAGCAATAACTTCTGACAGTTTGATATGAGCAAGTACAAAACTACCACTCACTACTGCCATAGTAGATTTCTTCGGCATCTCACTACAAATTACTAGAGGATCATTTAACTTTTAAAAGCCTATTGATTTGTTGTGTTTTGTTGAAATGCAAATCAGATTCGTACTTCCTTGTAAACGTCATTCCCAAAAGCGTCTTCATTTACCCATAAAACTGCAATTTGGCTGAAAATAAGCTAAAATCTAGGCCCTCCAAAAAAATTAAACGCAAAACTCACATAGGCTTGAGCTAGGTGAAGGGCTTTGCCAATCTACACACTTGACCCTGCTGGAAGGTTTTTTTCTCTGAAGATATATTTATATCTCTATGTCTATACATACATAAGAAAGTATGCGTAGATATGTAACATAAAGATCTCTTCACCGATGGGCAAAGAGCAATAGAGAAGCAGGTATTGAATACAAGAAGCCTTTAGTGCGTTTGAGGAGATCACAGCTTTCTTTATGCTTTTGACAGTTGCTGTACAGGCTCTGACTGACTCCGAGCAAGCAGAGGAATAGCAGGTTTTATGGAGCTTTACCTGAGGCAGGCAGGTCTGAGACCCACTCTTATGTTTGGCAGGGTGGTGGCATTCACCTGGTTTCTAAAGGCTAGGCCGTTAAGAAGTTTCTTTATGGGTTTGTCACTACCCATGACCTAGTCAACCTGCACCCAGGTACCCAGTGGATGATCAAGGGTATATTATATTCAGAGTCTATGAGCTGAAAGAGAGTGTTAAAACTTGACAACTGCAGTCATTTATGCAAGCATCGCCTTTTTTGTGGTCCAATAAGTTCTGCATAGGATCCCACTAAAAAATATTGCAGATGTTACAGATCATCTAGGTTCTGTTTCATTAGGGTGGATCTGCCCGATTTGTTCATTGAATGATTATTTGCATTCTCTCACTGAGCTTTGGATTTTATTAAAACTTGTCCACACAAATAGCACAGAGAATGCATTTAAAGAACTAGAGCTAACACCTTCTTCTGTGCAGTTACACATTCAGTGGAGAGTGTGCATATGCCTTCTTGACAGCTGTTGTTTTCTTTAGGGGATTAAAAATATCAACATTGATCTCGTTGGTATCAATTGAGATGCTTATGTTATTTTGAGACTGCATGATCTTTGCTAAATCAGATGAAAATTGATTAACTTCTCTGTCGATTATTTTAAATATTTGTGTTTTTGATAAGGTAAAAAGGTCTTCTGTGTTTCACAGAGATGCCAGCTGCTTTGATTTTTGACAGCTTTCACTACCCCTGAGACTGTTTAGAAGAAAATATGAGGCATTTGTGACTACTTTGATGCTAAGTATGCTCTACATAGTACAACTCCTAATTATTTTGTGCAAGTGGAGGCTCACATCTGACAAACAGAGGAATTCCATGGAAATGTGCTAGGTTTGTTTGTTGTTCTTTATCAGTTTAAGAGGTTTTTTACTCACTTCTTTTATCCTGGGAATTTACTAAGACACTAGCAATGCTACAAAGAAGCAAATTAGCTTCTATGCTTCTCTATTTGAACTTGGATAAGGTGAAAATACACTTCACATGAAGACAGCACTGCAGGCGAGGATTCCTACTGAACACTGGCTCTCTGTAAAAGATATGAGGAGTGCAGAGCAGTCCTTTCAATTTGGGAAGGTGAATGAACATGAGAGGACTCAACCCAGTATGGGAGGACACCAATCCCAGAACGGCAACCTTCTGGAGTTGGAAAAGCCATTTCTTCATGCAGACAGCGACGGCTGAGCACAGCAGCACCAGCAGATGGGTAGAGGTGGAAGCAGCAGCCGTGCCCTGGGCTCCCAGTCTCCCTTCAACATGCTCTCATAGGAATCCAGGCGTGCAAGGCTGGGCCTCACTGGAAACACAAATCTGCCAGGGGTCATGCTGGGAAGAGGACAGTGCTGTGGCAAACCCAGAGCTGCAAGAGCTAAACACAGTTATCTACAAAAAACACTCTACCCAGGATCAAGATTATTTTGCTGCCTTAGATAGTGCTTGCCTAGGTTAATGTAGCAAAAGGATGAAGCTCTGTGTGAATTTCACCCACATGGAATCTATGACACAAGAGATCAAATTTAAGATTTAGCTATAAATGCAAGAAAATATTATTAGGCCAAATTTGGATGACCAGTAACATGAGAAGAGTCCAAAAGTCAACCACATGTTACAAATCCTTAAACAGTATTAGGACATTTAAGCACAAGAAATGTGCAACTGACTCAATAAAGTTGCAATATATTTAATTGCTTAAATACAATACACTTTGCATGAGACTTGGGTGAGGGACCCACAGAGTTTGCAACTTACTCAGCTACACTATACATCTCCACCTGTGAGAGAGCCACAGAAGTCAACACAGGGTCTTTTCCTGATAAGCACTAAATGTTCCCCAGCAGAAAGTTTCTGGGACTCAGTATCTCCTTGGAAAGAGCTTGCAGTATCCAGATCAAAGGAGTTCTTCTCTGCTTTCATGTAGTCTGATATTGCCAAGAGTTTAGTTAAACTCGAAGAAGATATTCTTAACTACTTGCCATTTGTGTCTTCTGTTCCTCAACTGAAGAGGGCTCTGCATGCCCAAAAGCACATTGGTTTTATCCAACTATGTCAGCTGGCTGAAGAAAGCTGGCTGTCTTCAGCTGGCTAAAGAAAGCTGGCTGTCTTCAGCTGGCTGAAGAAAGAATGCTGCCTTTCCTCTCAGACTTTATGTTGCTTATTAAGTAATGAAAATTTCACTGAGGTTTGGGGCCAGTGTATTTAATTTTTCAGGATCAAGCCCTGCATCTTTAAGGTATTCTTGGTGATCAACCTTAAATGTAGCTAAGGGGATTAAAATATATAAAAGCATCTCATGATTTTGGAAGCAAAGTACTCTGTAGCTTGACTTGGTATTCAAACTTATTCTGAAATAGCAGAAAAAACCCCAACATCCCTGTCTGGGAAGATATGTCAAAACTGAACCATAGTGAGAAAAGAAGTAATAAGAAAGGGCACAAATGCTTCTGTCTTAAAGAAAAGCTCATACCGACATATTGATGTTTCTCCAAAATGATGAGTTGGAAAGCTGCACTAGGCAGTTGAGCCTGTACTCTGCTCCCTGCTATAACAATCCCCATTCATTTCTGGCATCAGTCTTCTCTCTTTTTAATGAGGCTTTTCACTCACACTTTTCTGCTTGGCTATTAACCCAGCAAACTAGTCTAGAAGATTTTCAAACTATTGTTTTCTCTGTGCTTTAACTGCCTGAATTTTTTTACCCTTTTGTCATTACACTGAAAAATCTTTTCCAGCCAGAGGATAAAGCGTGGAGAAACAGTCCTTGGTTTTTTAACACAAGGCAAGGGGAAAAAGACAGATACAGGAACTAATTAGCCCAAACTACCTAGGAGTAAAAGCAGGAACAAGAAATGAGAATAAATCCAAATCGAAATGAAACATGCAGGAAATAAAAACTACAATAGTCAGCAAGGGATAGCACCTGAAGCCATTGAGACACACCTTAAAATGTAAGCTGCAGATGAAAATGTGGTCCCTGACTTGCCTCCCCTGGATCTGGGGTCACACAGCAGTCCTTGCTGCCCAGAGACTCTGTTTTGCTTTCCTAAAGCAGAGTTTTTCCACTGGCCTTGGCAACGCCTGCCGCTGGAGGTAACTCCTGCATATCTTGCTCCCTTTGGGTTTGCTCCCTTGTTTTAACCTTGCTGGCTTTCGACCCCATTCAGCTCAGGTGAAGGAGGGAGGGCATAGGAGAGCGAAGTGCCTGTGTGCCATGGACAGAGGTGGATCACTCAGCGCACAGAGCTGGTGGGGAAGGAGTTGTGAAGGAGGGATTGATTTTCCCTTTTTTTCTGTCTGACTAACACCTCAAATCAGCCTCTGTGGTCTCAGTCACACCACAGTGGGGTAGCCAACCCCCACACACCACATTTTTTCTCCATATAAGGCTGCATGCAGCCCGAGCTGGTTGTCTGCTAATCATGAGGCAAACTGAGGCAATTTAAGAAGCTTTATCTTTGGGGTTTATCCCTTTCCAAAGAGGTGCTGAACCACTGCAGAATCACCATACAGGCTAACAAACTGACTGTTACAACATCCAGGACTACAACCAAGTGATGCTCTACATTGAGGTGGAAAATTGCACCTCCCTGGCTGAAGCTGTGAGAGGCTGATGACGCCAACACAAACCTAGAGCAGTTTTGTCTCCTCACAGTGGATCATAATTTGGCAGTGATTCCTCTCTTTCTGTTGCACACTCTCCCTCCTCTCCCAGAACAAACTGTTAGCATGCTGCTCTAAGGTATCTTACCTCTACACTGCTTTCAGGAATATCTTACAGTGTCATGGCACACCGGGCCCTGCCCTTCCCTCCTGTTCCCACTTAACTAACTCCTCTTTATTCAGCATTAACATATATGTTCTTAAATAATGCATAAGCTAATTATTGCTTCTATTCCCTTGGACTAGGGGAAAGTAATGAATGCAGCACAAATCATTCCATGTAATGGACTCTATTTATAATGCTAAACTTACTTGTCACTTGGTAGGATGGCCCTTGTTTGGTATGGGATTATTTGATGCGAATATTCTGGTAAAAAATTGAAAGATGAAGGAAAGGTGGCAGAAGAATATTAAAGTTAGCTGGTGACCTAAATATATTGCAATACATATGACTTGGAGCCTTACAAGTGTCAGAAGCTGAGACACAGTGCTACAGCCTGTAAGAAGGCTGAATCAAACCTCTCTGGTCTTTCTTGCCCTCTCCTTAAAGCCACACATGGAGTTCATTGGGTAAAATACAATCTTGTCAGCATAAGGCCTGATGTTTTCCCCATGATCCTGGAAGATTTCAAAAAAATTAATTGTTCTTCAACCCACTGTACTATAAAAAATGGCTCATTTGCAAAATGTTCTGTTCCTCACAGAGACCATGGTTGCTAATTAGTCACCAATAAAGGGCAAATGTCATGTAGCAGTAGGAAGGTACTATCAGTGATGCCACAGCAAGCCGACTCCACCCAGCCTGTGCAGAAGGAGCAGCTGCCATTGAATTCCTGCAATTTGGCTTCAGATGTTCAGTCCTAAGTGTGGCAATCTATGATGTAAGTCAACAAAGTACGGGAGGCTGCCACATCTTGCCCTACACCAAATCCTCAAAAAAGACATGCCCATATTGACTTGTCAGTTTAAAGCACACACAGGCAGGCAGGAGGCTCATGCTGTAGCCTATTCAAGTCAGAGTGAAGCCTTGGGGTATGTTTACTATAATAAATGGAGCCCAAACTGGTAAACACAGGCTTGGCCTCATAAAACTGCAGACTGCAGATACAGCACAGGCACTGGTCTCCAGCCTGGAGCCCTGCTCACACAGGGCTATTCTCCAGCCTTAAACTCTTGACTCTTGGCAGAGTTTATGTAAAATTTCCAGACCCAAACTGTCGTGTCTCCAAACTCCTTAGTACCAAGCTGTCCTTCCTGGACCACCCCCTCCCAAAACCTGATGAGCTCAGCAGCAGAAAGTGTGAACCCTTGGTAAGGTACTTACGCTGGCACCAGGGATTGAACAGGATGTACGTGTCGGTTGCAGGGTTTCTGCGTGTCCGAAGGATGGCAAAGGGAGTCCAGACAGCAACATACAGGCGGAACTTCCCAATGATGCAGGTGGCAGAAGACATGATGGACAGGCGAATGGAGTTGTTCTCCCTGTGAATAATCTTGGCTCCCCACTCACCCGGTTTCAGCACATTACCTACTATGATTGGGATGTAGGTGCCTTTGTTTTGCTGTGGATAGCGACCTGGAGAGAAAAGTGAAGAGGTTTGCCTTGTTTTAACAGTTTTTCTAAACTCTCTAGGAGTCCTTTGTCCCTTTGTCCTTATTTTCAGTGGAGTTGGCAAGTTTGTTTGGGCAGAAATCACCTACCTCCCTTATTGCCTAACACAGCACTTGGTCACTTGGCAGTACAGCCACACCTCCCCCCAGGCAGCCTGTGCAGACACACCCACCCATCTCACTCCAGCAAGCTTCAATCTTGCTGGTTCAAACACTGTCAGACATGTAGCCCTGGCACCATGAGCCGGGGCTATCCAAGACTTCTCTTGCTCACCATTGTTTATGCTAGTGCAGCAAACTGCCCTCCAGCAGCTTGGTGTCAGCTAGACTGTTAAGTTTAGGAGTTTAGGTAAGAACCCCTTCCCCAGTTCAGATGCACCCACCACCGTTTTTACTAGCATGCAAGTGCGCTCTGGGGCACAGACATCCACTTTGGGGCTCTTCAGCGGGGCAGAACCTTGTTCTTCTCACTGCACTGCTGTGCTGACAAGCAGAAACCAAACACACTTTCATGAAGTCCACACAAACAGAGGAAACACAAGTGAGTCCACCTGCAGACACCCAGCACTCAGTTCCCCCCAACAACCCGCTCCTCATGGACATAGTGGGAATCAACTCTGGACGACCAGAATATAAATCACTGTATCCGTGCTGAGTTACCAAACTTTCTCTGCTAGAAATGGGTCCCAAAGTATGACAGACCTTCAAAGTAACACACATGATAGCCTACCTCACAGTAAGACAACACCCCCCCCCGAGAAGTCTATTTTACTCTGCCAACTACATGCAAACGTACACTGCCAGGATTCAAAGTTGTGTGAGGCTCCACCCTTTGAGGCTGAGGTAGAGCCAAACTGTATCTGGAAGCCAACCAACACCACAGACAGAAGAGACACTTGTGAGAAGGCTGAGTTCCCTATCTCATTCTCAAATCTATTTTTCATTTCATATTTTAGGCTGAAAGTAAGACACTCTCATTCAAAAATAGGGTAACGAAAAGCAACGATGGCAGACAGAGGGACAGACTTCTATATTTTTCATTCCTACTATTTAAGAACTTCAAAATTAAACTTACAAGGGCGTTGATTTTCTTGCTTGCTTATTTTTATACTGCTGATGTAGAGATAATCCCAGATCTGAACACTGGTACATTTGGGAAAGGACAACTCCAGCTTTGAATCTGAAGCTCGCAAGCTGCCACGAGATTTGTGTTTCTGAAAAATCTGGGGCTACTGTGCTTCATCCAAGAGATTATTCAGAGCACATGTATTTCCATTTTGCAGATATTCAGTGCACATAAATAGCCCTGCTGGCCAGGGATGCTGTAACACATGAAACTCATTCAGATCAGTGAGGGACGCAATGGAAGGAAAAGACCCACAGGAGAATAAAGGACTCGAACAAGAGAGCAAAATCAATAGAAAATACGAGAAGATAGAGCGTTGGACACTTCAAATATAAGCCATCAAAGGAAAGCCAGTCTAGAGAGAAGAGCCTACAGAGGTAACAGAGATGCGAATCCTGTTTCTGCTAACAATTGCGATCTGAGAGCTGAACACATTCATGTTCTTTGTAGTGCAACTGGGTATGACCCATCATGCCTCTACAGTTAATATTTGGTTCTAGTTTTGACATAATCTTTTTCTAAAAAAAAACAGTCCAGGCAAACAAAGCAGCAGAGCAAAACAAGTAGTAGAACTGATATCTTTGAAAACCGTTAACAAGTGCTACTTTTAAAAATACCTCCCTTACCTCCTTCAGAAGGGTGGGAGGGGGAAGAGATGATTATTTTAGCGTGATTAGGAACTGACATCGTTATCTTCACTGGAAGCCGCATGTCAGTGTAGCAGCCTACTGGGGACAGAAGAAGCCATGCTGTGGTGGTGGCTTTGCACCACCATGTCTGTGTACACCACGTACATGGGGAGGCTGCAGAATCACTCCCCATTAAATCTGCCTATGGGAACCAGATAGGATCACAAAGAGGCCAGGAAACCTTTTCAAGACATCCTTATGGAAACACTGGCACTGGCACCTCATAAGCAGGTTCAGCGAAGTACTGAGCCTCTGGTATTCTCACTTTCTCTGAAAACCTCGACATATGAAATTCCATTCTCTCTTCCAAATAAAGGTCCTTCTTGCAAGCAAAGCCACAAGACACCCTCATACACCTGTTGCTTGACAAGGAAGCACCTGTAGTTGCTGTTGAGGAGTATTCAAGTTCCTTTCACCCCAGAGCCTCACACAGCTGCTCCCACACGGTAAGAGGTCATTGTATGTTCTTACTCACGCATGAGGAGAAGGTGCTCTGGGGTATTGCCTACATCCCTACAGGCATAGCAGAGATGCCAGGGAAGGGATATCCTAGAAGTCAGGACACTTCACAGATATTGTAGATAGTAAATACGAGAGAACACTGTTTGCTTCTGACAGATGATCAGAATTTGGTGCTTGCTAATGATTGCATAAATCCTGAACTCACAAGGAAGTTTGGAAAGATGGGCAGAGCCTTCCAGAGCACAGTGAGCAATTTCCAATGTTTTGTTTGAAGAGAGGACGGGTTCCCTAATCTTCTGAAACAAAAAACAGAATGCAAATGGAAGAATATGGTTTGCAAATGGAAGAGTAAGGGAATTGTTACTTCTGACACAAGCTTACAGAGCTGAATTGTAAACACACATCTAGACATCTGACAGCATCAGCCACACTAGTCTCATGTACACACATCTGCTGTCTTGACACTAGAGTGCTGTAAAGCTGAGTAACTTTGGCATTACATGGTAAGGTTGCTGGCAAAATAATCCTTATGTAGGTTCAGCACTATATTTATCAACTTTGTAGGCAAGGATTCTCAGGTTGGCCTGGGCATTTGACTGTTATCTACATCTTGAGCACACATTTCTGGGTGCAGTGGAAAAGTAGAGCCAACTTTGGCTCATAGTTGGGATATCTGTAATGTTGGCCCTTTCTCTGAAGGAATAACATGCAGTGGTGATTTCATTCTCTGGTTTAGTCTCCACGGAAGATTCGATGTTAACCAAAGACTCATTACCAAAAGCCTGTGAATGCCTGACAGACTACTCTCTGCAGGGTCTCTGGTGCTAACCCAACCCATAGAGAGGTTGGAGGGTGTTTGGGTGCATGTCAGGTCCAGGAGCCTTGTAGACAAGATAAACTGTTTTTATGCTGACAGGAGGGTGCTGACATTCTGCCAGCAGCATCAGCTGGCTCAGGATCTCTCCAGCTCTGGTTTGCTCCAGGAGTTGGCAGCCTGAACTGTGTTCCACAGCCAGTTCTTTGTGGTTGTCTCACTCCCCAGTGCTCACGTTTTCTTTGGGTGTAGGAGGCTCTGGCCCTCACATGAGGACATTTCACAGCCAATTGCTCTGTGACAGACAAAGTCGTTGTGTGACATCATGCTGTTGGGATGCCCCTGTCTGCTCGCTCTAACAGCACATGGAAATGGGAAAATCTAGCCTGAGAACTCAAAAAGCCTGGAGATTGCTGTGCTGGTTGAATTTCTTATAGGCTCCTTTTGCAGCTTAGAAGATATCATGCTGATACAGGGGCTGCTGACTGCCCTGCCGTCAAAGCAGAAGAGGACCGGAGAGAACTCACAGTGACCCTCTTTCTCGGGCCTACAACTCTCTGCATTTCAGTGCTAGGTACTGAGCCACAACACTGCCAGAAGATATTATTTTTACAGAAACCTCCCTTGTATGGAAGGTTTAACAGCACAACCAAATCTATTTCCCCTGATGCACAGTGCACAGGTCTACAACTCTTTTGATACTTCTTTCTTACCCTTTCTTATCCCACCTTGGTTTCTGTAACTATCCAAGCTGGTCTCCTAAAGCTCCTTCTCACTTCAGTTGCAGCTTAGCTCAACTCTACACTTCCTGGGGTTTCCAGGCACTCAGAAAAAGAGGAGCAAAATAGCTGCTGTCACTATTAAAGGAGCTCATAAAATAAATAAAAAACATGAGTAAAGGTCTAAGTGGCAAAAGGGACCATGAATGAAGCCTGTGTGGATGTGGGCATGTATGGGATGTCCCCTACCACACACAGACACTTTACAGAAGCAAAGAACAAAATGCAGTTTTTGTTAAATTTGCCGAAGTCTATTTATATAGCAGCAAAATAATGTGCTGTCTAAAACACAGAACTGTGGTCACGCACAGGCATTCAAAGTGAGTTATTTTCAACATATGCCTTAACTCCCTAGCACGTCAGCCCTGGGCCCATCAGACATGGAAGCAAGCTGTGTTAAATTCTGGGTAAAATTGCCACACCAGAGAGGGATTTACATCAACAGAGAGATGGTGAGATAGGTGCAGCAACTTCAGCCATCAAAACACAAGCACTCCTCTCTTGATGGACGTGGGTTACCTCAGGAGAGAGGGAGATGAACAAAGCTATTTCTCAGTAGTCTTTTTAGGAACCCTCCTTAGAAGATTAGCTTTTCAAGGAGTCAAGGAATCTGTCTCCCTTTGGGACACATTGCACACAATAATTAGCAATTTTCCTGTAGGTTCATTTTTTTGTTTCAATATACTCTTTCATATAAAGGGTAAAGAATCTATTTCAACGCCAGCCCTGGAATTCATAATAATTATGACAGGTTGACAAATAAGTTTGAGCTAGAAGCCACAAGTACAATAGCTGTGTAGCAGAGTTGATACTTATTGTAGCAAGCAGCCTGGAGATGGGTATTAGTATATGGGAACCATGACAGGAAACATAAAGTAAAACAAAGAAAAAAGAAACAGGAGAGGTGCTTTAATAAAATTCCAAACAATCAAAACAAACAAGAAGAAGAAACAATCTTTTTGTAAAAAACAGTAGTGTCTAAGTCACTGTTTTAACATCCCGTCTGGGTTCCTCCCACTCTCAAATTCTATTGCCTTCAGAAACGCTATATAAAACTTGGAAATGTAGGAAACCCAAATATCTTGAAATAAGTTTTGCTCACAGCTCCAGTTAGAAATCCTTAACATCTGGTCACTCTGTCCCAGGAGTGGATATTTCTAGTACTTTACAGTTGTAGAACAGACATTGGAGTCACGCACCTTAGCTATTAAAACAATTTAAAAATACAGCTAGATTTTATGTGCCACTTGATGCTGCTGCAGCAGTGCAAATGTGAGCATAATAAAGATTGCTTGGCATGAAATACTGCATTCATAGAGCACCAAGGGACTCCCTCCTCTCTGTTCCTCTGGGGCCTGACTGGGAAGTCCAGAGAGGAGGAAAAAAATATCCCAATACCTTTGTTCAGAAAGTGTTTAGGTTTGTTACTTGCTAAGAGCTGCCAAACAGGTCTCTTATCTGCCTAGAGTCAATCTCTAGGAAATGTGTTCCACTGCTAATAAATTATTTTTTTCTCCCACAAAATGGGACTTCAAGTTTAGACCATCAGGTGTTTCTGTATCTCTGCTCATTTTTTTGTAGTTCTTTGTGAAACAGAGATCTAGTGATTCATTAAACTCTCAGCATTAAGTATCAACACCAATGCAGTTTGACTCCTGCACCAGTTAGTTGCTGTTGTGTGGTGCAAAGAACGTTCCTAAAAACATCAGGATCCAAAATTTTCCAAAGAGTAACTTTTACCCAAAGGCAGAACTCAGCTTGACATCCCATTCCAGGTGCTGGGGATCATCTCATGTTCCAGCCCCTCCACTACCACATGCCCTGCCACAGAGCTGCTGAGGAGGACAGGTGACAGCAGGGGTAGCAATACTTTCCACTAAGTTCGAATTACTGCCTGACAAAATCATTAAAACCTCAAAACCCTGAAATAACACTTGGCCCAACTCTGCTGTGGACACTGTAGGACAGTATGAAGAGTTCCACTGATACTGGTGCATATACCTTGAATTTGACCTCTGGTTATTTAATTTAACTCAGCTATCCCTCTGACCATAAGTGGGAATTTGATGTCACCTAAACAAGCCATGCTCCAGGATCAATTCTAACATCTTTGTGTTCTTAGTTGCTTTTCTGTGTTATAACTATCCTTCTGGAGCAGGCCTGGGAAGACTTTGGAAAAAGGAGCAGTAAGTCTCTGCTCTCATCTCAGGCCAAAAGCCACTGATTTTTAGAAGCCTGATGAGAGCATATGGATGGGTGTGTGGGTGTCTACACATGCACACATGTAGAAAGGTGATAGTAACCTGGGGGACTAGAATTTATGATTGTTCCAGAAGTATGTCAATGAATAAAATGTCCATAATAATATTGAGGGCTAGACCAATATATATAGATTTATGAAGCCATTTAAGGAAAATCCAAATAGACAACAATTTATGAGGATGTGGGGAAATATATCATTAGAGTCAGGATGCACTGTATAAACTTATCAGCCCCTTAAAGATTTACAACCACATACTGGAAACTACTACTAAAAGCAAGATTGAAGGCTGTATAAGCCCATCTAATAATACGTCTGCTTTTCAGAGAAATCCCTGCCAGCGCAGCAGTGCTGGAGGAAACTTTGCAGCACTCATGACAAACGGGCTGCCCCAGGTGAGGGAGTCATGCTCAGCCTGGCTAAGCCTGCATCAGGGAAAGCTAGGAGAAGCACAAAGTATTCCCATCACCACAAAGACAGTAGTCTGGAGAGACCAAGATGGACGAGGGGGTCCATGGGCTGCTCTGGGCTCAGTGGGATTTCAAGTAAACTGAAATTGTTCCCACTGGGGGGAACTAGATGTAAGCACATCAACTACACTTGTGGCTCTTTCATCTCAACCCCAGACCAATAAAATGAGTATCACCCAAGTGGTGATGCTCACCTTTCCTCTTATAAAAGCCAGGAAGTTGATGGCAAGGTAGGAACTATGTGGTGATGGAGCAGCTCTCAAACCATAGGTACTGCAGCAGGGCTGTGGTTCAGCACAAGAACTGGAATAACATCCAATTACTCTTTATAAGTGGATATTTTTCCATGTGGATTTTTTGGCACATTTAAAGTTTTCCATACTTTGGCAGGCAAGTATGGTCCTAATTTAATGAAGGATTATGTGCAAAACTGAATTATAATAATTCACATGTTAGCATTTCAGTCAATTTCACCGATGATGAATCTACAGAAAACAGTCTGTTAAAGCAAGAACAACTTTGGTCATAAAGAACCATCACAGAAGAATATCTGTAAAAGTGACTTTCAAGATATTGGGGTGAATTATTTATATATTTACAAACACATATATATTTGCTTAAACAATTAACCCATGAATTCTAACCTCTGTGTGAATGGTGTTTAAATGGACTGTGGATTAAAAAAGATTGTTATTAAAGGTTGTTCTGTGAGTGTTTCAGACCTAGTTTTACTTGACACAAAAATCGTTTGTCCCAGGGACCCTTGATTCATTATCAATTAGAAGATTTAAGCAGTCTCTACTTGCTTTTCTTGCTTCATTAATCATCTTTTTAATGATGTAAAAGAAGCAAAAATAGGAGCAAAAAAAAGAGAAGGAAAGGTAAATTTTACAGAGTAATGGAAATAGAATAGTTCTGCGCACACAGAGAATCAATTCATTACCATTGTCACATTTTTCAGGAGCAAAATTAGTATTTAATGGATAAAAATTCTATGATGGATTAATGTCAATGTTAGGAAATTTCCCAGGGCTGGGAGCTAATAATTTCTGAATAGCTTCATACAACACTGTTGTATAAACAGCCCACACTGTAGGAAAAGCCCTGCAAAAATGGACTTTGAATTTTCCCAGCTCCAACTGAATTCTCTGAGAACCAAGGCCAGCCCTCCCCACGGAGTATCTTTGTACCTTATGAGAATAGAATCTCAAACCACTCATAATATTCTGCAGTTTTGGACAGCCTGGTCCACACTGCCTGGGGTAACATCCTCATCCTTGGAGCTACTGAAAACCTGTCCCTAGGGCAAGGCCCAAAGACACTGGATCAAGCTGGACCTGCTTTGAGCAAGGGCTAGAGATGAGACCTCTGGAGGCCCCTCCAATGTAGGTTGTTCTATTCTACAGTTCTGCTGCACCATTTGAAATCTACTGCTCAGACACACAGAGAGCTCCTTGGAAAGGTCATTTTACAAGAACCTGGCAATATTTCTGTGTGTCCATCACTTTAATCTCTCAAACTCAGCACTTTCTTAGGAGGTATAGTTTCATCACAAAAAGCTTCTCTGAGCTCAAGCTGTCTCTGCTGTACAGCTGTTGTCTGAGCCGCTCCCTAGGAGTAGCTTCTGCCTGACAGTGCCAAAGGGCAGGATTCACCTCCCCTGCTTTTAGTGTTCTTAAAGTCAGAGCCTAGTCTATGGGAGAGAGTCAATAGAGGAAGCAGAAGAGAGTTCATCCCATTTTAAAACAACAGGGTTAAACTATGCTTGGAGGTGCCTGCCTCTCTCTGCTGCTCACGGACAGCCTGGGTAAGAGCTTTTGGACTGGGCTTTGGTGTTCAGACAGCTGGCAGTAGAAGAGGTGAACGCTTGCCCTTCAGGAAGACAAACAGAAAAAAACTGGATGAAAATGGCCACGTCTTCCCATGACAAAAGGTTTGAGAGCACAGCACTAAGACCTTCAGCACTGAGTGCTCTTTACTAAATATGAGAAATATTTTCTTCTCAGCATTAAACATTGGACTTGCCACTAAAAGGAGAAGTAGCAAGAGTCAAGCACACAATATCTAAATTTTCCTTCCCCATTGTGAATTGTTTTTGTTTTGCTTTTTGTTGCTAGCCTCTGAGAATAAATATACTGTGTTTTCACCACATGTTCACAGAGAGAAACTTTTGTGGAGCACTGAGTGTTGAGCAATTCCTACAAGAGGAACCTGAACATCTCCCAGTTGAATCTTTGTGAGCTAAAGTCCTTGTAGCAAGAGGGCAGTGGTGCTCACAGAAGTGAACACAAAAAAGCAAGGGAGGGCAGTAGCGTTGTACACTATCCTGTATATGCAGCCCTTCCCTGCAGCCAGTTGTCAGCCACCACACATGGACGCTGGTCCCATTTCACAGAAAGGACAATAACAGTGAAGAACAGGGAGAGGAATTCCACCACAGAAGTGAGGCTGACCCAAAGGAATCATTCAGAGATGAGTTTGTTGCAGAGTCTCCCCTGGCTCAGGCTGCATTTAACCCCTTCCCTACTCTGTCTGAGGATGAGGGGACTTTTATCCATGCTTAGAGATTCAAGGTACAAACAGTGGATGAATGTATTATGAAAGAGCATCAGAAAAATAAATGAATGTGTTCTCTTAAGTGGACTGTGCAGTGTCAAAAGAAGTGTTAATTTTCATCTTCCAATATAGAATATCTGATTAAAACAAATGCAAACTGCATGAAGTGCAATAAAAAACAAATGTTCCATTTTCCACTTCTTCTTGATACAGCTGTTTGTTTTAAACATATAAAGAGTAAGGGAACAGTCTTGAATTTAATTAAATCCCAAAAGAACTAATGATATTTATGCATATTAAATTTTTAAAGGCACTTGTGGCTCTTCAGCCTATCACTCATTGGACTGTCATAACATGCCTCCCAACCCTAATTTAAATTAGAAAGAAGAGACCCATGAAAAAAAATGTACAGACAGTAACATTTTCACTGCACATATGTTTAAGAGATAAACGCCCATCTAGCTTTAAAAAGCAACAAATCTAATAAATGCCCACATCATCATAATTCAATGACGGAAAAGAATCAATGTTACAAATTTCAGAGCTGCTTCTCACAAGAAAGTAAATTAAAACATCAGTTATAAGCTACTTTATAGAGTTTATAAGGAAAACATTGATGTCTTAACACAAAAACCACCAGATCACTCTAGATGAAGCTGGGGATTTCCCAGAGTTGTGTTGTAGGGACCAGCATTTGGTGGGGCCATCTTTGGAGCATAGCAGGAAGCTCCACTCTGTCACTTGTTTCTCCCCTTCTCTAGTAAGGTCAGGCCCTTCTCTAGTCCTGTACCTTCAATGAGTCAACAGATGCATTAGGATATGGGTATCTGATGAAGACCTCACAGTGAGAAGAAAAAGCTTTCTTGCTCCTTCTGCAACAAAAGGAGAAAGTTTCTGATATTGTCCTGAGTAAGTCTCTCGGCTCTGGTGAGGCTGCAACTCAAATCCTATGTTCAGTTTTGTGCCCCACATTACACCAAAGATATTGAGTTGCTGGGGTGTGTCCAGAGAAGAGCAATGGAGCTTGTGAAAGAGTTGGAGCACAAGTCTTATGAGGAGTGGCTGAGTGAGTTGGTGTTGTTTAACCTGGAGAAAAGGAGGCTCAGTGGGGAGCTGAGCTTATCACTCTCTACAACTACTCAAAAGATGGGGGGGTGGTTAGTCTCTTTTCACGGGTAACAAGAAATAGGACAAGAGGAAATGGTCTCAAGTTGTACCAGGGGAGGTTTAGATTGGATATTAGGGAAAAAGTCTTCACTGTAAGGGTTGTCAGGCATTGGAATAGGCTGCCCGGGAAAATGGTGGAATCGCCACCCCTAGAAGAATTCAAAACACATGTGGATGTGGAACTTGGGGACATACTTTAATGGTGAACTTGGCAGTGCTGGGTTAACAGTCAGACTGAATGATCTTAGAGCTTTTACAACCTTAGTGATTCAATGATTCTATGGTTCTGATTTTGGTCCAAAGCTAAAGTCTTTGAACCTTCTCTGTTGTTACCAAGTTTGTAAATGCAGGCTGCAAAGTTGCAAGATTCTTCCACCCTGTATAATTTCCCTTGTTTTGTAATCAATATTTTGCTATCCCTGTTCATACTTTTCTCACCTGAAACATCAGAATCCTCCTCTCTGCATCTCCTAAATACTAATAAAAGATGTTTCCTGTTCCACTTACCTTTCAACGTTGCTACACAGCATTAACCAGATACGACTTTGAAAGATCAATAAAGTACAACTTCTTACTATACAGAAACCTCCAAATACTGCTTCTTCTTCTCTTACATGAAATTCTGCTGATTTTTTCAAGAAAGGATTCAGACTCTGTTTAGAAAAACACTTCCTTGCCTATGGTTAAACCTGTTTTTATGGTTTATCAGTCATAACAGGAAAAGACCCAGCCGTTAAGTGCTGCTATGTTCCTGTTTATGATAGATTCACCAACCTTCCATTGCTGATAAGACACAGCCTTTGCCAGGCGCTTACCCATTAAATACTCCAGCCAGAATTGGTCTGTCTCTGGCCTATAAGGTCGATTGAAGTCAATCTGGATTTGGAAAGACTGTCCTCGACGCACTATCAGCTTGGGATTGTAGTACTTATCAGTGTGGTGCTGCTGCTTGTTAATCTCATGGGGGTCCTTGAACATATAAATATCCACAACACGCAGGTAATCTGCAGAGACATGTAAATGAACAGAGGGGGAAGGAGTCAGTATGTTAGAAAATCAGTATTGGTATCAACATCACTAGAGGTCACGTCCTCTTCATCTCTGGGGAAGGAACACCACATAACAAGAGCACGCTGGATCTGTTTGGGTCTTACATCCCCCCAGCTGAGCAGAGACTTATGGACTAACACTTCTCTGTCCACCTGACATTTTCACGGAGGCTACAAGTCTTCTAGTGCACAGTGAAAGCAATCACAGTAAGAACTGCTTGATAGTCATGGGAAGCTGAGTTTCCCCAAGGAGAGTTTGGCTCCATCTGTCCTTTGGAATGGCCTTTCTGCAAGTCTAGGCCTTGCTGTCACAAGTTTACCAGTGCAATCAGTAGGCCTTTGACAGTTGCAGTTTCTTATTTCCCTTCTTGCAGCCCTCCATTTTTAAAACGCAAATTCACAGGGGTTTTGTGATGCTTAAATACATTAATGTCTGCAAAATGCTACCGGTATTGAGTGCTGAGGAGCCTGAGAGGCAGTTAATGATCTTGAATTCAACTGAGAGCTTGGATTGCCTGTATTAAATAAGATTTGGGTGTACTGTATGTGTCTAGACTCAGCTTCTCAGTACACCTCCACTGCTATTAGTGTCTTCTTATGAAAACTATATATACCATTATAGTATATAATTACAGCATAGAGTTACAGGCAAGCAGCAGTAGGTATCTGTAACATGCACAGGCAAAGCTTCACTCCCTTCAAATTAGAGCTATCTAAAGGCTTATAGCCTAACACTGCTAGGAGTAGTTTACTCAGCTAATGACCAGTGTGGGGTGGCACTGGGATAGCCAAAGGCACTTGCAGTCACCATAAGCTACATGACTTTATCATACCATAAATCTTCACAGTGGGAATCCTCTCTAGGATAACATAACAAGAAACCACATGAAAATGAACTGGACATTGTTCTTCTGCCTACATGCTTGGGCACATAATCATGAAACCTCTGCCAGGAGGAGGACCATTACTACTCACCATTAGGAGAGAGACAGAAACATAAAGCTAGATTTGCAGCTCTCAGCTTGTCTTCCCAGGTGCTGACAGTTAGAAACTAGCTAATTTCAGCATTTTATAGTGACAGTGACAGAGCCGAACTCATGCCTGGCAAAAAGAGGTGCAGATTTACAGCAGCTGGTGGAGCTGTGTATACTTTTGATGGTGGCTAATTTGGCCTGCAACTAAGTACACTGCGATCAGGAATGATGTGCTCACTGAATGAGTTGGATATTCAAGTCAATGAGGGCTGAATGTGGCCCCTTTCACAGAAGCTCAGACAACAGCTTTGCATGTTGCCTGTCTTTTAAGGCAGGGAGACACTGCAGAGCAGCCATCTGAGGACAAATGGCAGAGCCCTGCAGGCAACACCTTCCCTGGACACCCGCATTGTCCTTCTCCTACCCCAGCCAAGACACCCAGCCTGGGCTTTGGGCAGCAGCTAATGGGAGACAGGAGTAAGGGCAATAGGAATAAGTTCTGCTCCTGCTGGCATTATCACTGTCAGCTCTCTAACCCTGTCCTTCAGGAAACAGAAGAAGAGGAATATGTGTGAGGACAGAGCAAGATAAGGAGCCTTTCATGGAAAAGCCCTGGATAGCTGAACCCAAAACCATCTGCCCTCTGCTAACCCTAATCTGCTGAAAGGTTGGAATATCCTGTTCAATCATGAGTCAGGTCTAAAGTCCCATGGCAATGTCATTATTATTCTCTTTTCAATTCATGAGGCTTCTGGAGTAACTTCTGTAAAACCCCTCTGGCTTTAGCACTGAATGAAGTTACAGAGACACCTGTGTGAAACATTAAATGTATTTTACTCAGAAATCATTCTCATTGCCCCCCATGAAGTAGGTCATGTCTTCGCCTCCATCCCTGCAAAATTTACCAATGCTCACTCACAAAAATGCTGACAAAGCTTGCAATTAAATTACATGAGACAGGAATTTCCCAGGCAGAGATAAGGCAGGGACAGGAGAGAGTTTCTCCTTTTACATCTCCCAGTCCCTTCCAGTCTGAAAGCACTGCATGTAAAAGCTGTGTATCCTGGGGTTCTGTGAGGGGTGAAGCTATGAATAAAAATTTGACTCAGCTTCTCCCTCTTTCCAAGGAGGCATAAAAATGGAGTTGAGGGTTTGTTGTGTTTTCATCCTGTTCCGAAACAAAAGGCAACAGTAACCCTGCCCTTCCCTCTTACCTTAGCCCCTTCAGGGATCTGTCCCTTCAAGGAGCTGCAAAGCTAAGCCATCCTGGGCTGTCAGTTCAGCATTTGCTTTATTTTATCTCAGGACTTTACATGGCTCCTGTCAGAACACAGCCATACACATCTGCAGAAAACACTTTTCATTCTCAGTCTCAGTGTTAAAATATATGTTGAACTTGCCAGCTGAAGATAACCTGTGACTGAGCCTGTGCTAATTACAGTAAGAGAAATTACAGAGGAAAAAACATGAGCAGGGTAATGGGATGTGCTAACACCATCTCCAGGGTGCAATCCAAAGGAAGTCGATCCAAAGGAAGGCTCCAGGCAATACTCATCTGTTTGTGAGGGACAAGTGGCCACTGAGGCCTACTTTGAAGTCAGGTCCGTTTGAGGGTTTGCCTGTAGCCTGATCTACTGTTTAGTGCAAGCGGGTTTGCTGCAGGAGGGGCAGCAATGTGATGCTTTCTTAAAGCTTTTGCAATGTTAAGTTTGCATGGAAATAAATGAGCACAAACTTGAGCTGTTTTTCAAATAACAGGAATAGCCTTCAAACATCAGGTTTCCTTGAAGGACCAGAGGAAGGGCTCTGAATTGCAAAAAAAACCAACCAACCAAACAAACATGAATTTCCAAAGGAGGTGCCTATCATGCTGCTAGCAGGGGAAGCACGACTGCCTGGCGAGTCACCGGACTTTGCAAAGGAGGGTGCGTGGGGAGCTTGCAGACCATGGGGCTGCAGTGCTGTGTACTCCCACCGAGCGCCCTCATAACACATTGCAGTGAGATGAGCTGGCTAGGATGAGCCAGGGGGAGGACACGGCACAAGCGTGTTCAAGGAGACTCAAGCTTCTTGCTGAAGAAGCACTCGGGGGCTGCACATCCTCCTAACCGAGCATCTCCTCCTGCAAGCAAGCCGGCTCCAACAGCAGGCAGCCCACTGACCAGGCTGGGGAGGCAGCCATACCCGGCAGCCTCCGTGCTCTCTTCGGCTGTGATTCAGCGGAGTGGAAGTGGGTGTCAGCAGAGAGCTAGGCAAGCACAGGGTTTTACCTCATCCTAGAGTAGTAGTTAAAATAGGTCAAATGAATCACACCCTAAAAATGCCTGATTCTCTCTGTTGGCTGTCAAGGGAAACGAGGGTGACTAGCTCAGCTGTAGACTCCTACACTGCACAGATCAAGGGCAGAATTCAGTTAAATTTAGGCATCTAAATGATGTGAGTCTGGTATGTAACCTCTTATTATGGCCAGTTGGTGGCTGGTTGCTGCAGTCAGTGTAGCTGGGAAGAGTACAGATGACCCTGGAACTGACATCCATTGACTCTCTGGACTGCCTGTGCCCTCACCTCCGCTTGCTGGATGGCTCTGTGTTGACTACAATCCCTGAAGGTGACACAGGTGAAGACACAGACGTTTAGATGTTTATAGCAGGTGTCCAAAGGCTAGAAAACACCTCAGTTGTAATAAAAGAGAGAAAAGCATTTACATGCTTTTTTCAGTGTGTTATGGCAATAAAATCTGGGAATCACTACAGAAAAGTTTGACAACCCAAAAGTGTAGAGGTATGCAAGAGAAGGAGAAGTAGGTATCACAAGCAGTCCTCTCCAAGGATGTGTCCACAGCTCTAGAGCCCTATTGCACTCTGCCACAGACACTCACTTTATCCCACTAATACAACACTGATAGTGCTCTGGACCAAGCTTCTGAATGTAAGGCTGAGTTCCATTGGGCTATAAACCTTTAATGTGGTCTGACAGATGACTTAAGCATCCTACTCCAAACAGTATGTCCAGGAACCACACTTATATCAGCTGGTATCACAGGCTTAGGCCATAGCTGACATGCACCAAAACAGGAATGCTACTGTAGTCCTTCCCTTCAGGTCCCCCTTTGCATGTTGTTGCTACAAGCATTGGAAAGAACTGCACAGCAAAGCGGATTCAGCTGTACAATAAGAGTTTGCCTGTTATGCACAGACTTATTTTTCAGCTGAACCAGTCCCATAGCCAGGTTTACCCAATGGCCACACAAACCCTCACTTTGGAGATGGGATGTTTTTCTCAACAACAGCATCACCTTAAGCACATGTTCCTGCCTCAACTCACTTGACCCAACATTCCTAAGTTTCCTTGCATTTTTGAAAAGCAAGAGGCTGCCACCCACCAGCACCATACTTCATTCAAAGCCTGATGTGAAACACATCAAAAAGCAATAGGAATTTTTCTCCTGGTACTGGTGGGCTTTAGCTACAGGCTGCATTCCTTCTAAGGTATCCCACACTTACACTTTTCCAGCCTCTGTCAGCATATTTGGTTTGAAACGACATCTAGCCAGGACCTGTACTGCATTACATTTGATAATTTAAACAACAGACTTGCCCCAGAGCTACGGGGTTGTTTTAATAGGTTCAAGCAAAATTTCTGCAGTCTTAACATGACCACTGGTTGGCTAAGGTATTTTAAAAAAAAATGCTTTTTAAAGAAATGTGTGTGTATTAAAAGGGGGAGGAGGGGAGGAGGGAGAGGAATGTGTGGTTAAGGCACATGATTAGGATTACAGAAATAATGCTTTCCAACTTGTCACTTAAAATCTCTTTGCCTGCTTCCCAATGTGTAAAATGCAGTAATTATTGCTTGTCCACATTTATTAAGCACTCTTTCAATCGTGGATCAAGAGTCTCCTCTGAACATTAAGTATTATTACATCTGGCTACCCTGATCTGCGACATTCAACAAGTTCTGCCGTTCATTTCAAATAGGCAAACAATTTAACATCATTTAATTACTGATTCATTCAGGAGTTAATCCTGATTTCTTATAAGCCAAATTTTACCTATTTTTTTTTTCTGGTTTACTCCAAAGAGTTGGCACTGAGAACGTACTTTGGTTTGTCCATCCTCTACTATGATATTGTTTTGTTTCCCCATCCAAACAATTATAAAACATTTCACAGGAGAACAAATAAAAATATGGGTATTCCTTTTAGTTTCTTTTTTGTGAGTGAGCTGAACATCTAGCAAAAGTTTTCCCTACCAGACAACATTTTGCAGCAGTTTCACGGCCAGTTTAGAGCCACATAGATGAGAAGGGCCATTAAGAGGAGACAATCCTTCTGCCTCTTCACCCCAGTGCAGCCACCACCATGCTTGAAGCTGGCAGGTACTAAAAGTGATTCCGTGATTGTGATCAAACTGGGAAACCCCATTCTTGCCTTTTTTTAACCAATCCCACAGTTCAAGCAGAAAACTGCTCACTCAGCTTCTCCACTCCTCACGTTTCCTTCCCATAACCTGTGGTAACATTCTCATGCACATGGGTGTTTTTAGTAAGTTTATTCATGAACAGTAAGAAAAGCTATCTGAGATAGAAACATGTAAGGAAAAAAGTGGTTTGGATTTAGTTCACAGACCTGAGCTAAAGTGAGTAGAGAAGATATAAAAATAGACTTGTGGTTTAATTGTACACTGTACCTTTAGGATTAAATCCTCTAGGTATCAACCCAAAAGGATCCACCTCGGGGACCTCATTTTCTTCATCATTGGAGTTGTTTGGTGGGAGGGCTCTTCTCCCATTCAGAGGAGGTTTCTTCTCCTCTCTGGTGCTCGTTGTTTCAGACATCCTATTTTAAAAATGTTGTAATACCATGAAAGAAAGAAAGAGTGCAAGGAAAAAGCAAATATGAGCTGGCATGGTACATGTAAGATGGGAGAAACCAAAAGCAGTGTGGGGTGCTAGTGAGCTACATGTTTTTAGACTCACAAGAATAAAACCTGAATGGCAAGAAACATTGGTCTAATGATGAAGTACAACTCTCTAAGGACTGGAAGGCATTTTGTGTTTGTCAAAACACATGAATAAGAGAAGAAGGGCAGGCAGGAGAAGGAGAGGGAAGTCTAACACAGAATAATTTGCCTAGGAGAAGCAGGACACTAAAAACATTAGGAAGTTTCAGGTAAAAGAACTGGAAAATCATTCAGTCTCCCACCCTCCATAACAGCATTATTGAATCCAAACCAGCAAATTATATTTCCAGAAAGTGCATCAGACACTACCTTTCCCTAATAAAAATGACATTATAAGTTATACTGCAGTCAAGCCAAATACTGCAGCCTACAGCAGTCTGTGGATGATTAGTGGAGAATTGTATTTTTGTCCCTATGCACACCAACACCCAATATCTAAAGGGTTAACTCCTGCACCCAGACAATCCACTTTTGAGAAAAAGAGAGGGGAGTGGGGGGGAAGAGAGGAAGGGTAAAGGGAAAAAAGGGAAAAGAAAAAAAGCACTTATCCATTTATTTCTCTCCTACTAACGTCCTTAAGGGAAATCTTAGATGTAGGCTGATCAGAGACTTTTCTTTGAGCTACTCAAAACTGCTTTCACATCTATTTCAGTGTAAGGATATAGCAATGAAAAAGCCATGCCTCCCTTCTAAGAAAATATTAATGACTGAGAAGACAACTTCTTCCCAAAGTCCCTGAAAACAGCAATTTAAAACACAGCAATTATTTAATAGCAGTAACCTCTTAAAGGAAGGGGTTTTTTTAGTTAGCAAGAGTACCTTATTTTCAGATAGTCTTTTTTTTCCTTCTCCCTTGCAGAATTTCTGCACTGCAATAGAATCAGGGGAAAAGCTAGGGGCTTTTAAGTAACCTCTGTGTATCCTCCTCCTTCCTGTTGCAATAGGACAGTGCTGAAATGATTGCCAAGCCCTCCCCACGCCACCTTCAAGGAGCTGCCACCACTGCTGGCATGTCTTTTCTTCCTCTCTCCCTCTCCCTGCCTGTTTTATCCCAGTTCTGCTCAGCAGGAGCATTTCAGGGTACTTGGGCTAAGAAAAAAGCTTGGGCACTGAAGTTTCAGTATGTGAGACAAAGTAGGACTGCTCATAGCACTAGGGCATATGAAGGGGGAGATTGAAGGGGATTTTCTGAGGGACACAATCCAAGAAGCCATGCTTACCATGTTGCCAGTCTTTAAGGGTGTTTCTTCTTCAGGGTGCCTGCGATGCAACTTCAGGTGTTGGATTTCGGAGTACTCTCAGGCAGACACAGTGACAGTTCCCCTTACAGAGGACTGTGGGAAGCATGGACATGGAGAGCTCATTGGTGGCCCAGAGCAGCTTTCTCTAGAAACCCTGTGCAGTCCAGGACAGTGAAAGTATTTTGCACCAAACAGCTATGTTTGGGGCAAATTACCTTCAGCTCTCGCCCATGATAAAATGTGCATCACTTAACAACCAGGATCTGGGGTAGTTCCTGGTGGAAGTATTTTAGCTTCATATCAACTTTCTTCAGTTCCACCAAGCTCTAAGGTAGCTGGGGATTCAGTTCCACCAAGCTCTAAGGTAACTGGGGACTGTATGACACCTCCTCTGTGAGACAAATCTCTACAGGCTAGTGGAGCTGCATGGAGAAAAAAAAACAATGTTGAGGGAAGAATTCAGGCCTACTGTTCTGCCAGCCACTGTTGGTTGGCAGCAGAGGTAGAAACCACCTACTAAGGGCATGCATGGGCAGTGAAGAGGCCCTCTTACATACATGGGAACTGCCAAGGTCACTAGTTGCCTTGGTTGCAGAGTAGATGAAGGAACAGGAGACACAGTGAAGAGGACTCTGCTCTCAGGCAGTTATGACTTCCAGCCCCATAGCATCAGTGAAGCCTCAAAACTCTATTGGCTGAATACACCTGAAATCAAGCCAGAGGCTTGAAAAGGAGAGAATCAGGTCATATTCCTGTAATGGGAAGCAGCAAGTAAATAATCTGGAAGATAGGACCCCCATCCTACCTCCCTGGGGATTTCCCAGGCACAGCAAGGTAGCATTACATAAGTCAGGATACCTGCAGAGCCTGAAGCAGAGATCCCAGCTGGGGACCTGTGAGCAGCATGGTTGCACCAGCATGGCCTTGTAGCTGGGCTAAGGAGCCTGCTAGGGCTGATTGCCAAGGTGCAGCACCAGGCTGCAGCAGTTTTGGGGGCAGCATGAGAATCTGCACACGAGTGTTGCATTATGTTTTCTCATGGCCGAAGGGTAAGAGGTGACTGCCGAAGACTGTTCAGAGCATAGCACAAGCCTGGCTGAGGGACTCCCCTTCCCCTGTCCTGCTCCCCCAGGAGCACAAGCACCCTATGGGCACAGATCTGGTACCATCACAGGCATCCTGAGCTTCAATTTCCACTGAGTCACTTTTACACAGATGGGCCCTGCGGTAACCATCTGAAGGGCAACTGGCACCCCTGGCACCTGGGAACACAATGAGCTTTCTGTGGAGGAGACTGGTTGCTGATTTTTTTTCATTTTTTTTCCCCACTTCCATCCACATTTCTATGTGGCATGTTGTGCTTTGTGCCTCTCTCTCCCACTTCCAGCCAGCACTTCAGTTCCCAAAATTGCAGCTGCTGCGATGATGTTACAAAAACTGATATAAATATTGCCTCAGTGCCATGCCTGCTGGAGGCCTGCAACACAAATAAGAAACACCGTCTCCCAAGGAAGTCATGTGCTTCCCCAAGTGGCTGTGCTGCTGTCAGAGCCAGGAGGAAAACTTTCCGTCAGAGCAAGGACTGGAGCATGCGGATGCAGCAGAACAGATCCCACTCCAGACACTACGCTGCAGAGCCAGTGGTTGCAGGTGTCTCTCCGCACCCAAGCACATCTCCCTGGGGCTTTCAGCAGAAGCAATGATCATGCAGAAAGTGAGGAGGCCAAAATTTTGGGGGCAGCAGCAGGAGTGGAGCTTTGCATCCAGGGAGAGTAATGTTCTGCAGGCTGTAATTTATTTATTTTGTGGGGAGTGATGTAAATTTATGCTTATGACAGCTCCAGATGGCAGGTATTTTCTCATTACCTTGGCTTCTTAGCATTTGCTGCCCCTTGCCTATTAGACTGCACTGGCCTTAATTTAACTTCCGTAGTTTCAAACTACTGACGTCAGGGCTGATGCAGGAGGGGGTATGGAAAACACGAAACCCTGATTTTCCTGTAGGGCATTATATTTAATGAATGATGCACTGGGATGACCGGTGAAAGAGCACTCTCTCTTCCTGAAGCCGTTTCTGCACTGCACCCTGTGGGGAACTGTGAGCCCATACCCATTTCTCAGAGGCAGCCTTCAGATGCTCGTGGCCTGTGCCAAAGACCTTTGCAGTCATGGGCACCCTTCCCATAGCAATAGACTTTGGATAATGGACAGCCCTTCCTCCCGATCCCCACAGAAAAGCCCTTAAAGTTACAAAGCTTGCACTCTAAAGGGTTATCTAAAATGCACTTTCCTGTTGTTGCCAGAGCCAGCATCGCTCTGTTCCAAGTCCTTCCATGCCAGACAAGAGTTTGTGGGGAAAAAAATTCCCACAAAATGCACAAGTCAGTAAAGCTTTACAGCCAGAGGAGAGGGTGTGCCAAGATCTGTCAGAAGCAAACTGATCAACCAGGTGCTCACATAAATGGATTGCTGTGCTGTGTGCCAGAGCCTTAGATGGGAGGGATGTTTTGTCTACTGTAGCTACACCAAGCACTCCTTGGAAACAGATGAGCATTGTAAAGCTCTGCAAGAGGGTGGCTTCATTTCTTCCTCTGTTTTTAAAATATTACCCTCATGCCATTTGCAGTCTGGATGGGTATTTAGATGCACTGGAACATTACAGTACAGCATGTGCACAGGAGCACCTGGGAGGACATCATCCTTACTCTCCAGAAACCAGACCCTCTCAACTCTGATCTGCTATACATAGTAATACAACATTACCTCTCTCTTGTCTTCTCAGAGCTTCACTTGGGAACTTGCACACTTTCTTAGATGATCAAGTCTTGTCTTCCCCCTTCCTCTGCATCAGTTCTTGTTGCCCAAAAATTGATGTTCCTCTTCCTGTGATGCCCTGCCTCATCAAGGCTGCAGGTAGAGTAGAGCAGATTCTAGAAGGAAAAAAAAACAAACTAAAAAAATTTCTATTTTTAAATAGAAGCACATTTGAGAAATCTTCATTTGGTGATTTTGTTTGCATATTTTGCTTTGGTTTTTTTTTTAAAAAACCAGTTAATACATCTGTCTGTGTGTAACAGCAGCTCTGTTACAGGCTACCACATACAGAGGAATATATTTTGTGTTAATGCTGAAAATTCAGGAGGTCCAGCTCTGAAATACAGCATGTGTACACATGTCTGTATGTGTGAAAGAGGGGCCGAGGTAGAGTGAAATAAAATGGCAGCTCTTCCAACGGTAGAACATTTGGAGATGGGGATATAGGGCCAGTGTTCAAAAGATATTATTGCAAATGTTTCTGTTGCAGAAAGAAAAATACCATATATGCATATATTCATACGCACATTCTGCTAGGAAAACATGGCTTAGGAAATTTTACTCTTCTCTGAAAATTATTGTTCCAAACTGCAAGCTTAAATTGAAACTGTAGATCTTTACAAGCATCTACATCTGTGCTGGCCATCTTAGGCTCCCTTTATCCTCCGCAAAGATCTAGTCTAGGCAGTGATTCATCTCCTCCTACAACAGACATGTAAATAGGTCAGATGAATCATGGCCTAAAAGTGCCTGCACCCTGTATTGCCTGCAAAGGGAGCTTGGGGTGATGGGTTCTACCATATGTGTCTACACTATTGATGTCTACAGTGAGGTGAGATAAACCCTAGGCAAGGTACAGAATCAGAAAAGCATTTTATTTTTGTTTTGAGGCCTGACTTTCAAGTGCTAAATTAGTCTTTACTTTTATGGAAATACTGCTGCAAGTCATTGTCGGTGATACACAGTATATAGTTCAATACAGTCTTTTTTCTCTCAGAATATGTGGCTGCCACTGTCAATTATGTAAAATATATTCTTACAATAAGTGTCAGATGACAGTAAAGTACATACAAGCTCGTAAGTTCAGGCTTGGGAAAACATGCATCTTTTTGTACTTGTCTGTGAAGGCGTTCTGTTTCTTCAGACGGAAATATGACTGTACATGTAGTAACTGCAGTAAAATAAGAAAATAATCATTATGACTGCTATGAACATAGGATCCAGGTTCCCACTCTTGTTCTTACTCACATCTGAATCCAAAGAATTCTGTTTGTTGCGTACTAGGGGTTGCCCTAGTTTCTTACAGAAAGAGTAAGAGAGAAGCCAAGCAAGGGCAAAGGAGTCTGTCCTAAGAGGTGATATTCACAGGTTCCAGCTAAATTTACTAGTTCATGTTTTGCTGGAGTTGAAACCTTAAAGGATGACAGAACATCTCTCAAAAATGGGATTGGATAACTTCTCTGCTGGCCAGCTGACCCAGAAACTGATAGGGACACAAAGGCTGTGGACCACAGATATTTGTTTCAACCCCAAAAGAAAAGGAGAGGACATCAAAGCAAAGCCATAACTACCTAGAGACTTACTCAGGAAAGGCCATTTTAGATAAAACATTTGTCTGAATAAATTTCACCACATGTACAATATGCTTGGGCCATGGAAATATTCCCTTCTAAAGCAATTGTTTCAGTCTTCTTAAGCCCACATACCCAAAGAAGCTCTTGGCCTGGAGATCAACTCTCCTTGATCCATCAGGCAATGAGGCTGAGAAGAGAGACTAACTTGAAGAACAGAGGAAACAGAGGATTTGTATGATTCGTTTTCAGAGACTATTCATAGTTATCTAGTCCCTTTTGAACAGCCACTGTAACTAGAGACAGGCAGAACAAACAATATATTCAGTCTGGTAAGACTTTGTCTATCATTCTTGATATATACTCAGAGAGCTGCTTGAATTTTTTCCAATCCGTCAGTTTCCTTATAGTGAAGGCTGATTCCACAATACTGAAACTTCTTCAAGAAAATGACAATTGATTATGGTAAAACAGTCAGTAAGAAGTTACCAAAACATGTTTAGCTTTGATTTTGTCATTCTAGCTTTTAAGTTTAAAGCCAGGCTGCAGTCCACAGGTACTGGGATGTCTATGGCAGGACAGGCTTGGGGAGCTCAGGGAAGGGAACCTTAAGGTTTTTGTAAAGACCCAGCTTGCGCTGGAGTAGCTGCAGCTCAGTTCTGCACCCAGCCTGGCTTCTGCAGAGCTGCAGCCCTCAGCTCCAGAGGGGCTCAGTTGTCATGTACAACATCGGATGCAAATGAGTGTTCAGTGCCCAAATTACCATGGCTCCTGGACAGTGTGGAATCATCTTGGACAGATCTGAGCCAGCACCAATAAGCTGAGGAAGACCCAAACCACCTAGAAGCACAAGCACAGGGTCTATGCCCTACATTCCTGAAGCACTCACAACAAAGACTTGGTACAAGACACTTGCGATGTCCCTACCTAAATCTGTTTGGACTGAGCAGGGTTTAGTAGGTCCAGCACTACATTGTGCACAAATGAGTATCCTCGTTTTACTGCTAGCCTGAAAAACAGTGCTCATGGAACATTGCACCTCTGTGAAGAAGCTAGACCAGACCACAGATCTTTTCTGTATCTGGGGAGCGGTAATATACAACACAGGTGATCCCAGCATGCTTAGTTAGCAGTTGGTTCTAACTATTTTAGTGACATATGTGGACATGCAATATTTCAATTTTAATGTCAGAAAGCGTTTCAACATTACTGACACACAATGTTTCAAGTATGCTCAATAACAAGATTTTTGGAATTAAAAAATTCCTAAATTTCATTACAGGGCAAAACTTCCTGTTTCAGTTCAGGACAAGAATACATTTTAAAATGACTGAATGTCTTGTAGAACAGCTTTTCTTCTTAATACAAACACAGATGTAGTGTGTAGGCCCATGCACAACAAGACACTTATGCACATCTTAACTTCAGTCGTTTAATTCCATCTTTAGGCATATGCCTAAACCCTGTAATGGGCTCAACTCAAAAAAATCAAGGCTGTACAATATCTGTTTGTACAGAAACACTTAAACTGACTGTTGATGTTGCATTTCTGCAAGATGAAGTTGCAGTTTAACAAGTCTTTAGTGCAATTGTCTCTTGATTCATTTCGAAGATGAATGCCAAAGTGGGTTGTTGACCTGTTTTTCAGTCCCAATACTGACCTTATCTCTGTGCAAATGAGCTGAGTCACTGCCTACTTAAGGAAGTGTGCAATGTTTTGAGAAGTAGGTTCAAATGCGGATTGTAAAACATCACGACTGGTTGGTTTGTTAATGGTGGATGTTCTGGAGAGAGAAGGGAAATTGAATGGATGCATCATTATCCAGGATGAAGTTCAATAGCAATTTAAAATTCATTTCATAATCACATATGTATACCAAATAAACCCATCCAACACAAGCTGTAGACTTTGACTTTCGTGAATTGTGCAAGTTCTTCATTTGCTATTCCCACTATAACCTTTGTAGTGTGACTCAAAAAAAAAAGTAAGAAGAAATTAATGCCTTCTGAATGCTCCATATACCTGTCTCTTTCTACAGTGTTGTGCTGCATCCACAAAATTACTGTCAATGTGCGCAGTGGAATACAAATACTTTTCTCTTTGGGCTTGTGGTGAGCTCATGGTTGGAATAAAGATAAAAGTCACATCAGCTAAGAGACAGTGTATCAGAAGGGCAACGCCAGCATCCACCCACAGCAAGGTCCCTGGCTCCCCAGAAGATATTAAAACCCTATTACACAAAGAATAGGCATGCACAGTATTTCTCTTAACATGTCCAGAAGCTGTGTAAATCCTGTCAAAGCTGTACAAAGTCCAAGTAATAACCACAGTCAACTGGGGGGTCTCTCCATTTGGGGCCAATACATTCTCTTGCACAATATCACCTCTGTTTGTGTGCCCCTAACAGTTTGAACCTAGAAAGTTTTGGGCTGTGAGCCTGCAAGAAGCCATGCTAGGAAGAAGCTCTGCAGGCAGATATCTTCTCCTTGACCCCTTGACCTCTCTCTAGTCCATCTTTCTTTCAGCTGTAATCTTCACAAACTTTTGCAGCTTTCATAGGAATGGTGTGATCTTTCACTCTTTCCCTTTCAAGCCATTTTCTTCAACAACCTTACACTGCTTTTGATTTCCATTCAAAACATCAGTGGTCGGTTGCTGAGGAGCATTTACTGCTTCACTAATAAATTGGAAACTCATCCGGAAAACAGCAGCACACACAAAACAAGAATTGATCCATGTTTTATATTAAACAGTCAGTTTTTCAGAAAGGCCCTTGGAATTCTTAATCTTCAGACTTGTAAAAAATTATGGGTTTTTTTCAACTCAAACCCTTGAGTCTTGACCCGTCTTGACCCAACTGACTTGTTTGCCTGAAATTCTTCCTGATACTCTGTACTTCCTGTAAGTAATATGGATAATTCCTTGGAGATATGCATGAAACAGGAAATTATAAGAAAATAGGTGGAAAAGTTAGGTTGAAAAAGTAGTCAGTGGATTTTCAAGTAAGAGCATAAACCTACTTCAAAGGCATCCACTGGAATACACAGGTGGAAATGGGTTCATTCAAAGTTCTGTCCCCTAAAATGGTCCATATCACCATCTTACAGCCTGATTTCCCACCTCTTCCTTACAAGTCAGACAGCTAATCAATGAAAAGAAAACTAGTCAAATAACCAAGTAATGAGAATCAAGTAACCTGAACAAATGGGCCTTTGAATGACCAACAAGTTGAATTCGTTTGCATTATACCACAATAAATTTTAACCAAGAATATGCATACATTAAAAGCAAAGTTGATTTATGGACCTCTGAAGGAAAAGGTTGGGGCAAGTACACAAACTGTAATGACCTACTTGCTTAATCTTTCCCATTGGTAGGGTCACTGGCTGACTAATACTTCTGTACCTGCTGACAGTCAGTGTCCAAATGTTGAATCTATAGCTCACTGACACTAGTGTTGCTAACATTTTCTGCTGCATTAAATGGCAAATATAATTTTTTGTCTGTTACTTGAAAAGTCAGTAGCACCTCTTTAAGAAATGTGGCTCAAAATAAAATATAAGACTTTTGGATATAAAAATTATGAAAACTTTAAGGAGGTCAGTGTTGCAAGTGTTATCTAATGAACATGACTTTAAGGTTGTGTTTATTCTCAGAAAAACTACAGTTTTTCACAAAGGGAATTGAAATATATACGTAGAGCTTCAGCAATAGTGCAAATTATGGTCTAAACTCACTGTAGCCATGATATCTTTTAGAATGAACTCCTATCAGAACTCCTCATCTTCACAGCTCTGACGGTTGAAAACATGACACCTTTTCAAAACTTTAACCATACCAAAAAAAGAAGTGGTATCTCACTGTAATAATGCTGTCTTAATTATGTACAATACTTAGCACTGGTTTTACACCAGATGAGTCATAGTAGAAGCCTGTACTTTGCTGTTTGACTAAATCCCACATCACTTCGAACTATGTGAGTCTGCAGTGAGTGCTTATCAGCTTGTGCTCAGCTCTTCTCTCAGACCATGTCTGCTGGATCCTTCAGGGAAGGTTGGTTGGAAGGGCACTGCAATAGGATGAGCAGACACTGTGGTTGAAAATAAGGGCTTGGAGTCAGTGAGAGCATGCCAGAGAAATGTCTTGAAAGCTGGTCAGGTGTTAATTCTTTTCCAGTCATGTCCCTTTTAATTAATTTGGATTATAGAAATCATAGATCTGGGTTTCATTCCTTTCTTTTTAAAGGCAGTTTATCTCCTGAGTAGAAATGTTTATCTCCTGAGTAAAAGATTTTTTACCATCTTATGCTGTTAGTTGTAACAATTAAGACAATGCCAAACAGGCAACTGAAACATTTGCAGTTATTTACTGAATCCCTCTTCACTTGCCTTACGCTATGTATTCTCTTACTACTAAAAATAATCCCACAGAAGCAGATACCTATCATTTTACAGGAATTTTTTACCACTGAGTTCTCCAATGAGATAGCATGATCTGCTGGGCAACTCTTCATTTTTACAGATTTCTTCTCCTTCCTGTGTTTTGGGGCTTGGTGAACTCAGTGAAATTGCCTGGTAAACACAGGATATTTCCCCAGGTTCTTCTACATGTTGATATTTTGGAGAATATTGGCTATTCTCAAGTCAGTTGTTACTTTGACAGTTCAGCTCTCCTCGTCTGAAACACATGAGCAATACCACTTTTAAGCCTTCATGAATGGTGTTGGAAACTTCAAAGAAAAATGAGTCTTAGATTTTTTTAAAGGTATTTATAAAGTTAAAGAGCAGATGGACTTGTACCAGACTATACCACAGCCTTCATTCACAGTCAGCAGGAAAGGTAGGTTCCAGCCTCTTTGAATCTGTCTGGAAGACTAAGACTAAGAAAATTTAATGATAGACATCGTGAAAAATTGGTCCCATCTGCCTCCCCTCCTTCACCCAGTAGGTGTAAGGAGTGCCTAAGAACCTGGCTATCACAGAAGCCTCTGTCTATGCAGATGACAAATATTCTGCTCATTAAACATCACTGTAATGAATGCCCTGCTATGGCACCTTCCAAGAGACTCTTGATTAATTGAAAGAAGTAAAACACTTCATATTGAAGTAACAGCTGGTTATGGTATTCACCAGTATCAGCTGATAGTCTAAAGACATACACTTCACCAGGAAGCTTTCACTCCTACACATTATTTAAATAGAAGCTGTTTTTTGCAGACTTAGTACCTCTAAACTGAAGTCTATTACATTTGGTTTGTAGGATCTTTCTAGTTAACAGTCAGTGTGTTTTCAAAGTGCAATACCTGTCTTATCAAAAGCTTTACCCAGAAGAAACCCTGAGGAGTGATGTGCACTCCATATTACTGTGTCATGCGAAAAGGATGCACCCAAGTGAAAGGACAAACAAATCATTTTGCTCATGGAAACATTTCATTTCCATTTTAGCCAGGAATGCACTAAATAATGCATCATTCCTCGGCTACTCAAAAGGTCACCTTTTGGTCTACGAGCAGCTGCAGCAGCTGTGTTCCCTCAAGACTCTGCTCAGAGCACGGAACAAAGCGTGAGAGCTGACAACAAGCTTGGGGGATACAGGTATGGGACAGGCTTCTGGAAGCCCCCCAGCAGCTCCAGTTGAGAACCACTGCCGGATTTTCTCTCTCTCATTTTTTACTTTAATTCCAAATAACCTTCTTCTTTCCCCTGCCTTCCTAAGTAAATTAGTCATATGTAAAATATGAGAAAATAAACAGCCAACTCAGATTTTGACACCATGCAGAGACAAGTATCCATGGAGATTAGGATCCTCCTGTTCATCATTGATTTCCCATCACACTTGACAGGAAGGTGCAATGAAGGGAATAAACTAGCCTCCCAGAAAGGCACTCTATGAGGCCAAGTTCAGCTTACAGGCTGCTGAACCTCTTATTCCCAAACTAATTCTGTCACAAAAATGCATATGCAGTAGAAGCATCTGACCCACAGCTGGTTTAGATATATCCCTCACACTTGAGGCTTTCATGCAACAGATCTGGATGAAAGAAATTAGTGACTTCTTACATATTATCTCATTGTCAGGAACACAGATATGAGTTTTGCAGCTAGGAATTACTTTAGCTTTGTAGATTGGAGTGCTGGTTATAATATACAGACCTTAGTTTGGAGAGAGTGATTTTGAAGGGGAAAGAAAATCAGTGTCTGTTATCATCCAGTTCAGAATCTGTCCTTCTAAAAGGTAAGTCAAGGTGGTACAGAGGAGACATCCTGACCAGACCTGACTTTGATGGGTTGGTGGGTGAAGCAGTATGTTGTTCTTGTAGGATTTTCTCAGTGATGTTTTCCACATATCTAATCCTGTTCCATCTTCTGAATGCCTAAATCAAAATTGCCTACAACCAAAATAGCTTTTGTTTCAAATTAAATCAAACAAGCAAGGAGGGAAATAACAACTATGTGAGAGACAAACAAGAGCGTAACTCACTGCAAGGTCCATCTTGCATTGATGCATAGCAATCCCTCCTAGACTACAGCCTGGGGAACACTTTATTTTCAAAGGTCTCACACACAATAACAGAATCATATTAGACGTGCATCTAACCATATGCACCACTAATCTTTCCTTACCTTGAAAAACAAGAAAATCTTAAAAAGATATGTAAAAACCCACAAAAAATGCACAAGCACTGAAATAAGTACTAGAATTCCAGTGTTTATATATTCCTTAGCCCATCCAGATGTGCTTTCATCTCCTCCATTCACTTACACATCGAGATTGCAGCAGACCTTCAGGAAAGCCCTCTGAGCTCTGGGATTCCTGTCTTTGGTCCTGGGCGATGTAGGACTCATTAACTCCAGCTGCTGCTGTTAGCTATTCCCCACTGCAATGGGGAGTGTCACTGTCAACTATCCCAAAATCCATGCCATGTGGCAAGGTTCTATGGTTCAGCAGACTGCTGGCCTTGGAGTCATGGTGGGCATAACAAGGTAGCAGATATCAGAGGACAGAAAATAAAGCAGGATGAGTAGGCCCATAGGGCTCTTCAAATGAGTTGGCAACCAAATTTTAAAATTTACACTTTAAAAAACAAAAAGCAGAATACTTCAGAGCAACCAATTTTGCCATAAACTGCTCTTTACAAGGTGGAGGTAACAGCAGGAAGTTTCAGCCAGAGGGGCTCTGCAACCCTGATCAAACTGAGACCTCTTGCTTGTGTACCTCTCTACCACTGGCACATGAGGGCCCTGAACGGCATGTACTCCAAGTCAGGAGAGCCCCATATGCTCTGACAGCAGCTATCTTAACCATTTTATAGCCATGTTACCTCAGGTATGGGTAATTACTGGAATTCAGTCTTCATCAACATTGCAATATATACTGAGCCCAGCATTTGGTAGATACTTCAAATGGGGCCAGGATACTCTGGCATCACTTAGATCATCTGGCCAAGCCCAAATCTGGACTGGCCTACATTATAAAAAGGAAAAGCAAATCTGTTATCAGTAGGCTTAAATTTGTTTATCAGGAGAACACATCTCCTTTGCAAAACATCTACGAATCTGGAAAAGGCTAAAAACACAAGCAGTGGAGCACCATTTATTTAAAATGTGTGATCACAGAAAAACTGAGGATCCTTTCTAGGTCAAAATCCAAGACAGAAAACAATAGCAACCCACTGGCCAGCCAACAATCTAGGGTTTATTACTGGACTAACAAACAGCTAAACAAGTGCTTATCCTAATGGCAAGAGAATGGGAACACACAGCCTTTGCACTCCATATCTTATCTTCCAGTCCTCGAAAACCTTGTGCTTTTGAGCTTCCCTAACATGATTTTAGAGTCTTTAATGCATTATGAATTCACCAAAGAGCATGACATCATTACCACTATTCTAAGTTGTGTCCTTGGGCTGCCTCTAAAAAAGTCAACCTGTCTTTACTTCACATATGAGCAGCTGGTAAGAGGAGGTTTTCAGTGCAGACTCCTGCACAGGGTGCTTCAAGTCAAGTAGTGACATTACTGCTCCTCTTCCCCACCCTTCCATCCCTGTTCTTCCCTTCTTGCCTAACGAGGTGATTTCCTTTGGCAGAGCAATCTGTACCAAACACATACAAACGACTACCAAACTGGAGTACGAGTGCATCTGTGTACCCAAATCAAGGTGAGCAAAGCAATCATTTCCCAGCTTCACATTGACGCCAGACAAAGTGAGCATTTAATGTACTCCATCTCCAGGCTGCCACTGGCATGAGAGCCCAGCTCAGCAGTTGGACTGGAGTGCCCCAGTGCTGCAGTGAGCACTACATTGCATATGGTGTCTGCTGGCCAATTAAGGTACAAGCATGGTAATTTTTTTTTCTGAGGATATTTTCAGAGTTATCCCTTTTGACTTAAGTATTTACTAGGCTGCAACCCAGTTAATACATTTGTGCACACTCACAGGCACACACACTGAACATACAAAGTTGCTTACACATGGCTTTCCTCACAGTTCTGATAATCTGAGTAATTTATTCAGGTTGGCAAAGTTTGAGTGTTTTTCCACTTCCTCTGCAGAAGGGGAGAAATGTGATTGTTTTTGTGGTGATCCTTCCCTTCATATTTTTAGCCATAATCTGGCTTAAAGTCATGACTGACTCTGGAAAGTGTCATTTTATTAAGGCACAATGCCAAAACATAGGTGAATAGCCTTTTATTTTTCACACTGACTATTTTATATATATATATATATTCCTTGAAATTCATGTTTACAAACATAAACATGTAGATATTCCTTTAGCATAAACAGGCCTGTTCTGGGTCTTTCTTTTGTAACCCCCATTCTCCTCCATCCAGTCGGACTAAAGGTGCACAATCAGAACCTCTGCTCACCTGGGTTATGTTTTCTGGAGGGTACATACAGAAATATCAATACTGACATTACAAGTAGTTGCATGTGTAATCCCCCACAGGCATGGGGCTTAAAAAAGCTACCTCCTTCCCTGTTAGTGAGGTTCTGCTCTGCAGAAAGGAAGCAAGGCGATTTCATTTTTTATCTTCATTCAAGAGGTTGCAGAGCCAGCATTCCTCTCTATGCCAAGAGGACAGCAAATGTCAGTTCCCCACCTTCATTTATACCTTGATCAATGAAGCTGTTGGCAGAGAAAACTGTTACACATTGTGAGAAAAGAAACACAAACCTTGTCCCATGGATGAGAATGGCTGTTATTCTCATTTGCAGCGTGGACTGTAGACATATACCTGTAGGGCTCTACCAAAGTAAGAGTGGTAGCACCACCCCTCCCAAACCTAGAGCCCTGCCATTGCATGGCAGCAGTGCAGAGCACACAAGGAGGTGAAGTGGGGGTTCAGCCCTCAAGCATTGTCTCCTTGTCTGCTTCCCTTCATTCCGAATAGCAAACCCAAGTGTCTTGGGAATGGCTGTGTTTTTGAAGTTGCAAAACTACATTCATTCTCTGCTTTCCCATAACCTGTTTCACACTGAGTTATCATGTGGGATTAATCACGGAAATAGATGCCGTGCAGTATAGATGAAAATAAACTCAACTGGGCCAATGGAAAGCTGTCTTCTCATTTAGTTGCAGTTTTCTGAAAATTATCATTTGAGATGAAATTTTGTTCGTCATTTAAAATCCAGGATTAATCATTCGGGAAAGTTGACAATTGTATTTCTCCATTTTCTATCTCCTATGGGTGTTTTCCAGCATTTAAAACAATTTTCAGATTATTATTTTTTGAGGTGGGGAAAAACAATGGGCTGTTGATTTTCCATTCAGGCAAATAAAAAGTGACATTCCAAAAGATTGTATAACTTCCTTCGTTGCAACTAAATGTGTTTGGTGTATCTGAATAAACCAGATTCAGATATTTGTTCTTGAAATGCACTAACAGAAGCTATCACAAAACTTTTGTTCTACAATGGGATTGCAAATCTAGGTGATATAAAACTATATATTTTCTTCATTTTAATATGAAAAACTTCCAGAGTAATAAGTAGAGAAACTATTTAACAAACAGATGAAATTATACTTATTTACACACACACACACATACATTTATTATGAACTGCGTTAAACATGATGACAAAATACCACAGTGTGAATATGCCTGTATCTTTTGTATTTCTCTGCTCCTCTAGAAATTTAAAGATTTTTAGGACTTCGTCTGCAAGTTGTGCCTTCCAAAAAAGCAATTCAATCCTCTGTGATCTTAACACTCCCTAGATAGATTCTGGTATATTCAGCAGCCTGTTGATGCAGCAAATTACATTAGAGGTGCAAAAAAACAACCTGTACCACACTGGTGGAATTAGGAACTGCTTCCTACCACCTCTTCAGTACTTTTCCCACCATCAACAGCCTAGTGAGGGCACTTCCCACGGATCCCATCAGACACAGATGACATACATGTGGCTAGATTGTACCCTGTACGATATTTTGTGGACACTCTGGATCCCACACAGTGGCCGAGGAGTGATGCTGTGTTTGTGTTCATCTGCGCGATGCCAGCAGACCTCCCACATCTGCAGCCAGCATTATGACTCTCCTTGCCAATTCCCTCACCAGACCACACAGGGCATGATACAGCTAGGGATATTAATCATGCACTGGCATGGGAAAGGCAGGAATTGACAGCTGATTTGCTTTCACCTTGGTCCATTTAATGCTCTGTCCCACACTGTGGTCCCACCACTACCTATCTGCGGGCATGTGTTTTGTGTACATGTGTATTCTTGCCCACACTATGCCTTAGGAATGAAAGAAATCTGCAGAGAAAGTAAGGGACAGTCCTGGGAGCTGGGCATGCAGGTTCAGCTGAACCTCTTTTTGGGGTCATTTTAAAAGATTTCACTCCACAGACTCACTGTAATTTAAACCCAGTCCCACTGTAAGAGAAACAAAATCAAAGCCAAGCAAACTGGATGGAACCCTGCCTGCCTAGAGCTACTTTGACACCTTTCATTAGCCATAAACGCCAGGTTCTGCTTCCCATGGTCAGCCAAAGGTGCTGGATTTTGGCTCACTTCTCCTTAGTGTGCACCAAGCATGACCTAACTGCAGCTTCACTGCAGGACCAGACTAAACCTCCAAAGTCCCACTCTGCCACATTCATCTTCATTTCCATGCAAAGTCGTTGCATTAAGGCAACCTTCCACCTCATACTCCAGGCAACTAGAAGATTTCCTACCTGCAGGCTTATTTTGAGTATATATCACAACATAGCTTTATATGTGTTATTCCACACCCGGATTGCTGCCTCTGTTGGAAGGGGTTGAGCTACAGCCCCTGCAGAAGCTATGAATGGTGCATTTGCAAGCAGAATGTAGGTTTCTGTGCTATTTCTGAAGCTCTGCAATTCACTTCCTGCCTCACACGTGGACCACGGTTTTGCTTAGATGCAAAGCTGGGATTGAGTTCTCAGTCACAATATACTTCTCTTTTTCCCGTTTTAGAAAAGAGATTTATATCTGTAAAGGATGCCCTCAGCTCAAAACCCTGTAGCCTTATGTACATTGGCTCTGGAGAGAAACATCAAAGAGAGATGAAGGTATGTGAATTAAGCCTGTGCTATAAAACAAGCTTAATTTAGGTGCTAATCCCAGCCTTGCTGAAGTACAAGCAGCAGTCTCCTTTTCTGTACTGGACTTGGAATAAAATCCCCACAGAGCTTGATAAGAAGTTGTGTAGCTAAAAACAAGCGGATTTTTTTAACAGTGTATTTCCTGGCAATTCAATGATTCCTACTGACAGTTTAGTTTTAAGGACCAAATTCTGAGACAATAACTCATGACCTAATTCTGAAGTCAAGACAGCAATTCACAGATAATTTTCCCCATATATCCCTCAGCAATTCGGGAGAGAAAAGATGCTAAAAGAAGGCTGTAGTAAGCACAAAAGACAAACCAGTTAACCAGATATTTAAAACAGATAAGCTTTAGTACTGAATACACATTTTCAGCAGGAGTTTTTGCAAACCCATAGAGGGGAACTTAGCAGCTCCAAAGTCAAGGCAGGTAAGAAGTTGGAGAGTCTTAACTAGTTACTGCATTGCCACACACCACCCACTCACCTGACCCCATGTAAAGTGAAGGCAGAAGGTAATTCTCAGTTAAAACCAAACTGAATGCACCCTCCCCTCCTCCTCGCTACCGAAAGGTATTAAGATGTTTACGTAACTTTAGTCAAATCCATATTATAAAAGACAGAAAAAGCACTCAATTTTTAAAGAAAGGGGAAAAAAAACACACCAAAAAAGTCAGCAAGACCCAGGTGTTTACTCTCTCACTTATCTCCAGAGCTTAATTTTGTATTAGTTTTGCAGGTTGGCTTCCTAGTCTACACACTGGTATTTTAAAATCATGCATAATTTTTCCAGGTCCTTAGAATATAGGCTAAGTTCTAGTAACCACAGCTACTCAATGCTCTATCTTGTTAAAGCGTGTTTAATTTTTGAGACCCCAACTTCAAGCCTCCATTTCTGGGTACTTTTCAGAAGTTTGACACACATCTGTTAGGGATGTTGATATAGTTGCACTTGCCTTCAGAAGGAAAGATTTCTAAAGATCCTCTTCAGGGTTAATTTTCCATGACAGAGTCCAATCATAACACAACCTAATTGCACTAATTGAAGAGAAGGTTACCTCAGCACAGTGGCTCTCTACTGCCTGCTCCAGCTTCTTTTCCATTTCTATTTTAATAAATCCTTTCTCTGTAGTGTAGTTTGGAAAAGTAGAAAGCATATCTTTGAGAAACTATCCCTAGGCCAGACAGACAACTTGCAGATGACAGATAGAGAACCATCAGCTTTGTCTTTCTATTGTAGCATCGGTTGTATGTGACATGAGAAAATTCAATACTGTGACAAGAGAGGTAACACAGAGTCTCTCACCGAGGTTTCACAGTCACAGGCTCTAGGCTTCTCCACCAACAAACAGCTTGGCAGTAGAAGTTTGATTGGGGTAGCAGACTGCATTTCTATCAAGTTAGTCACAGTACCTGAGATACAGGTAAATTTGCTCCAGCACAAAATTTGTCATTGCTATTTCCAACCTTAGACAGTCTTCAGACATTTGAACCATACATGGAGACCTGTAAATGATATCTACGACACCAGTGCTCTGCACTGCGTGCCCACTGTATCTGTAAGAGACTTCTGGGGACCTTCTTGTTGGGTTTGCTCTACTGTCAGAGGTTGGTCCAAATAAATGTGAGCCTTGGCCTTCTGAAATTTCTGACAGACTTTTTGAGGCAGGTCCCATAAAAATTATGAAGCAGTTCACAACCCACATATGCATATTTTTTAAGCATAAAATGTTCCAGAAATTCCTGGTACATTCTCCACAATTTCCACCTTCTCTGTTGTTTTCCTCCTCCTTTTTTTTTTCATATTTCCATTCACTCACCACTTCAGTAAAGATCAAAAAGTCAGTATATTGTTCTGTTTGATGGATCAAATCCCTCTAGACTATCTGTATGCCTCTGCAATGGCATGCAGATCTGCAGAAGTATTTTTCTGGAAAAAGTTAAAAAGCATTTGAATATTGCTAAGTATATTATAATATTTTGTCTGTTCATTTTTAATTGCCTCTAGAGTGAAGTTTTATGCTTTTGATTTGAACACAAAGATTTCTTTTATGTCTGAGATTTAAATTGGCAAAGCAATTCCATAAAACGAAAAGGAGAGGGGTTGAACATTTCACCTTCCATCAAAAAACAATGCACCCAAAGTGAGCTACAGAGCATGTGCGCCCTGATCTGGGACCCCCCATCTTCCCAGCATTTGGTCCTGCGATTTGGTGCGGACTCAAGACTCCCCACCGCCACGTGAGACTCCCACTCAACTGCTCTGGCCCTGGAGAGACTTTGGAGACCAGCACAGAAGCTTTAAACCTCCTACACCGAAACTGAGTGTTTCCCTTTGCTTCTTTGCCAAAAACATCTGACAGGACTTCAACGGCACTCTTTTACAAACCCTGTTTCCTGAGCAGGGCTGTGCAGTGTGGCAAACCATGCTAGCAGGCAACTAAAGCCCTTCAAGTACCAGTGTTTGTCCCCAGAAGGGAGTACAGGCATGAGAGGAGGAGGAGAGCACTTGGCCTGAGTGGAGTTACCAGCGTTTCAGCAAACGCAGAGTGAACTGGAAGGGGACACTTGGTTTGTAGCCTGTTGACCAGTGGTGGGAGAAGGAACAGAAGATTTAGGAAGGAGTTCCTCAGCTACAGAAGAGGAAGAGCACTGGGTTATCAAAAGCATCTCAGGGAACCATCTGGACCTCTTTCTGAGTTTTGCAGCTGATCTCCAAATATTTAGTGGAATGCTGATCCCTGTTTTTGCTTATCCTTATGGGGGAAACAGTAACACACAAATAGAAGTATGTTTCATAATACTATTTTATTTACAAACACACTAACTGGGAAAGGATGAAAGTTGGTGCTTGTTTTAAGTGATTTTTTGTTTATATTTTAGTTTTCTGAAATTAACTATGGTAAACCTGACTGCATCTGAAGGCCAGATATAACAGATTCAAAACCTGCCTCTGAAACAAAAGTAGTAATCTGATTTCAGTTCTCTCCTTTGAAATCCTATGACATAATTGCCTTTGAGTCCTTAGATAATATGAAGGGTCTGATCCCCCACCATTGCCTGTACACAGTCCAAGGGACAGTATTTAAGACTATGGCATTTCTCCAAATGTATTTGAACAGCAACAAAATCTGGTTGTGTGACTTCAAAAAATCCTAGTGGGAGATCTGTACTGTAACCTGCTAGAGGGAACAGTAAATCTCTCTGCACTCTTTCGGTACAGCACATCCATTACACAGCCCCGGACAGATACATGTGATAGCACGGTGCTGAAACTGCGTACTACAGAGAAGATGTCAGAGATAGGTAAGAGGTAGTGGAGAATAACAATTTCCATTTTCTGATCCTCTGGCAGACGTACTATCAGGACTGAGCTTTCCTAACCCAAGGGGGGATCTACAACCAATACATGGCTGCCCTCCTACAAACTTGTCCTTTGGAGCAGAGCATGGTGGGAGCCAGCCCGTTCTCAACTCTCTTGCCATCCTCCTGCAGCATAGCTTTTTTAATTGGTAAGGTCTTAATGTGCTTTGTGCCCAGTCTCCCTTGTAAAGGCTCAATACTGTTCATGAGCATCATTTCATCAAGCATTTGTTCATCTATGCTGAGAAAACACATGCCACCGCCCCTCAAGGAGTTCAGTTTTGATCTGATGAGATATACCAGTGATGCTGCACTAATACACAGTCCTCACAGTAAGACCTTTGGTGTTGCTGGAGCATTACCTGGTTTACAATAAGACAACAGTCTCTCAGTTAATTTCTTAGGTACCACATCATTCTTCTATTTGAAAATATTATGTGATTTGTCAGAGTAAGGTTCTAATGCAAGTACATGCCCCTGTCTATTGGTTTTGTTCCAGTGTGAGGTGTTAGGTTTTTCCTAGCATAGCATTGGTCACACTACAAAACAACCTCACATGTCCCATCCTAAAGGCTGCAGTATTTTAAGGATGTTTGAAGTGATTGTGTCTGTAATACCATGCCTCCAAGGATCTGCTAATGGGTAGTAGTCTCTGCATTATTTTCCAAACTGTACACTGGTTAGGAAAAAAAAAGACACTACACATGAAGTGTTGTTGTTGTGAACTGGATTTATAACACTTAAAGAACTGAAAGGACCGGCAATATGACGTACTTAGATTCAGATGCTAACTTCTCATGAAATGAAGTACTTTCATTGAGTGCTAAAAACTGAACATGGTTATAGAAGAGCTCCTAATTGTATTCCAGACTGACCAAATATAAACCTTTGTCAAACAAGGGGTTACCGGATTTGACAAAGATATAAAGAAAGCCAGAGTTATCCTAGAAGCTGCAACAGGTAATCTAATGGAGAGTTTCAGCCTCACATCTAATGAAGAATCTGGCCTATACTATAACAAGAGAATGCTAGGCTGCTGTGGTCCCACAGCAGAGTCTGCCATTTAACAAAGCAGTTCTGGGAATCGCAGTCACATTCCCTGCCCTGGGATGCCCAAGTAGGTTGGTTCTCAACTACTTCTAAGTATTCAAAAACATTGGGGGATCTCAATTATAACCCTTACAATGAAAAAAAAAAATAGAAAAGAAAGAGAAAGAAAAAGAAAAAGATAAATCAAGTACCTTTTGATTGAGATGAAATTTGTTTTGACAGGGAACAGAGTATAGTATGGTTCAGCTGCAAATAAAACTAACTACTCTTAACAGCATCCTGCAAAGCTACTAAGGACCTATACATGGACAGCGGATCAATGTAAGCTACACTTGCATTTCACAGCTGAAATCAGAGCCACTTCATACTGACAAAATAATAAAACAGCAAAAGAACAATGAGACACTCTGGCATGTGTGTACATTTTCTAAAACCACACATAATGAAGCTTTAGCAATGCAGAACTCAACCTCCCATCTCAAAGTTTTATTGGCCATTTTCTTGCTGGATTTGGAACAGCGGTTCTGAATGCAGTAAAAGGCATTCATTTTTCACAATGTTTCCCCACATAACTGACAAATTTATTATTGTTATAAAAAAGGACACTGTTTTGAAATCCTTAGGGTGCTTGACTTGCAATGGTGCCAAACATCTTTCTCTTTTCATTGGCACTCAGGGATCACTATGGCCAAACCAACCTCATCTACTTTTTCCACTCACATCAATGCAGCTGATGTTGGATTACCAGCTATCTCGGTTCTGGTCCAAGGTAATAGTTTAGGACCAGAGTAATCAGATATACTGAGAGGCTGTTTCCAAATTAGAGTGGAGGCTGCTAGGCATCCCCAGCCCTATTCTTCACACTGCCCTATTTCAATACGGTGTGAACTCCAAAAATCTTGCGGCTACCTCACCTCACCTCACCTCACCTCACCTCACCTCACCTCACCTCACCTCACAGAATGAGTAAGGTTGGGAGGGACCACAGTGAGTCATCTGGTCCAAAATTCCCCCTGATTGGGAATTACAGACACTTCTCTCAGTTTGTAGAATGGTTCCAAAGGAACATATATTCAGAAATTAAAATGATAAAAAGCCTCTCAAGTGTTACCTAAACCTCTGGAATGCATGCATTCTTCAACAGATTTGCATTTTTTCCACCTCCACGGAAAAAAATGGACAAAATGGTAGCACAACATATTTTAAGTGGTAAGGGTCTGAAGAGGTCACAGGTAAAAAAAAAAAAAAGGACAGAAATTAACAGAACATTAAGGTACTTGGATAGCCAAATTTTGCTTCTCCCGAGGAGAACTACTGTCCTCCATTTATGTCATAACCCTTGTGAAGAAAGCAGGAATTCAAAGCCCAGAGACCTCCTGCCTTCTACCAGGGCTGCTCAGCTCTTTGGTGCTCAGCCTAATAACCTGGACACTGCAAAATTCTGAAATTATCTGTGGTATCTTGTCTCTCTCATTAATGAAGTCACTTTGGGGGCCTCATATAAGACATAAACATGGTTCCCCTCAGCTAGACATACCTACATTTCCCTACTGGAAGAAGGCTTCTTCAGGAGGGCTGAACTCTTTTCATTCCATGACTTCCTCACTCTACCATCTCTCATCCTGTCTTGGTCAGCACAGGCCTCTGTCTCCTCTTTGCCCGCAACTCCCCTTTTTCTCAGAGACCCATCCCAGAGCTCACTACATCCAGTGGCACCAGGGTGGTGGCCATTTATATAATCCTCTGCTAGCCCCTTGAGTAACTCTTGAGTTACTCAAGTAACTCTTGAGTAACCAGTTGTATCCCTGTCCTCTAGGATAGACAGGTTTCAGCAGGCAATGGTGTCAATGTTAACCCAGTCACATCCACAGATCACATTTTACATTACAGAGCCTGCAGTAAGGATTTGTCAGCTTTATTTCCACTTAGCTTCTTCTCACCCTTCACTGTATCACTCTTTTTTTCTTTGTCATATTTAGACCTAGCTCCAGTGAGCTAGAGCTGTATTCTTCTCCTCTCACCATAGCCAGCTAAGAGTTTGGTATAGCCTAAATCAAATCAGTTGTTTATGTTTTCTCTGCAGTTAATAGAGAGAGACAGCTCAAGAGGGCTCTTTATCCCACTGCATTCAGGTATGCCAGGGAGGAGGGGAATGCATCACCTTATACAGAGCAGGAGATCAGGCAGCAAACTCAATATTCACATGACTACAGTTCAGCAGTGCCAACCTTAGAGCACAAATAATAAAGATCAGAAAGACAGAGACTAACTGACTGACTGAGAGCTTCACTCCCCTGGAAGCCCAGATGTCCTCTCCATCCCATTATCACTTTCAAGTTGAGGGGTGGGGATGGTGTTTTCTGGTGTTGTCAGACTGTGAAGATCTTAAGGGTATATCCAACACGGATCTGTGGGGCTGACATCAGTTCTGTGCAACATCATGCTAAGTGTTAGGTTATCATTTGGGTCAACAGCCACAAATGTTTCTTTCAAACTTGTTTTCAGACTCTGCATCAAGGTTAAGATTAGTTCGCCAGGATCCACATTAACCTCCATTTAAGGAAGGGAAAACAAAGGAAACTGTTCCTTTGAAACTACTAACGATTGAAGCTTTTAATTCTTTTCCTGTTTGCCATTAATTTTTGCCCCCATGAGTCTCAGAGCTTGCTGCTTTATCTTCTAAGCTTTAGAAGCCTTGTTTTTCTCAAGGACACCTTGGATTTCTTTGTTCACCATGGCCTTCCAATTTTTTTTTCAGAATCAGGAACTCATTACAGCACCAGTTGATTCTCTCTCCTTGCCTAGTGAACCTTGAGTGCAGAAAGTGATTTCTGTATGCAGGGAATCCTTGCTTGATGATTTTCCAACTAATAGAGAATACCTATTATAGGAAAGAAGTCTCTGTGTATTCTTACAAAAACATAACATTAATAAAAAGAGATAAATCTAGACTGATCCTCAATTTCCTCACCTCAATCTTCAAAACAACTAAATAAATATTATATAGTATCTTCGTTCAGTGAAAAGATTGTCTCCTTTGTAAATCAACAAATTCACCTTTTCTCAATCTGGTTTCTCCTCAGTAGTGTCATACAAACTTTCCTCCTCACCTGGATTCTTCTCTCTCTGCTTATTATCATTAGGAGTCTTATTCTTACCAGGCATGTAAATGCAAATCTTGAAGACTTTACTGGTGCCCACAACCATGGTCTTATTTCTCCTTTATGACCTTACTTCTGAGTCCAACCAAAGACACGCACAGGGGCTGCATATCCTTATTGACAGTGAGTCCTACTTATAAACACAAAATTATACAATCTATTCTCCTGTTTTCACAAATCTGCCTAAATGGGTATCCCTTCAGTTTAGGATATATCCTGAAAATGGAGTTAAAAGTTATTTCAGGTCTCTTAATTCCCCTTGCCAATTTGTACACGCAACCATTTTCCAAAATACTGCTCAAAATAATAACAACCCCCAAACAAATCAATAAATGCCTCACCTGCTAGGTAAACATGAAAAAGAGTCTGACACCACCAAATATGTTGTCGGACTATCTATGCTGCCAGGGAAAGAGTAAGTACTGAAATAATGAACCAATGGCAGGCTGAGTTACTATAGGCGATTGTTATCAAAATCATGTAATCACTCATAAAATGAACAGAAGAAATGTGGAGAGTATTACAGAAATGTGGTTGATAGAGAGAGGACACGAGAAAGATGCTATAGTTCTGGTCCCACGGTAAGGGAAAACTATTAGAAGGTCACTGTATCTGTGAAACTGCATAAGTGACAGAAGAATAGAATAAAGCGGATGGGAAAGCAGAGCAAATAGCAAATAAGTAACTATAAGAGTATGAAACAAAACAGCATTCACACAGCATTTGCGCAAATATATTTTAGGTAATCAGGAGCCAATGATGAGCTTAGCTTTTGTAATATGTATGAGGCTAATTATTTATAAGCACAATGCACACAGCAATAAAGTGGGATAAGTTATGATCAATTCTGTGGTCATGTGTTTTTATCCCATCATCTACAACAAAGAAAGGCACCTTGTGCACCTTGCTGATGTGCTATGGAAGGTAACAGCAAAACAAAGGGCAGAGCCTGGCCACACGCATGAGAATGATGGCATCCCATTTGATCTGGAAGACCATGATCATTTCCCTGTTTGTGTCTCCTCTCAAGTATTCTTTGAGGTGATGATGAGGCGCAGGAAGGTTATAGCTTTCCTGAGAAGTTGGACTCAAGCCTGAGTTCACATAACTTATGAGAGCTAATACTCATAGTTCAAAAAAAGTACAGCGAACGAAGTCTGGACACCTCATCTTGCCCCCTCCTGGAGCTCTTCTTCCAAGTCACAACATCAATATTAAGTCAAAAGTTGTGAGACAAATTCACATCAGCTTCAAAGACTTGAAGACAGAAAAGTTGTGGAGGAAGTTGCCAACCCTGGAAAAGAGGCAGCCTATCTGAAATTAAATTTAAAAAAAAGAGCATAATGTATTGATCTGATCTTTGCCAGAATAAAATATTAATCATAAGACCCTTCCCTCACACCAACCACAACCATTATAATGATAAAAAGCCCAGGAAGATAATAAAGTCGTCTCACAAAAGAAGAAAGAAAATAACCCAGAGAGATATAGAACACCATTTGTCCCAAATATGTTTTCTTAAAATATTTTACCACAAATAAAAGCCTAAATAGAGCTTTTTTTTTGCTTACTAGAGCTTTACTTCCTTTTCTTCAGCAAATGTTTGTAAGTCAGAGAGGAAACTGTAACAGTAACAGTCACTTGCAGATTTTCAGGAACCTTTTAGTTGTATATCGCAGGACCCTAGCTACTATGTGAAGGTGATGTCCATCAGGTTAGCTGGTATCACCACACAGTAAATCACAGAGAATTTTAGTAAATTAATATGTCCTGCATATCCCCCGACCTCTGTCTAGTCATCTGTCTCTCTGTGATTAACGGGATAACACATCCTAATTCTACATGTAACTCCAAATAGCAGTAGGTTATAAATCAACCTGGTAAAGCTGCTTTTCTGCTTGCTCTAAATGAGCCCATGAAATATGACTTTTTCATAGTTTCTTCTCCTATCCTGCAAGCACTGAAATAAGAACTCTTTGACAAAGAATACAGGGGGAATTTCAGTTTTTCCAGGAGGCACAAAGGACTTAGTCAAAGCCCTGGAAAGTCCTGAGGTTTACATTTAGTGTAATGAGGTTATGTAAATTTTTCTGTGATTTTGTGGTCACTTTTTAACTCTAAAATTTAGAACTTCTAACTAAAGCACTTGCCTTTATGGACAAATAAAAACAGTTCCAAGATGTTTTCCTAATCTGTCTGAAATAGTGTTCAATGACGTCTACTGAGTTACGTTTTTGCAAAATCCACATAGTTTGTAAACCATACAACTGGGAAAACCACAGCCCAAATAATATGTATAATCCCACACCAACCGTGGCACCATGCAGTCCCTAAGTGACTGAGCCTGTTTGCATGAGCATACACCCACAGGACAAAAATACTCCAGCATCAATACTCTTTTCAGACACAGGAGAAACCACTTTTGGGAGGATGGGCAAGGACCATCAATACTGTTCCTAAGATAAGAAAGATCTTTTAAATACACTTGGTGAAAATCAAATGTAATTCCAGCTGTTGCCATTTTGGTGTGATGTGGTCCAGTACTCCCAGAAGAGAAAAGTCCACATGTATTTAATCTGGATCTGATTATCATGCTCCAAGGGTGGGAGTTGGGTCAAATGTGTCTAACAAGCAACACACCTTCTCTGACTATCTCTGCACTGAAAATATAAATTGCTTTATATTTAAAAGAAGTTTAATAAATGCAAACCTGCCTTTAACTCTTAAACTAGAAGTTAACTATTTGTCAGACAAATAAAACTTGCTCTATAGAACTAAAGAAAGCCTTACAATAAGTGGCCATTTTCCTTACTGCCAAATTATGTAAAAGTTCTTTCTACTACTCCCTGGGTCCTTTGAGACACCATGAAAACCCTAGTATGTTCAGGGTGGGCAGGGGTCAGCATCAGAGCTCAGGTTTTCTGTCTGGAAGGAGTTCCGTCATTTTTTTCAGAGAGATGATGTTGCTTCACTAACATGGGACCAGTAACAACAGTATTGAAAGAGTACCTTCATTTGGGTCATCAGTTATTAAGAGATTAATTTTGGCCTCTGAACTACATGGCTGCTTCTAGAGGAAAATTTTGGCTGATGCTGTGAAGAAATCTGTGACTGTCTGACCACACAAAGTGTTGGTGCCATCAAATATGATGGAAGGAATCGGGGAGTAGGCTGTTTGTAAGATCAGGCTCTCCGTAGTTGCGCATGTCTCAAATGAAATTTTCTAGGTGGAAACTCCATTAGAAATCTTCTGCTTTCTGCTTCTTTCTACCAAAAGGCTTATTGCTCAAGGGATCAACCAATCCAGTCAGCAGATCCACTCCAAACCTGTTTAGCCACAGCAGTAACCATTACAAAGCAGCTGAAATTTTCAGTGGAAATGTCTGTCTAATTTCCAAAATCTGTGGAAGAAGATCCTGACATGTATTTACAATGTTAGATTTCCCTTCAGATGATCTAGTTTCAGCATTGTGAATTTTCTGCTTACATCTTCAGATCCGGAGTTCTCACAGATCACCTTTGTTAAAGCCAGGTAGCTTGCCTGCCAGAACCAGAATTGAGAGCAGGCCTCAGCAATGACACAGCTCAACTGAATCTTGACCTCAGGCAGCAAATTTTTCTGGTACAGCTAGACATTTGCAAAATGAGTGATTATACAAGAGTTCTCAGAAGTCAGAGGAAGTTAAAGGAAAAATACAGCAGTATCTTCCAGAAAGACATAAACCCCATACCCTTGCTGGGATGCCAACCAAGAATTTTGACATCAGATAATATCTCCTTGTGCAGATAGGCTAAAATCTTGCAATTTCTTCATCACCCATTGAGTGCTTTGTCCTTTAGGATTTGGGGAAAGGAAATTATGGGTAGGTGTGAATGTGCATGTGTGATGAAAGTGAGGAAAAGACAGAGGGGATCATTTCCAAGACAGTGAAAGACATAATTTTTCTTAACTCACATAACATTTTCTCTTCCAATAGCTAAGTTTCTCTCTGCCTGTTTTTGTTATCAGCAGAGTACTGAAATATCACCACTTTGACATTGACATTCTCTTCAGAATGGAGAGGTGATTGTGAGTGTATTGCCTGTGACTTCAATTCATCCCTTTGAATGTTTGTTATTTCAAGCTCCATTATCCATTTAGTTCTGAATATTTCTGCTCTCTCCATCTCCTCCAAACATGATTTTATAAGTGTCTGCAAAATAAGCATCTTCAGCTGTGTCTGAGACACATCAGCAAAGTGATATGTAAAGTACAGGAGGTTTGGTCAGGTTTTCGGGTATCTAAAAGTTGACTAAGAATAATAACAAAATTGGAAGTCACCTTCAAGTCACAAAGCAGCCTTTACTCATGATTTTAATGTCTCTGGCATGGAACTCCATCACTGACAGGATGAAGAGTCCAACTCTATTCAGCTGCTGCTTTCCTACCTTTGAAGAGCTGGGTCTCCCTCTCCGTACTTTTTCTATTTCTCCCCAAAGACTTCCTATGTGAACTCTACAATTTGCTATATGAGTATTTCTATCACCAGTTCCAATGTTTTTTCTGGGGTACTTTCCTGAGTCCTACATCAGTGGTGCCTAGCAAGCCCTAACAGCTGCCATTCAGGCAAGGGTACGTTTGAAGAGTGCATCCCTTCAATTATGCTATTTCAGAGCAGGCAGAAACACTGCAGTATCATAGATCCCCCGCATAGATTAACTGACCTGATCTACTCTTTTTCTGGGCTTCTAGTCAAACTCTGGCTCTCCTCATTTCAACACTCTTTTGAGCTGCAACTACCTAAAAGGACATCTCGCTGGCAGCAAAGTTGTCTTCAGTTTACACCTGAAGTCTGGTTCTCTATTTTCCATCACAGTCTAAGGGCCTTTGAATCACTCTTTTTCCACTGGAGGGTTGCAGACACGTCTGTGATTTTCCAACCGCAGGATGTTCTGAACAGAGAAATTTCAGAAGACACATAGAAATAAGAAAGTGCTGATTCACAGGTACTCTACAGCAGAAAAAGTGGGAGCATTTCTTTAGCACACTACTGAATTGTCTCTTTTTTACCTCAAGATGAGTATGTAATTTTAAATATCATGTTATGCATCTGTGTGTATGTCATAAATTCCTTTCTGATCTCCTGGGCTGTGGCTATCTGATTGCCATTCTGCTACAAGCCACAGATTTTTCCCAGATGTCATTAGTCTGTGGAAGATCCTTCTTCTGTCCCTGTGAGATCAAGTTCCAAACCAGGTTGTTTTGATAGACCCTCATCCTGAAAAGAAGTGCACTGGGGAAGTGGGTACACAGTTTTTATTTTAAAGAGCCTAACTCAGGACATTCCATTACCATACATCTAATGTTATTGATATCTTGCTATGATTTAGAAGTAAATGCATACAGAATGAATAAAAGCACTGTAAAATAAGAAGGGCATTTGGCACTGTCATATCTAGAGATTTTAATTCCTGTTGCTTGAAAAGCAAGCAATTTTTGGTTTTCTTTTGAAATTCAGAAAAATGTGTTAGAAATAACAGAATTCTCCATGGAATTGATATTTCAGTTCCTAATAAATCTGGGGTTTATGTTTTGGATTTCTGTTTTGCTGTATTTTCTAATAAGACCAGGTACTATTTAGATAATATATGGTATAATAAGTAACTTTTTCTGAAACAAACAGTTAATACAACAAGAATAGAGCAATTTATAATGATTGTGAGGCCTTCTGAAGGAAACTGAATTTTATATATTAATCTCTAAGCAAAGATACCAAAAACCCAAAGATAAAATAAACCCAATTTTATCCCTTCAACTGTTCAATTTTCAAGAAATGTGGCCAAATTAACACTACCCAGTTCTTCAGAATTAGTAAAAATAAGCTTTTGCAAAAATCTCATTATAAAAATATTTCCTTTCACATTTTCACAAGCAGAACTTGAATTAATAAATGAAATACTCTTTTTTAACAATTTCTATTTTATTAAGGATCCTTTCAAATGGTTATCATTCCTTCAACTTGAAAAAAAAAGGTTGAAGCTTATTTTTCCATTTCTTATTTTCAAATATATATACGTATGTATGTATAAAGAGGAGTAAGGAAAAAAAAAGGCAAGGGAAAATGGGATTTAAAAGAGTTTTTCAAATTCTTTTTTATTTTAAGAATGAAGTAATTTTTAAATTATTCCAAATGCAAATACCTGAAGATATAGAATGGAAAACTCTTAAAAATAACTTCTTTTGTTTTTTATTAAAAAAAGCTATAGTCCAACATGAAAGAGCATGAAATGTTTTCACTTCACCCTGTCAAACACTTTTCTAAATTCTTTGTAAGATTCCCTATGTAGGCCATTACTGAAAATGGCTCCTTAATGTAAGGTGGGCTATGCCAAGCAAAAGTTCTACCCAGTGTGAACAAGAATATTAAAGGCTATGGCACACACACTGCTCAGCTTCAACTGCAACAGAAAGGTAAGAGGGTTCTGATATGTGGCACATTAGAGCTGAATGTATGGATTGACATGAAGGAAAGCAGTGACATACCATATTAAGAAAAGCATTTTAGGATAATACCTGGAATATGTAAAAAAAAAAAGAGTATAAGTTAAGAAAACAGAGACACTGGGGAAGCTACCTGGTCAGAAGCCAGGTAGCACACAGTGTGACAGGTCAAGAGGAGAGATGTGAGAAGGTACAAAGAGTTTTTGCTTATGCTGGCACCAGAAACACCCAGTCCAACAACTTGGCTGAGCAAAACCTTCAAGATGAGGGTTGCATCTGCTCTCGTAAGTACATTGGCTTCTGAAAAAAGACCAAGGTACCTTTTGATTTGCATGGTGTTACAGGTAATGGGAAGCCTGTTGTGGCTGCAGCTGTACTTAGTGTTGCACAGTCACCACTCAAAACAGATGTGAAGAGTGCAAACCTGCCTTCCTTCAGGAGAGGCACAATACAACCAGTAATACATTTATTGAGCCAGTAATGGGGTGTTGCCGAAGGAGACTTGGCAAATGGTGCTTAAAAATTGACACTTTAGACTGTTTCCACAGAATTCCAGAAAATGTAAGCCACCTTATTTCAACCAGCCACTTATTTTCTTTTAGCTTTTAGAGCCAAACAACTTTTCTACCTCTCTGAAATTTTATGAAAATGACTGTTTATCAGAAGAGGTCTGGGTGGCTTTTTTTTTTTTTAATACCACCAAACAATCACAGTCATTTTTCTCCAACTATGCAACACTGTAATATTAAGCAATGTGGTCTTGCACGTTATGATAGTTGAATTTTTTTGCCTCATCTTTGAAACCTGTTATTTTCCTCACTAAAAGGCCAAGAGATGCAATTTCTTTCAAGAAAACTCTTTCAATTAACAAAATATCACTTGGTTAACCAGAGACCTAGTCCTAGAAAGGTGGCCTTAACTAGCATCATTTGTATGAATAATGTGGAGCCTCTTACTAACGGCTCACAATAATAAATTTATCCTGTGACTATTGTTCTAATGTGTATTTACAAGAGATATGAGAAATAGAGCTCCAATTTGACCTATTACATAAACATATTTTCCTCACGTGGACCTCCAAGTATGATTGTTGTTGTCATTACAGACATCAGTGTTTGAAAGAGATGTTTGAAGAAGCACTTCAGTGGTCAGCATTGGGACTTCAGGCTAGTATGTTCTTATCAGACTAAGAATTGACTTAGTGGTGCTTTCTAACCTAGCTACAACTTTCAGGAAAAATAATAAATACTTCATACAAGAAGAGGAAATTGAATGGGATATGCTCAGACATTTCAGATTTAAAATTGAAAAAGAGTAATAAATGTGTTTTTAAATTTGTCTCCTCAGAGAAAATAACTCTACTTTAAATCTACTCCTCTCAAAATGATTTATAACCTTCATCTTCAATGATGCCAAGATCTTTAAAAGATTTGAAAGTTGAATAACAAACCAGTCACCATTGGATCATGGCTATTCCACGGGGCAATGCTGCATGATATTGTTTGAAGATACACTCAGACCTTTCATGGTTTCCATTAGTTAGACACACACTGCCATGGTGGAACAACAATTTGAGAAGGACAGCAATGGTCATTTTGCTTCAGAGGCGAGTAACTGTGAGGATTGCAAAGGTGTGCTTTGGAATGAGTACAAGGCATTTGCTTCTAACTTCTTCCAAAAGTACTGCAATCCATCCTCGCATCTCTCATCCCCTGGTACTATAGCTTGCATTCCAGTTATGGACCCTTTACACAAGCAATTCATGTGAGAGATTAGCAAAAGGTTCTTCAGAAGAGAATAACTGTTATTAGAATATACCAAACTGGTCAATGAAAACTATTCCAGAGAACAATGCCAGTTCTGAAAAAATCATCATCAAGATTTCTCACATGAGACTTTGTGATTTCTAGAGCAGAATTTATATGCTGATTTTTAAAGAACTCATCCAAGACACAAGAGAACAGCAGAACAGGAACTTTACCATGGGTCTCCCTCATGAATACTTTAGCCTAACAAGCCATTCTTTATCTGAAGAGGATTTAAGGGATGTTGGTTTCTCCTTTGGCACCGTGAGAAGTATCACTGTTGCATGTGAACTGAAAAGTAGCAGTGGAATGAAAAGTGCTTTTTCATCCAGCAATAACATATTTAAATATTTGATCAGTATAATTACATATAAGACTAAAAGACTGCCAATACAAAGAGTTTCTTGTAAAAGGTTAAAGACCTTGGAATATCTAGCAGAGGCCTCAGGTTTCAAGAAAACTTCAGACTGAGGAAATTTATATCACTGACTCCTAGAAATTAGACATCTTGAGAATGAGACCTTGCTTTATGAGCGGTGTGACCTGAAGATCTGGATACAAAAGAAGAAAATTCTGATATACTGAAGGACAGAAATCCCTCTTGTATGACTTCTGCCATTTAGGCTTCATTTTTGTAAGCTCTTCTTAAGTCTTTAAGTTGGTGGCTGAACTTCATTCTGACTTACGAAAGACCAAGGGAGACAAACTAGTGTGGTCAGAGGTTAGTGGGCCTTGTAACATGAAACTCCTTAATTAATGAATCACGTCTCTCCATTCTACTCATGTTCATCTTCTGTAACTCTTTTTACTCCATGGTTTACTTGCCCTAAAGACTTGATGCACTTTCCAAGTTCCCCACCAGCTTCATTTTCCTCTTCTCTCTTCTGGAATGTATTTACCTCAGCTAATACTGCAGAAACAGACACCGAGAGAGAGCACTATGGAGAAGTGAGTCATGAAACTGATTCAAAACAGCAGGTGCTAAGGTCATCCTCCTCCAGCAGAGATGATTAGCCAGAAATTCCCCCAAACAAAGGCATTTCTTGTTCCTATATCAACTTTTTGAAGATATTATCGAAAGAGGTAATTCAGCCCTGAAGGTATTGACTCCACTAACTAGGAATCTGCACATTATTGCTAGTGCTAGTTATGTGCTCCATTTTCATTATGACAGTTACAAAATAATTTGCCCCTGTATTTCAGCATCATGCCATTTTGGGAAAGGAGGATGGATAACCAAAATGGGAATTTGAATAGGACCTGAAGCTTACTGTAGCAGAGAGAATTAGAAGACGGTATATATTTCATAAAGGAAAATATCTCTCTTCATACATCTGTCATATCAATACACCTCAGAAAAAGCTACAGATTAATGTTAAGACTTAAACCATGTTTGTTTAGAGTTACTGACAGTCCTATCTTAAAATTCACCCCTTTTCTCACAAAAAAAATGTTAAGTGTTTCTGAGATACTGCAATAGTCTAACTGCTGAAAACCCCAGCACTGCAGATTAAAAAGAAAGCTGTACAGACACAGCAATGTGTTATACCACCCAGTGAGATCTTGGGTACACATCAAATGAGCCCGACCTTCAGCGTCTGGGTGTACTGAGATATTAAAGAGGTTTCCAGTCTAGGAGGAAGAGAAGTCTCCATTTAAGCTAAGTGCCACATTCTCCATGTGTTAAGCTAGACAAATTCCTGGATTTCAGGGAGCCTGTCTAAGAAGTAGTTAAGATATTTCAACAGATAAAATCCTGTCTCCACGCTGCATTTAAAACACAACTAGCTGAGAGACTGGCCTCCACTCTGCTTGTTGTTCTTGATATCAGTAACTTCCAGCACAGCAGAGAGACTACAAGGTGGAAAACCAAAGTAATGCAGGAAACCAGACACTACTTGTCACAGAGTAGCTGGAACAGCACTGCTGAAAGTAAGCTTTTTCATAGAATCATAGAATACCAACCACAACATACCTCAAGGATCATCTGGTCCAATTTTTCTCAGCAAAAGCATGGTCTGGGCATGATGGCCAAGCACTCTGTCCAGCTGCACCTTAAAAGTATCCAACACTAGAGAATACACCACTTCCAAAGGCTGTTTGTTTTCATTGTAAAAAATTTTCCTCTTGAGTTCAATCAGAATCTTCCTGGGAGTAACTTCTACTCCTTGTCTTTTCCATGTGACTCCTTGTAAATGGGAGTCTCCATCTTCTTTGCAGCCACCCTGTAAATATAGAATATGGTCATGAGGTCTCCCTAAGCTTTCTTTTTTCAAGGCTGAAAGTTCTCTCTCAGCCTTTCCTCACATGTCAGTTTGCCCAGGCCTTTGATCATCTTTGTGACCCTTTTCTGGACCCTTTCCAGCCTGTCCACATCTCTTTTACAGAGTGGGAACCAAAACTGAACACAGTATTCCAGATGCAGCCTGACAAGCACTGAACAGAGTGTGATAATGACTTCTCTATCTCTGCTGGTGATGCCCTCATGTTATAGGTCAGAAATCCGAGTGGGGGAATTTTCTCTTCCCCCTGCCCCCCGCTGTAGGAAAGATGGAGTTTGAATGGAAAGGGGGAAGGGAGTCAATTAGCCTTATGAAAAAACCAGCTGGCCAGGCCGCATTCCTACCTGATAGTCCATCAGAGGCTGGGGGGAGAGAGGAGGAGTTTTGGGAGGGGGTGGCGGGCTCTGCTCGGAGGGGAGGGGGCTGACTGTGGAGTTCGCTCTCTAGAAGGGAGACAGAGTCTATGTGCGGGTAGTTTGGGAGAGGGGAGCCTTGAGGTTGGTTTTCTTTCACTGGCCTCGGCTTCCTCGTAGGCTGCCTTTGCCTCCGGCCCGAGTTTTGGTGTGTTTTCATTGGAGAGGTCTTTCTGCTCACTGGGAGAAAAAAAGGAGGAACTCTGAGACACTGTCATCTGAGGACAACAGTGAGTTACGTGGGGGTGGACTGTTTTCCCTTTCCCCCTTCTTCCATTGGGGGAAGGGTCCCCATTTTCTTTTCAGCTTCTCCCATGATCCGAGACCACCCCCCAGGCCCCCTTCCTGCGTGGTGACCACCAGAGCCCAACAGTTCCCCCTGCAGACCAACAGAGAGAACTGCAGGCTCTGTACCTCCAGTGATCCAACAGCGACCCCAACAACTGTGATTAGAACTGCGCTAGAAGACAGAGAAGTATTCAGACTTTTCCTTTTGTTTGAAGGGAACTTCTGAGTACAGGACTATTGTTTAGTTGTTTTTATGTTCTGTTACTGTTCTTGCCAATATACATATACCTTTTAATAAAGGGTTGTTATTTCTTCCTTTTTCCCACACTTCCTCGATTAAAGCCCCTTAATTTTTGAATTTATAATTACTGAGAGAGAGGAGTTTGGTCTGTCTCATAACTCATCTGTTTTAGCAAACATTCCAGTCTCTTCAAACTGAGACACCTCGTTAATGCAGCCCAGCATCCCACTGGGCTTTCTTTACCACAGCAGTACACTGCTCACTCATATTGAGCTGCTTGTCCAGCAGGACCCCCAGGACCCCTTCCACAGAGATGTTCCCCAGGCCTTATTAATTTATTAAGCTCACGTCTAAATCCTGGTGCTCCGAGAAGCTCGACTTTTTGGCATACAGCCAGAGCCATGTCTGGGCTCCTGCTCACTTTCCTCCATGGCCTCCCAGAGAGCCACCACATCCACCCACTGTGCAGCAGTTGGTCACAGTTCCTCTGCATGCACAAATGAATGCACAGGCAGAGAAGGAAGGCATACATGGAAATCCTCAGACCTGGCTTGCTGCCCTGTGGCAACACGTTGCTTTGCCAGCTGAGACACCACACTGCTGCAAGGCTGGGAAAATCACCCTGCGTGCAACCTTCCAGTCCACAGGGAAACCCAGCCCTATCCTGCTGGGGAGACAAATGGCAAAGCATGGGTCTCAGCCTACTCATTTTTACACTTGAAGCTGAGATAGCTTTATAGTCCCAGTGAGAAAACAGGGACACTACTGGCCTCAGATCTGGGAGTCATGAAGATGCTTGATGGAAATCTTCCCTCATCTCAGGACCAAGTGAAACATAAGAAGTGTAAGTGCTTCCAGGCCTTCACCGACATACAAGTAGGGATGTAGCAAGCCTATTGATCTGTCAAAACTACCAAATTTTCCATTGTAAAACCAAATCAAATACCTTCTGAGGGCAAAATAAAGGCTATCTACTTCAGAAAGATTAGCCAAATGAGACTGATGTTTCAGGGTAGCACAGAGGTGTACTCGTGTGGCTTTAAAATAAAGTTGTTGATCTAACATGACAGAGAGTCAGGATCTTTTTCTCTAGGTACACATATTACCTTCTAAACAACGTTTTCTGAGTTCTCATTCGTGATTAACCAGTGCACCTGATCCAAAACACCAGTCAGAAAATATTTGTGGCCAACACTTATCTGACACTTGAACATCCCCCTTGACAGACATTACAGGTCTGTCCAACATCAGAATTTTTTGTGCCAATCTGTCTTTGATCTCATTTTATCACACAGAGTGTGATTAACCACCAGCTCTTCTCTTATCTGTTACAGTACACACACAGCTGTTGGGTTTCTTTTTACCTCAGAGTCAAAGGTTATAGACAGTACCTGATTTATTGTCAGGAAGTTGTAGTTTTTCACAGGCAGTGTTCAGGTGGGAATCAAATCAGTGCTGAGCAACTTCATCATTTGGGCCTCCTCCCTGTCCCCATATGGATGGCGTGTTGCTCGGGTCTTGTAAATACACAAGAAAGAGAGGGGACAGTCCCACTTCCCCACTCCTATAGCAGCTCCACCAACTCCTCCATTTCTCTGAGGGATTTTCCCCTCCAACCCAGCTCTCTGGTTGCCTTTATTTCCACATGCATTGAGGTACCTCCCCACCCACCTCAGAGATGAATGCTGAGCTAGCAAAAGACTGGGTACTGTTTTCTGGAACAACACGCTAAGCACAGGGCAACACATGAGAACATCATCTCCGGCACCTGCTGTTCCACCAGGTGACTGACATCAGGACACGCAATTGTGTCACAGCTTTTGCGAGGATGTGGAGAAAAACTGCCTATGGAGGAAAATCCTGAATCTAGAGCACATAAAAAATTGTACTTTTACCTGCTAATAGCAATGCACTAAAATCCTCTGAATTGAGGAACCTTGATAAACAGTAAATTGTTCTATTTTAACAGCCGTAAAAAAGAAAAGCTATTAAAAATCTTAGTCTAAGTAGTTTTGTAGAGATGTAAAATATGGCATACAAAACAATTAAAAATTACATTTGTTGCTTTACATCTTCATTTAACACTTATTTCAAAACCTCTAAAATTTAGACTGTAATATGAATTTAAGCACCACTTAATGACTTGGCTCCAGCTGAATATATCCTCATTAGGCAAATATGTCTTAATTTGTTCTGATTAAGCAACAATCATTGCTCTTTGCCACTGTTACTTGAAACAGTTCCTAGAAGGGTCCCCAGTAAAGCAGTCATTCCAGCTAAACATACGCCTCTCATATTGAACACAGGACCCTGTTCAGGCAGGGTCCTTCTTTATTGTACACTAAGTGTTTCATCTGATACCATGATTATTTATAAAAAACCCCACACTGCCAATGATAAAATCTCATACCCCCAAAAAATGGCCACAGATAAAACAAACAAAACTTCTCAAAACTTTTGACATTGTTCTGAGTAAAGACATTAGATTAGATCTTTTCAAGGCTGAGGAAGAGTTAATCCTCATAAGTCGTGTTAAAACCCTAAGCAAATCCCTATGAGGAATTTGAAAATTTCTTGTTGCTCTCACACAGGATAAGCCACAGACCGTGAGGGACAGCTCACTGTCACAGACAGGCACTCCTGCCAGCCCTTTATCCAGGAGGAGATGTACCACAGCTTCCACAATGCTGTTATTTGACACAATGATATTACTCAATGTGCAAGTTACATATGGGTAATACACTATGGTATGAAGGCCTTGTAATAAACTGTCCACAGAAGGAAACACCTCCTGCTGCATTTCCAGAGTACCATGTAATTTACAATGATTGCAGTGAGTTCTCTGTGAGAATATTAATGTCTCCATTTCTCAGCCAGAAATATTAGAATCATTATTACCAGCTGAGACTGTAGACTACAGGTTGGAAAGAAAGGAGGTTCTCTGAAAAGAACATTATTTCCTACCTGGAACCAGGAAAATTTAATCCAGAGTCTGCTTTACTAGAATACACTAAAACTAGGAACAGAAACATCTGCTTAAGTAAAGCATAGCTAAACATGAATTGGGTCTAGGACTATGCTTTTTTCTTCTATTTAGTAAGGTAACAATTTCAGATTCCCATTTGCTTCTATGAACCTTGGACAGCTTCATCAGCTAATACAAGAGGACTTTGTATTTCCGTTCAGACTTTTCTCTTAGTAAGTGTATTACCTCACAATTCAGACCATGCTTACATGATCAGCTAGTGTGATAATGGCAATCATTTGAGAGCATTATCAACAATAATGCTCTGTGCTTCTATGGTGTCACTGTCATGAAATGTGACAATGAGAAGATGTGCCCCCTGTGCGTCATGCAGCAACTCTATGCTGTTGATTAACTTGGACACAAACTCTTGCTAAGTGAAGAAGGATATTTTACTTCAGATTCTTAATTTCAGCTATGATCACACAGACATAAAATGGGAGAGCTAATTAGCCTAACACAGCAACAGACCTCTGCTCTGAAGAAACTTTGCCGTCTTGGTAATTCAACCATCCAATTGTTTTAAAAACAAAAGTGTTTTAATGAGGTCTTTGCATTTTATCATGGGTGCCAACATACTCATGTGGTGAGCTGGGAACCTAGTATGAAAAGAGAATTTTTAAGGTGATCCAAACAAAAAAAAAAATCCCAAACAACAACACCCAGAAAGAACTAAAACAAGTAAGTTTCATGAAAATTTTCAACTGATATTTCTATTAAAATACAAATCGACCATATGAACTTGAAATGTGGGGACATCCCAGTCCCAGAGCTAACTAATGTTTTACATTAGTGTGTTAATTTCTGTATTCTGTCACTAATAGACCAAGTTGAGAGAAAAAATGCTGGTCTCTTACATGACAAGGTGCTAACAACTAAGCAGGGAATTCTGACCCCAAAGTAATCAGACACAAAAACAGGTATTTGTAGGAAAAGCTAGAAGTACAGAGCAAGCCTGAAGCCTTGCTTGACCAGGGTGATAGCCTGTGAGTTCCGAGGAAAAAAATGGTGGAAGTAGGCAGCTGAGCAAAGCTCAGTGAACTGTTGAGCGTGTGCATGACCAAAGACAGCTTGTATGATTCAAAATGTCTTAGTCAAACTGTGATGGTTGATACAGTCTTGCGTGAAGATACTGGGATTTTCCAGAATTGCAAGAAGCCATAGCTAACAGCAAAAGACATATATTCTAGGAACCTAAGATCTTTACTGGAAGAATGGGTCACTTTGAGTGACTGACAGCAGCTTTGCATGAGAGACCCAAGCCATGATGTTAACTCAGAAAAGTAGAGGGGCACGCATACACAGACTGTCAAAGACTCCAGCTTTTCACTGCCCATGCTCCATGTTGGCTGGACTTGGAGTGGTGGGGAATATACATAACTCCCAGAGTTTGGGTAGAGAAGGTGGGGCTGTCAGCCCTAATTTATATAGGTGTGCCCTCAGACACCCTGCTTCATTCAGCATTTTACTCTCTGATTGTCAAAAAAATTGCATTAGAGAAACATGGAATGCTGTAGTCATCTGTCCTTTAAACTAAATGTATGTTCATAAATCATTCAGCACTTGGAGGTACTTGGGTCCTGATTCGTACATATGTCAAAACCCATTGTAGCATTCTTGAAAGGGTGAAGGACCTTTTCTGTTGCTGATGACACAAGTGCATAAAAAAGGTCTCTGGACAAATAAGAACTGAGTGTACAGCTTTTTAAGGTCAGTCTTGGTTCCTGACCAGTAGTGAATCACTATTTTTTACTATAGCAGTTGAAATATAAGAATATGGATTTATAATAGGTGATTATGGCTGTTCACAGCCATGCACTCAGAAGCTTGGGCAGAGGGTAAAGCTTCCCCAGCCAGAAGAATGGAGCATGTACTCTAAGTCTATCACTTCCAGGATGCGGAGATGCACCCTGTCAGAAATGCAAGTAGCAGCACTGGTACTCTGCAACAGGTTTGCACACCTTCAGGAAACACACACCCATACATAGCCCACAGACTGGTTGAAACTATTCTAGCTCTGTTTGCTGCTGCAACTAGCTTTGGTCCAACCAGGAATCCTTGAAGAAGTCTGAAGTCCTCAAATTCTGGACAGAAAAATGAATAGAGTAGAAATCCCCAGTGAGTTGCAGGGTAAATGGTAAAATCAAGGTTTCCACCGCTTGTAGTGGTTGAGGGCAGAAACACCAATAAATAAGAAATCAGAAAGTCTTAGAGCCTTTTGATGTCAAGTTGGCAGTATTTGGTGTTGCTGTTTTGAGGAGTCCTTTGTTGACCTCATATGGTGTAAGGTAAACAGCAAATATGTTTAAAAGGATTAAAACTCAGAAAAGCTCTACAACTAAGGTTTATCACCCTTAATGTTCATCTTTAAAGCGTCCCTGCAGTGCAGAAGGTGACTTTGTAAACACAGAATTTTTGTGCGACATGCATTTCCCTTTTCACTTTCATGTCAGCTTCGTTGCATTTTACACAGCTGCAATTCTAGGCAACCCTCAGCATAGCCAAGCCAGCCTGGCTTACAAAATACAATCTAGAAATACTTTTTTTTTTCTCAGAAGTATTCTTACCTTCTTTAGAGACTGTTTTGATAGCACAAGACAATTTCTAATTTGATATCTAAATATTCAACTTATTTATGTACAAAAGAGCAAAGATAGACTGCAAACAGTCAGCCAAGCAGAGTAAAAGGCTAAAAAAACACATTTGGAATAATTGCTTCAGGAAAAAGACTTTCCTGGTAAAAACATTAACCTCAGCAGCCAAAGGGACATTTTGCCTAAGCCTCAGGCTGTGAAATTTCATTTAGTTTTCACTCACCACTCTTATCACCTGTTTTCAAGGTTATGTGTTTGAAACCAGTAACCCAGCTCCCACATTTGGGCTCACAAATAATTGGGATGAATGACAGAAGCACTTAACCCCACCACATTTACGAAAGAGCCCATAGGGTTAGATACGATAAAAGTTGTAATAATAGATCTCAGCTGAAATATTCAAAAGTGAATTGAGGTACTTAATGACCATCTTTATTTTCTGTAAGTGTAGAGCATTTGCCTTAAGTAAAGCAGGCTCTTCTGAGAGCATAAGTTGAGCAACTGATATCACAGATGGTTTTTAACATGTTGGTCCATAGCCTGAAAAATGCAGATTATATTTTTAAAACACGGACGTATCTAATGAACTTGTTTAAATATTAGGCAGAATGGCAAACATGAGTTGGAAGTCACAGAAGAGAATATGATAGGATACAGACATAGAAGCCCATGGTGGGAACGTACTATGAGCCAACTCATGCACTTTAAGCCAAAATTTAGCATTACCTAGAACCAGAGTTTTTATTTAACCCATTAAAAAGATGCATCTACATCTAATGTTGTGAGAAGGGATGAACTTCCACCAGATTTAGGGAGAAACAGAATTTAGTTTTCAGTCCAAGTCTCTCACATAGACACATACAGTAAACACATATACAGTGTTACATGTTCACTTTTGACAATTTAAGCTGTACCTTAAAGTAGTAGGATGCTTTAAAAAATACATTAAGCTTGACAGTTGGAAAAAATAATAATAATAAGGCTGATCTAACATTTCAGAGTACAGGAGATTTTACTTCAACTTTAGAGAGATATCGAACTTCAATGAGAGGTTAAGAATGGAAAAGCTGGTGGACAAAAGCAGAGTGCTTTTGAAATATTGCTTGAGTATTAAAATGTTAACAATAGTTGACCCACATGCAAGGCTCAAACCTAGAATTATGAGCTGTGTTGGAATAACAGTATACTTTGCTTTAAACAGGGCTCAGTGTTACCCCTCTCTGTGGGCTGGTAAATTAGTCACACTGCCCCAGTCAGGAACTACTTATGACAAAAAAAAAAAAAAAAAAAAAAAAAAAAAAAAAAAAAGAATTCCTGCCAAACTGAGGTTTTGGTCTTGTTGTCATTTATGAAATCAGAAACCTGCTCTCCCACCCACTGTGAACTATGCCAGCCACATCACTCCTCAAGGTCACAGTGGTTTTTTGCTCTTCTGGGGGACAATGCTGCCAGGTTTTGCTGCTGTACAGTTAAGGCACATCTCAAGAACATAGAAATGTGCTGTGGCAGCACATCACAAAAGAATTACTCATTCCACAGGGCAAGTACTGACAGGTCTTTATCTCAGGAGTTAGGTCTACTAGGACCAAACTCTGGCAAGCAGGTTATTGTTTTATTCCCCCGCAAAGCAGAGAACATCTTTAGTAAATTTGTACCATCCCTCATCTGCTTGTCACAAAAGCTGAGCACAAGCTAGTACCCTTCAAATCTTCTGATGTTCAGACTGGAGATAAGAGATTCAGAAGCATGGCAGACAAAATTCAGATAGACAGAGCCTGAAAATGCATGCACGTAGCCTTTACCTTAGATGCACTCATTTCCAAAGCAAAATTTTCAATACTGCAGACACCAAACTCAAAACGTGCTTTGAAAACAATTCTAAATAGCAACATTATATCACTGCAGCTATTCCTGGGCTGTGAGATGTAAAAAAAGATAAGAGGCAGAAATATCGCTATCAAACCTCTTCATTAAAATGTCCTTTTCTTACCTCACCATGTTGTCCCACTTGGAACTCATAAAAACAGTGAGGTTGACAGGATTAGGACACTGCCTTGGAACACGACTACTTTGAGCAAACTCCATGCAGCGTTCATTCCTTTTACCTCACGCACAGTTTCTTGGCATGTGTCTGAAGTACAAGTCTGCTGCTCTTCACATAAGTGTAGACACATTGAAATGCAGTCATCCCATTTTCAGATCTCTAATCCATGTAAGACTCTCAAGACAGAGGCTCTATGTTGCTACTGTGACCTGCTGATTTCACATGCTACTGCACCTGCATGTAGCCCACAGATGCTCTGAAGCCATCAGCTCATGTAAAAGGAGGCGAGTTCCTTCTCAGCTTGATAATTGGCAGTTTGCCTTTAAACTGTTCAGTACCAAAGGAAATCACAGGTATATGCTAAAGGTATCCATCTTGACTCCTCAGAATGGTATTCAAAACACCACAAGTGACCAAGCCCACTAGAGGGCTTTTAAGATTTTTCATCAGACTTGGTGCAGGTGGTATGGCTGGTTACTGAAGTTCCATGGGGGACAGCAGCTTGCCACTGTGTGAAAACAAAATTCTTTTTGGTCATGTAATCACAACCTAACAGAGTCAGAAGAAGAAGCAGTGCTGACTGCTGGGAATGGCCAAAGCTCAGAGAGTTTGCTTACGTTCACACAGGTGATGGCTCTGGGTGTTGTTTGTGGGAGCAGCATACAGAGATAGAGTCAGTATTCCCTAAGCTACTGATCCAACCCTCACTGCCAGCCTGGGTTGAGTTTGAATGGGTGAGGAAGCCATACCATTCACCAGAGAGTTCTTTGGGTCTAATTGGAAAATTAGGTCTTACCTGCTTATGACTAGTAAGGCAGACATTTTCCCTAGAAAACACCTTCTGGTGGTGGGCAAACACCTTACTGCAGTCATCTGCATGAACTGACTTAAAACAGTGCGTGGGTACCTTCTAGTGTCACTATGATGCTTGGTCCCAGAGTTTGCTATTTAACAGGTCTCCAAGACACGACTTCTCTACATGTCTGTAACACATACGCTCCAGTTCCATATTTCTGTTTTCTTTCAGTTACCATCAAAGAGCCCTTTCTCCACACCTCCAAAGAAATAAAAATAACAAAGCCAACCCCACTTATCTTAAATGGCAACTTCATGCAAGGTTTCAACCCAAGGTTATTTTTTTCTACCAGTTGTTTCTTTGAAAACAGATGGCATTTGCAATGGTTGAGGATATATCCTATTTTTAAGTGTCATATGTTTTTACTCTTCTGCAGTGGACTTAGCAATCAGAGGAAAATGCCACAAGAGCTGGGTTCTTTACATGATATACAAACCATACTGTCTCATGCCACTCAGGAAATTATCTCCTATTGCAAGTGCCCAGCAGCCAGAGAGCCTGTGTCCTCCCTTCTGGTGCAACATTTCCTGACAGTACTTGATAAGGAACAACCTGCATCCGGTGATGCCAGCTCAGCAGAACACTCAAACATTGACACAACAAAACTGGCAGTGAGAAAGTTCAAATTAAAGTTACATACCATGCCATGATCTCTAGTACATGGGAACAGGGAACAGTCCCGCCTTTCACCACAGAATTCAATATAATGAGAATGTTCCATATGTTGCTTGATTTTCTTTTTGGTATTTTCTCCTGCACACATCATATTTTGACAAGGTAGCAGCTCCCCCAGAACAGGAGAAGCAATGAGAAATGTAGTCAGGAATTGACACGCTATTTAGGTTTGTTGTTTCTTATACTGCAAATTCATAGGATAAAGTCAGCCTTATTTTGCAAGTAACTGCAAGCTCAGACTGCCTTTATTTTGATCCATCTGCACAAGAACCCACTCCTATAATGGAAAGCCAACTAGAAAAATCTGAGCTTGAGCTTTTAAACCCTGCCAGAGAGATCATACCAAGTTTTGGATTGTGCTAACATGGCTAAAGGGCTGCTGGGTCAAACGTGGCTTCTACCCAGCAGAGGAGAGAAAGTTCATATAGATTTGCAAAAGCCTACATGGGTGTAACTGAAGTTGGTATTTGAAAGTACCCACATGAACAGGGAAAAATACTGTTGTGAATGCTTAAAAGGCATTTTAATCATTTAAGCACAGCCACAGTGACTCATTCAAGAAGGAAACTCTGTAAGTCTCTGCCAAAGGCCTCTGGGATGCCTCTGCCACTGGTACCAAAAGCACCTCCACTTTGGTTCATGCTCCTGAATAATTTCCATTTTGTTTCTCCGCCTGGCTGAGAACTGAAGTTCAAAGGCAGCGCTGTCTAAGGCAGCTCTGGTTGCCTCCCTCGCTGCCACCCCCTCAGGATTCAGCAAGCCCTGCAAGGAACTGCGCTGCCATGGCTGGTGTCAGCAGCTTGAGGAAGTGATAGTTGATTGCACCGGGATGGATTCCTCTCAAAAAGACTGAAATTCAGGAGAAAAGAAAACTAAATCAATCTGGGATCAAACTTAATGTGTGAATCCAAACAGGAGGAAACGAGGAAAGGGAACTCTCCACATGTATGCTTCACACCAAATTGGGGGGTGTGGGCATGAAAAGTCTCTTACTGTTTTCCACTAGTTCCAGCAACTAAGGTATTCATCTAGGACACTGAAGACCAGAGTATTCCTTTCTAATAAAACAGGAGCAGGATTTGATCTTCTTAACAGAATTTCTCACCTGCTAGACTACTCTGAAGTCAAAGGCTAGGAACATTTTGAATCTCCCCTGACTCCTCTTCTCCAAACAAACTGGAGGTGTCTGTTCCCTGGCTGCTATAATAGCAAGTTATTCTCACTCTCTTTGGCCCCATGAATATGTACTGTTTGCCAAAACCCCAAACTGATCTTCAGCTCTGTTTTGCTATTACACAGAACAATATGAGATTTTTAGATGCCTGCAACATTTGAAAAAGAGAATGGAAACATTTCTGAGAATATTACTACTTGCTTACTTCTACATAGTTTTAAATGAAAACTTCTTATAACAGAGAAGACTCAGAAGGAAACAAAATAAGATGTATTCCTAGAAAACTAAAGCTGCTTCTCCATAAATACCATAGGCAAAAATAACAAAACCTCTTGGGTACCCTTCCAACCAACTTACACAGTCCACTCACTTAATGCCAAAGTTTAATGTTTCTGCCATTAGGCTGGGTCCTCAGAGTATGTCACTGTAACTTTGACTGAGCACATATGAGACTTGCTAGTAGGATAAATGGCCTTCTGGCTTCACATAACACTTATTTTCTTACTATTTTTCTACAGCATTTAAAACAGCCAGTCTTGCCAGATACTAATCTCCATACTAGTGCTATTTTGTAGCACGTTGCTTTGAATTTCTGAAGCTACTTGTCAGGAAGGTGCTCAAGTTCAGGAATAAAGTCAGTCTTAAGAAATCACATAACCACAGAGAGCAAAAGACTGAACAAAACACCCCATTTTCAGGAAACTTGAAGAAGCTAGTTCCTTCCCTTCAGAGAGACCAAGTGCATGGTCCATAACTCTCAGTTCGAAGAAATACAGTGCTGCAATTTCTAGCCTCCAAAAGTCAGTAGATGCTTGTGCAAACCCTAATTCTTTCCCATGGATTGTATATTCCGGGATCCAATGTTTAGTTATATAGTGTTTTCCCACAGTTTCCACACTCCTTCAGGATATAGAATAAATTCAGCTTTAGACACAATGGGGGTATGTTAAAGTGGACTTTGGTCTGACAGGGCTCACAATTGCAGAAGTTGGGAGATGTGTGGTGCTTCCCTATGATGATAAGGTAGCCTCCAAACAAAAGGTATCATGGATTGCTTTCCTGCATACCCACACAGGACCTGGAAGCTTCATAGGATAGAGCAAGAGACTCTCTTCTTGCCCTATATCACTTCTTCTAGGCCATTAGGAGAGTGTGGCAGAAGAAAGGAAAAAACACCTTTGTGCCAAGTCCTGCATATGGGAACCTCTGGGACTGTGAAAGGAGTCCATAGGAAAGATATGGAAATGCTTTAGGTTTTGCAGAGAAACTTCTCTTGTTCAGGCCCAGAGGCCCTCACCCTCAAGCTGAGAGGTGGAGAGAGGGGCTGACAGTAAAAAGTGCCCATGTGGTCAATACTGAAGAGGGGCACAGCCAAAACACCTGACTCAGAGGTGAGCTGTGATTCCAACAGTGAGTTTGACAAAGAGATTGAGCAGTTTCCCAAATTTCCTTGAAAGGATAGGTTTGTCGCAGTGGCAATTCTGTGCCACCCTGGAAAACAACATTTTCACCCTTTTCTGGGTACAGCTTTCCTACATCACCAAGTTGCCCAAAAGTCTTTCTAATCCAGCATCCTCAATGTACTCATGTTCCATTTTCCAGGTACCCATTTTGGGACATTTGGTACATGGATAATGCATAAGAATTCCCACCTCCCACTGATGGTCAATGTGGGTTGTGCTTTAAATACAAGAAGAGAACAAAATTGTAAGTACCTTGGTCCCCAGTATCCCAGATACAGAATCAAAAATTAGTGGGCACATCAGGCAATAACAGGTTTAACACCTGCATCTCAGAGGCTCACATACAGGGTGGGGCTAAGACTATCTCACCTCACTGGAGTGCTACCTGTGGGCAGAAATCCACTTGTGTTCATGAACAGCTTACAAACTATGATTAGAGCATTTGCAGTCCCTGGGAAGGACTGTATTCAGTGCAGGGTTCAGAGGATGTGTGTAAAATAATGTAAAGGAGAATAAAAGGAAATGAAAAGCACCACCTGTCTTGACCAAGGTGAGAAGTCCATAGTCAGAAAATACAGAGTGAACACCTACTTGAAAATTGGTTTAATTCAAACCTACACACAGAGCAGAGGAAAAGGATGGTGGGACAAATCAGGGGTTTGGATGGCTGAATTTAAATCAGGCACATCTAAATATTTAGCTTTTGGTGCACAGACGTACAAACACATACAACTGCCCAAACTGAAAATTTATCCAGACAACTCCTACTGCCATTAGATAAAAATATGCATTTACATGTTTGCAAATTTTCAGCCAGGTCTACTCTAACCTAAGCTTTTCTCCCCTGTGGATATAACTCATACATGGTACACTTAAACAGCCCTAGGCAGCAAATTAAAAATACTGTTTTATTTACAATTCTGTAGCAAATGATTCAGTGTAGATATACGTCAACCTTTTCATTAAATATTCATCATTCAGTGGTTTGCTCCTGCTGCCATAAGGCAATGCAGTGGCAGTACCAGTGCTTAGATAACAGCAACAACTGCCTTAGAATTACTGAGAGTAGTACCTTCTCTGCAATAAGGCAATAAATTGCAATTTAATTTGCAGGAATATGTATTTTGAAAATCACTTGATTTTCCTTTTAACTGGCACGTTGACCTAAAGTTCATCATCATGTACTGAAGCCTCTTCGACGCTACAGTCTTCCAGTTCACTCCTAGGATCGGTCAAGTTAAATGGGTAGATTGGCTGAGGTCAGTTTTATGACATTTAACAAGGTGAAATGCTGATTCCTGCATTCAGGTCACAACAATCCCATTCAAGGGCGCAGGCTTGGGGAATAGCAGCTGGAAAGCTGCCCAATGGAAAAGTACCTGGGAGTGCTGGTCGACAGCCACCTGAACGCGAGCCAGCAGTGTGCCCATGTGGCCAAGAAGGCCAATGGCATTGTGACATGGATCAGCAATAGTGCAGCCAGTAGGATGAGGGCAGTGATTGTCCCACTGTACTTGGCACTGGTGAGGCTGCACCTCGAGTCCTGTGTTCAGTTCTGGGCCCCTCACTAGAAGAAATTGGGACACAGACTACACTGAGGTGCTGGAGCATGTCCAGAGGGGGACAATGAAGCTGGTGAAGGGTCGGGAGCACAAGTCTTATGAGAAGCAGCTGAGGGAGCTAGGATTGTTCAGCCTGGAGAGAAGGAGTCTCAGGGGAGACCTCATCACTCTCTACAACTACTTGAAAGGAGGTTGTAGCCAGGTGGGAGTTGGTCCCTTCTCCCAGGTAACAAGTGACAAGAGGAGATGGCCTCAATTCATGCCAGTGGAGGCTTAGATTAGACACTAGGAAAATTTTCTTCACTGGAAAGGTGGTCCGGCATTGGAAGAGCCTGGCCAGGGAAGTGGTGGAATCGCCAACCCTGGAAATGTTCAAAACATGTGTATGTGGCACTTGGGGACATGGTTTAGTGGTGAACATGGCAGTGCTGGGTTAACAGTTGGAACTGAATGATCTTAGAGGCCTTTTCCAACCTAATAAATTCTATTTTTCTATGATTCAATGTTTAAACCTGCAACACTCTAAAGGGTTTTCAGGCCCTCATCAGAGTTTACAGACTTTTTCAAAGGAGGCATCCCCCTTCCTGAGGAGCCAATACTCTCTACCATAAAACAGTTGCATATTTAAAAATAAGTATGAACTCACCTCGCATACCATAATCCCAAATGTTGAAGAGATCAAATACGCTTCTTTCTATGTAAAAACTGAAATGTTTGTAACTAAAAACATATACTGCCTCACTCACCACTGAAGTACCAGTAAATGGATACACATTTCACAGACTCAATGGGAGATACTGCTTTTGTGCTGGACATAGAGCTAACCATGTAGCTGGAAAGCCTGGAAACATTTCTGCCCAATTTTAGTTACTCTACATAGATATTTTCCACAGCTTCTTCTTTTTTTTTTTTTCCCTGTGGTGCTTGCTCAATCATGCACAAAAATAAGGAGTTTTATTTCAGTTAAAAACTGAACAAGGTCTTACTTCAGGTACTTAAATACAAGCAACTTGAAGCAGTTACATCTGAAATCTCATCACAAACAACAACAGAGCTCCAATGACCTGGATTTTTGCCATACCTGAAGTACTACCACATGCATGGGTTATCACACAGAAGACAGTCAGGGAGCAGTTCACACCAATGTGTTTTTCTTAGGGCTGGGATAGGTTACAAGAAGACATGTTCTGCACCACAGCTCAGTTGACTGATGAGAGCTCACTTGGTCAGCCACAGTAAACCAGGAATTTGCATCTGTACAGAATTATCTGTAAAAACAGATGCATAATGTCAGTGCTGGCTTGAATGCCGTCTTTTAGGACAACAAAGGAGAAACCATTACCTTTTATAGCTACTAGAAGAAAATCACTTATAACCCTGTATTTGCCCATCTCTGGTACCCTGTCACCACTTTCTGTCAGTGTTAGATGACTGTTATGACATTAATTATTGGAATCCAGGTTAAATATGGTCATCATATTCCCCCATACAAATACTTCTATAATAGTGCAAAAAAAAGGGGATGAAGTGCTTAGAAAGATCTCCACCTAAGCGAACATTGTTTGGGATGTTTGTTCCAAGCCAGTCGCACTGCCCTGTGATACCGCTTTCAGAAATAACGATATCCATCCTACAGCCAACTACAAAATGATTTCTGGCTTTCAAACTCTAGAAAGAAATACTTTCCATTCTGTTCCCGAAACCAATCAATACTGCAGTATCCACAACTGTTTCTAATACAACTGCCTGAAGAGTATGTGTAGGCACTGGGTAAGGATTACTGGAAAATGACTCCTTTCCAGCTGGAACATAATATTTTTTGCCCAGTTCTGTTTAGTTCCCTGTTTCAATCTTGGAGTACACTGCTGGGACTGCACTTCTGTTTCAGAAAGAGTCCTTACTGAAGAAAGAAGTCATGAAATGAGATGGTGAAAGTTGAACACATCCTTTAGAAAACCACTCTGCACTGATGTTTGTACTATGCAGAGAGTTCTGTCTCCAGAGGTTTCCTTAACTCTAGCTCGCTGTGCAGTTGTGGAAGACCATGGAAGACACAACCATTTTATAAAGGGGAGTCAAATAGTTAATTATCAAGATTCCTCAGCCTGGATAGAGAGGGTCTAAGTAGTTAGGAGCCGGTCAGTCACAAGCAACACAGACTCCAGAACATCAGGCTCATGTCTCTGGGAGCATGAACTTTTAATACATGGTTTTTTACATGACATAAATTCTATGTATCATAATAAAATTTACTTTACTTTTACATTGAAATGCACTATAAAATGTTCAAACAACATCCTGTGCTGGAAAATATAACCACACTGCGTGCACTGCAGAGCTATCAGAACTCCAAACTCTATCACCACATTCCATCCATGGGAACACCAGGTACCTGATTAAAATTATGGCCTCTAGCTGGACTTCACCACAGACTGGTAGCAGGGACATAGCAGAGACTCTAGCCATGTTCACATAAGCTACAAATCTTACAGGATTTGAGAAAGCTTCCTCAGTTGGCATACGTTCACCAGGAAAAAACCCTTAAACCACGACCCCATACAGCTCATCTCAGGCAGCTCCAGCTGTCAGAAGGTAAATCACCAGGCAGGAACAGTGACTGCTGAAAGCAGCTGGTCCCAATCTGCACACACCCTGATCTCTGCCCTGGCAGCGGCAGCAAACCTGATTTCCCCAGGCACTGGCAAAGGCAGAGCAAGTGATGAAGACATGACCATTTTGCTGTGCCCTTGGCAGGCTGCTGCTGCCCAAGGCAACAGCCCACATCACCTATGCTCCCAGCTCCCCCTGTTTTGCAGTCAGTTCTCTCCTATGTCTTCAAATGACTCTATTAGCACCTCAAAATAAGTCATTTGGGCCCCACTGAAGGTTTGGAGAGATTTTAACAGTTGCCTTGACTCACGGATCTGCAGACTAAACCATCCAGGAACATTAAAGCCCACACATGCAATTGTGACAACTTTGATATTATTGCTTAGAACAGTGCCCACTTGAGTCACGCTTTAATTCAGTCATTAGAATTTTCATGGAAAAAGGCATATTTCCCTCAACCCCATTTCACACGGTGGAAAGCACACAGGAAGGATTTATCCCACATAAAAATAAATTGCTATTTGCATGTCAGAAAGTGGCTGTGGAAAACAGAAAAACTTAACTACTCAGAGCAGCAAATAAACAAAAAGAAATGTTTCCAATTTTTAAAAATAAATAGGTTATCTGCAAGCAATGACTCCATTTTCCCCTCTCACAAAACAATTGCCATATCCTTTTCTGTATAAAGTATAAGTATCAAGTCTGACACATTGGTTTGATTTCTGTGAGAATGGGCAAAACAATGAGCTTTTACAGCCAAAGAGCCTTGAATTCAAACAGATGCCAATTCAACCTGTAGAAAGATATTCTGTTGTGTCATTGAAAACTTGCCCAAAATATATAATAAAAAAAAAAGATAAAAATAGTCTTTCATACATTGTTTTGAGAGGAAAAAAGACATTTTTCTTTTTTAATGAGTGACCTGAAGATGTCATCTCCACTCTTACACATTATCATGCCATTAACACGCGAGTTCAGGACAATTATCCTGGTAAATGTGACTAAATGCAATCTAAGACATCACAGTGAGAAAGAAGCCCATAAATCTCACTGTTAAATTATTTACATAGCTGTTGCAGCCAGACGTGCCTGTTAGGTGGGGATGAGATTGCTGCTGTGCTGCCTCTATGCTCAGTTTGCAAATGTGGGTCAGTGCCTTGGTCTCCCTGTCTTCTCCAGTACTTTTTCCCATATAAGGCAGGATGAATAGCCCATCCTGCACCTACTGATGTTCCAGGGCAGTTATTTCCCCCCTTGCACTGAATATGGTCCAGCCTTGATTTGACCACCATCAGGAAGAGCAAGAGCCTCCCTGCTCCCAAGACAGAATGAGCTCATTGTGGATTTAGCTAATTTTTTTTTATTCTGGCATGAAGATGGGAAAAAATATTGAGCACAGATAATGAAAATGGCATTTTGTGCAGGGTTAGTTCAGTATTAGTTTGATGGAGGGATTAAACAGCAGGCTGTGGATGGTGGGCTTCATCATCTATTTTTCTTAAGATGGCAAACAATGATCATTAACTGATAGTGACAAGTAGTTTCCTACGGTTGTAAACCAAAATATCAATTACAGAGAGTGTTTTCTGTTCTAGACACTAAAAACCATTCAAAACCATTCAATTGGTTGCATGATTTTGGGGTGATGAGAAAACCAGGAAGTGAAAAAAAAAAATAAAAAAAAGAAAAAGAGAAACTACTGTTCTCCCTCCAAATTGGTTGTGTGATTTTTGAGTGATAAGAAAGCCAAGAAGTGGAAAAAAAATATTAAAAAAAAAAATAAAAAGAGAAAGAGAAACTATTGTACTCTTTCCAGATCAACTTGCTGCAAAACAGCCTAGATATTCAGTGTCCCTGCAAAACGAATGGCCCTTTGAAGAGCCTGATCTTCATTTGACCTGGTCATCTTTGTTTGGTAGGTCACTAAAGGCTCAGGTCCCACAAAGTAAAAAACAAAGCAGCAACGATGCCAAGCTGTAGCTTTAATGGGTACTGCCAATAAGGTTCATTCTCATCACTTTCTCTTTCCATTTTAACCCCTCTGCACTGACAGGTCAAGAAAGAGAAGGCTTCAAACCGGTTACCCAAAAGATCACTTATGAAAGGCAGGAATTTTTCTACCTTTAGAGCGGCAGAGAATACTCCATCCTCCTAAACCATCCCATTTTTCCTTCACTTGAAATGATCCTAATAAGAAAGCAGAAAACATTCACAGATGTTACAAGACTGGTTCTCATTGTCATGCGGAGAAAGGGGAACTGGTTGGCCCACTGGAACATGCAAAACAACAGCAAACTAAAACTTTATCACGAAGCATAACATTGGACATTATGGGGCTATTGATACCATCTGAAGTAAACCATGAAATCTTCCCTTGCAGGAAGCTTACAGTGTCTCAGGAAAAACAGAGCTACTGTATTAAAAGTGGTGAGAGAAACATGTTGTGGAGCTGTGGGCACAGAGTGAACTATTGGGTGTTCGAGTGCATCCACATCCAAACGTCAACAGACATGAGGTTTGGAAAACAGCTCTGAAAAGCACAAGGTCATACCCACACAGAGTCACGTATTGCTAGCTCCATAATGTATTTCCAATGCAAGAACTAGTTCCAAATTTCCCTTCATAAGCAGATTGGAGCACATTATAGAGATGTAAGACCTCTGTCTTAGGCACTAGCTACTGTCATATAGCAAAACTGGTTTTGTGCATCTATCCTATAGCCATTGCCCACAACCCAGAGCTCTATAGCTCAATAGAGGATTGAGACTTTTTTCAAAATTTCAGTTTGGATCCAAAGGTCCAGTTTAGGACCAACCTCTAGTCACTCACCTCCTCCTACACCAACAGAGATGTATCTTTACAATGAACAAGCAGTACAACTGTATCTAAACATGAAGAGGGTTCAACAAGAAAAAAAGTCATAAGCCATAAGGCTTTTTCTGGACAAGTGTAATGTAGGTATATTCTTTTTAAACATGCTACATCCAAATCCAGCAGGACAACAACTACCAAATGCTTCCACCCACCTAGGTTACTAGGAGAAAAAAGTCCTGCCCATGTCACTCACAACCAAGCACCACACAGCAATTACTGACCACTGTGCCGGCACAAAATATTAAGTGCATACACGGCCGCTGTTTTTGTGTGAGTAGTGTACTAGGCAACTCATCGTTCATGAAAGCTTTCTCTGTCTCCATAATGCAACAGCAGGAGCTGATTTTGACTTCGCATGTGTACACTTGTTGAACTTACGGAAAATGCGAAAACATGAAATACAGCAAAAGGCAGCCTTCTGTAAGTGGAAAGTTCTCTTCAGAAAACTGACTTATCATGACAACAGAGGTGATTGTTTGCTTATGCTGTTAGGCTCCCATCACATCCTCAAAAGATCCCACCCCATCCCAGCTGTGCAGTCATGTCGTGACCGATAAAATAAGGCCTCTGTCAGGCCATTTCAGATTCAGACTATCCTTATTATTAAGCCCTGTGGATATTGTGTCTGTTAGATAGACCAGTGGTTTCACAGGAACTGCATGGGTTATCTTGCTCTAGTGTAACCACAGTGCCAACCACAAAGAAAATATTTCCGCCCACATAAATATTTAATACAAGCATTTTCTTCATGTAGAAGGAAGGATAGCAGGACCCTTGTGAGATTATCCTGAAGCACATTCACTATGGCAGTAGCAACTCACTTCAGTAGAGGTTGTCCATACATGCTGTCTCTCAGAGGCAAGACTTATCAATATAAGTTTTATAACCTTATACAGGGTGAGTTTACTGAAGTCAGAAAAGAGATATAAGGATTCCTTTTAGCATGACCTATCCACATCTTGGGTCAGATCCCAGTGAAAAAAAAATGTTCTCCCTTTTCAGTCATAAATTATGTGCTTAATTATCCAAATGTCAAGCTGTGCTTGCAAATAATTAGGAAGGTCAGATTTGAGAGAGACAGACCTTTAAAAGCCACTTGCAGAAGCCAGTCCTTCCCATGGCAGACATGTGAGTGCATTACAGTTGGAACTCACTAACACTTCTTGCAAGTTGCTTCTACAAGGGCCATGAACAAGGAATGAACAAAGGGTCTTTTCTATGCACTTGCAGATAGACATGATTTCAATTCCAGCAGTTTCCTATGTGAATATCTAACATATAGAGCAGGAGGTAATCAACTGTCTCTCATTATGGAGAATTGCTCAGACTCCTCATGATCAACTACCTTTTACATTCAGGACTACCTCAACCCGGAGTAAAACCAACAGAATGTGGAACAGGGAATGGGTTAAGGCCCTGGGTGTTTTCTTTGAAGTATTAGTCACAGGAGGAAATCACTAAGTCCATACTGGATTGCAAAGGGCTTCATGCAGGGACCATGTGCCAAAGTATCATTGCTGTGAGCAGAGACACACTGAATTAAATTCTTAATGGGAATAAGTATTAGAGTGAAAGGGAGATTCACCCTGAATTTGTCTCTGTTGTTTTTTGGTTGGTTTGTTTGTTTGTTTTTTGACTACAAATCGGCTGGCTCCAACTTCTCAGACTCAAAAGAACTCTTTAGGCTTCAGCACGATTTGGATGGAGGTCAAGGCACTTATAAAAGACATGAACCTACAATAGACAAACACATACTCTTCCTGACTTCTTCTGTTGGCATGATGGACCTAGAAGCAATGCAGATACATTTGGCCAGATGCACTGGCTTTGGCAGTGGGGACCCAGCCATAGTCACCACCTTGGTATAAGCTTGGGGAACCAGGACTGTTCTGTGCATCCTGCACAGACACCCAGTGCTGATGGACCCAGAAGCAACTGGGCAAACCACTGAGATAAAAATTGCATGCACTGTATGTCAGGGCTGCTAAAAAGCCCCAGATCTTCCACACAGAGATTTCACATTTGTTTTGCCAAGCAAACACCATGACACTCACCAGCTAATAACAGTAAGGCTACAACATGAAGCTTCCCAACCCTGATGTCACCAAAAGATACTAGCTTCTTGGCTGGATAAAATCAAGCCAACAGGTCCTGCAGCAAACTGCTTCACATCTCCAGAAAACAGGTGCAATTGCTTGCCTGCTCAAAGCTGTTCTTACTTTCTTTTATCATCACAGGGAGGCAACACTCCTGGTTCTTCTACCAGCATGAATTTCTCCTGCTCCCTACCAAAGTAGGTCACTGCATGATGTTCTCTTCATCTCTAATCATCCACTAATTTTCTGTGTAACTCTCCTATTCTCTCCAAGTTGTTTCTTGCTCCCACTGAACTCAAAACCCACCCTATTAGATAGCAAGAGCAGCAGCAGGCCCCAGCTGCCGCAGCCCAAGCACTAGCTGTGCCAGCCACTCTACATTCCTGAAGAAGTAGCTGTGGAGCATGCCATCACACAGAGGTGCGTAGGTTGCCTCTACAGAGCAGAATTGGCACCCTAAACAGGACTATGTATGGGGCATTTCTCCTCCAGCATCAGCTCTACTTACTCCCACCCAGAAAGAGCAACTGAGGTCTCAGTGAGCGCAAAACAAAAATTCCGTTTCCCAGGTGCTTTTAAAAGCCCTACGATTGACTGAAGGGATTTCATTGTGCCTGAAAGTAAGAATAACATCCCTTCACCAAGGAAAAGGCACTACCTTTTACCATTTCATGTTCAAATAGTTGCCACCTCTGCTTTCATTAAACCTCCAAGCTTATTAGAGCTTAAATACTAACCCATGAGAAAAGCCCAGAATGCAGAAACATGGCATGAAGACACTACAGCTTTAATCCTTCATATGATTAAGTTGTTTAAATTTGATGAGATAGAAGGAAATATAAAGGAGACACATGAAAAGACACCTGGTTATATCACCTCAGCAGTTCCATGAGTGTCTTTTCTTGTACTATTTTCTTCCCTTTCTTTTTTTAACATTTCTAGGAATCTCAAGTGAGTCAAAATGTCCTTTACTCTCACGCACAAGAGGAGCTGCAAAACATGTCACAGAAGTTACATCTTTGAAGAGCCAGAAACAAAAAACATATTCTGCTGCAGCATTAAACATAAATTACACAGCACAAACCCTGAGCTTTCCCCTAGAGCTGGCACCTTGCTTTTCTTGCTACCAGACATGCAAGCACTATTTGGATGTGTTTGGTGCACCCCTGTCATCCATTCTCCAGGAAAAAAAAATTAACTCGGGGCAGAAGAAGTTCATTTAACAAATGAACAACAGAGAGAAGGAACCGGGTGAGAAATGCTAGCGTCAGATATGGGAAAACGAGAAATCAAAAGGGAAGTATTGTGCAAAGTGCTTTGAGTGCCTAGGAGCAGTGAAGGAAAGTTGAGCAAGACTAAAAAGCAGGAAGAAACATGTAGGCTCTATGCGTGCCTGTACTGGGAGAGGAAACAGATGATCGCAAAAGACACACAAACAGTTGTCAAAAAGAACAACTTGAACTCCTTAATTTTATTTTCTTTTTATAACTTTTCAATTCCCCTCCCCACCATGTGTTTCTCTATGTGCTTGACTGGAACACTCAGTCCAAAACCTGAGTGCTTGCACCTCACATTTATTTATGTGACCCTTTTGTCATAGATGCTGGGCATATAACTTTCCCTAATATTAGGCAGAAGTTGTTCATTATCTGTAAAACCATTGCTTTTCCAATTAAACTGAATGTAGCTGTTCATCTCTGAAAATTTAACCTAGGGGTTTTCATTCCACCCCCCACCAATAAAATGGATACAGTGAAGAGGTTCTTCAGGGACAAGTACAACAGTGGGGGAAAAAATAGCAGGATTTATCACATCCTTCCTCTCTTTTTAATTAGGGAAAAATGGAGGAAAGACACTGGAAGCAAAATCAATTTGCTGCTCTTGATTTGGCTTTTTGTTTAGTGACAATCTGACTCCTAAGACCAAATTATCTCTGGGGAAATAATTTCACTTACTTCAAGGCAATTTCTCCGATAGACAAGATGCTTACCTTTCTTTCTGAGGTCTGTGTGTTTCCTCTCTTTGTTCTCTGAAATATCTTTTATTTCAGGGCTTTTCTCCATTGGCCCTTAAAACGAGATCTTCAAAGTGAGGAGCATTTTCTCTATACAACTAAGCTTCTCTCCATACCTATAACAAGTGTTAAAACAAATTAGAAATTACTTTATCGGGGGGGAAAAAGACATTTTGGATTATGGGGTAGCATTCTGATGAGAAGAAAGAACAAGGGAGACACACTGATTGATTTGAAGTCTATGTGACAGAAGAAAGATGGCCTTTCATTAGACTCATAATTTATTAATTATTTCTCCACCACCCGTCTGTAAGCCAGTCCTATTGTCAGTTATATTGTATGCCAGCACAACTCTTTAAGTATTCTTAATCCAAACCACGATAGAAAGATTGTAATTTATTTCTGCTTTTTTTTTCTTTACCTTTCCAGATCTTTATTTGGAACTTATGTCAAAATAAATTTTGAAGATCCTGATTGTGGGTTTAGTGGAATTTAAGGTGTTTGAAATTTATGTTCTACTTCACAGTTTCAGTCCTGGTATTTCTTTGTAAGATTTCCCACTGGGAACTAACCAGAAAACCATTTCCATTTTATTTTTTTTTTCTTTTTGAGGATCTTAAAAGTCATGTCAGAAAGATGAAATGACCATCAATAGTTCCCAAGGGGAAGACTGGAAATAGAGGAGATTCATGAGCAATTCTTAATGCATCAGCTTTTCCCACACATTCAAAACCCACATGAAAATCGGAACCCATGCAGTAAAAGCCCTTATGGACTTGTGCACCACTTAAAAATTTAAACAGTTCTCTAATGGAAAAAGATAACCTATTAAAGGCAAGAGTGCCCATCTAGCAATGTAATGTTCATTCTGCTCAGGCTGTTGGGCCTCTCCATTTTGCTATTAAAGTCCTTTCTGCTTTTTTTCTTTTGTGTAGCACCAACTGAGATGGAAGCCTAACAAAGGTGTTGTTTCCCAGGAGGTATCTCTGTTTTCTTGCTCTCCTGTACAGAGGGAACTGGGAGACACCCAGATGTGACCACTAGGTAATGGGGATGAAATGCTGACAGCATGGTAAGATTAATGGGAGCTGATCCATTGGCAATTTCTTTCATAACTCTTCAGTCCTTTGTAATTTGTATATCTTATTCCAACTTTCCGCTTTCAATGTGGGCAGCTCACCTCTTCAGTTTTTCCTCTGACTAGCATCACCTCAAGGCTATGGAACAACCACCATGAAGGAACTTCACTGGAAGGACAAAATCCACATTCTTCTTTACCCTGAGAATCCTCCGAAGGAATACTTTCATCCACAGCAAAGGGACACACTGCTTCTAGAGAGTAGTTGCTGCAAGAGCAGCTCTCATTCTGGTGAAATGTGGCTTGAGAGACAGCAGGAACATTCATCTCAGCTGAACATTCAGGGGAGTATTTCTATGTAAGCACATCCACCTTTCATTCTGGAGGCAGGCTGAGAGTTTATGGTGAGTTAGTATGGCTCAGGTGATGAGTGACTCCATCTTAGTGGAGAAGCAGCACAGGGTAACTGAGCTCATCCAAAATTTTGCTGCCACAATTGAAAGAGGGAAGTACTACCCCACCTACATCACTCTTAGACATGCTGTCTTGCTTACCTTCCACCAGTTCTGATGCTTGCTGAGAACTCCTGAGAACTGATACAATCCAGTAATCCAGCAGCAAATTATCTCAGAAAAAGCAATTTAATTTTCTTCCAGGACAGGGGCAAAGTTGATTCAGTAAAAAGTTTTACAAGCTGCAGAGTCAGCACATGATTGCACAGCTGAAAGCAAGAGCAAGAGTAGGGAGAACAAGGAAGAAGAGGATCTCTCCCCCTTGACAGATATTAACAGATATTAAGATTTGGACATTACATAAAACTTCATCTTTGGGATCACATGTTGTCTCACATCACTGTGATGCCATCCAAGCAGAGGGGTGAAGATGAGTAAAATTCTTTGGAGTACTCTGACAGAAAAAGAAAAATGTGTGTGAATAGTGTTGTCCAAACATATATTTTTGTGGAAGAAAATTGCAGAGTGAGTATTTTAGTAAAGAGGATATTTTAATCCTTTTTGGTTTTGTTTTTGTTTTTTTTTTTTAATCTGCTTAACATTAATCACAAACAAACATTTGGCACAAAGTATTGCCTTGTTAATGATTCAGTACCTTGCTCCTTCCAGTGTTGGGAAGCACTGAAATTCAGCATTTACAGCCTGGGTAGCAAGTTGCTAAACACTAACTGGGAAAACTCCTAACCTTTCTAGTGAGGAATAGAAAAGAGAAAGGGAAGGGGAGAGAGAAAGGAAAGAGAAAGGAATACATCATTATACAGCACAAAAATAGATCACAAACTTCTTTCTTTTCTAGTTCTTTTCAGGTTCCTTTTCAAGTAAAAGACGTGACTTCTAAAAAGCTTGCAATGGCACTGCTTTGCACTTTTCATAAAGACTCCTAAAAGTCATTAATTTCCATGTGGCCCATTGCCTTTGCCTTTGGGGAAGACATGAAATGGCTGTTCTCTGCTCTAAGAGCCAACCACCTTTCCCTGTAACCAGGCACAGTTGGGTGTTTACCCAGGAGCAGTACCCACAGGGCTCCCCTTGTCAGTGCAACTGGTGAGGCATCAATGACCAGCTGCTGCTACCACCACACCAATACAGTCCTCAAAAGTCATCCCCAACCTGGGAAGCAGGCCTATGAGGGCAGAAATTGCATTGCCTAACAGTATACACCTCCCCATACTCAGGAAAAAAATCATCACAGTAGCAGGTCAGAAACAGAGATGGGTAGCCAAAGTTTCTTTCTGCATACCTACTACATGGATTTATATCATTGTATGATTTCCTCCTCTCAAGGACCAAGGATGAGCTAAGCAGCAGCATACAAAGTGCTCAGGGTGGCCTGCAGGTATTTATTATTTACTGCAATCTCAGGACATCCATGCTAAAAGCAGCTCGGGGAAGCAGGCTATGCTTTATCCACCACATGACCCAGTTTCCAGCAGCTCAGTCAAGCACTTCTGTCACCAGCGACAGGACTGACTAATGTTCAGTGAAGTAGGTGATGAGTTATGTGGAACTAGCTTCCAGAGGAAATTAATTTCCAGAGAGAGGCTCTGGCTACTTGAACTTTGTTTTAAAAAGCCTGTGTTTTATTGCAGTCTAAGTTAATGAAGAAAGGTAACTGCCACGCTGCTGCACTGCCTGTGTTATCCCTCAGCCACCTTTCTTCCAGCAGCAGAAGCAGCAGTGGAATGTGAACATCCACTGAAATAAGCTTCCATTTGCACTCATTTTACTGTTTCTCTTTCTACTGCCACATCTACTGCTCTACTATTACCATGAGAAATAATCAAACCTACTTTTAATACAATGCTGTTCACATGGCACCTCTGCCAAGACCATTCTTGAGCAGAGGAACAGATTGCAAAAAGTACCACATGCTCAGCCTTCTGCCTGGGAACTTAGGTAGGAGATAACATCTATGTAATGCTCAGCACTCCTCACAAGCACCCAATCTCCTAAAAAACTACTTTTTTATGGTTTTATTCTGCCAGACCTACCACAGTGAATGTCCCTCCAAGGGTTTCCATCTCTATGCACCGTACTTAACCTAGTCTTTGCATGACGGAAGATTTTGGAGGCCCTTAACTGAAACCTTAGTTCAGAGGGTAGGATAAAGGCAGTATTAAATGCATCAATCTGAAGAATATGTTCTCCATACTACATATCCATACTACAAAATTTACCCTAAAATTTAGGATAAACTACTTTGTGGAACCTATACACAGCAAGTACTGCATTCACACCCAGGTAGGTTGCTGCTTCTAATAGCACTGAGCTCAAACATCTCAGTTAAAACATCTATTGGCTCTCAACATGTTCAAAAGTATGACTTTCTACATTTCAGACATGTGGGATAATGTGGTAAAAATGCAAAAGAATCTTTTACTTTGGAGTGGTTGCTATTCCACACTGTTAATCTTAGCACAGAAAATCAAGCACACATATCTCTCTGCTCAGGATCCTTTGCATGAACATTGCTGGAAAACACACTTTGGTGGATTCGATCTTTTGCAGTATTTCCTCACCAAATGAATCAGAAAACAGCACGTGGGTTAAAGCAAAGACATTACAAGATGAGATTTTGTTCTGGTATTTCATATTGTTATTTCAAACTAAAAAATGATGAAAAACATAAAGAACTTGAATGTGCTTTTGTTTGCAATTCTTTGAGGTCCCATGTGTTTGCAAAGAATCTGGTAAAAGCAAGTACAAATTGTAAAAAGAATTTTAAAAAGCAGTGCTCAAAAATAGCAGAAACTGAGACAGGTTTAGGCATATGCCTTGGCCTAGTCACAGGAAAGGAAAAAAAGGGATCTCCCACTTACCTTTTAGTTGGTCCAGGAAATACAGATACAAGACTAACAACTTCTCAGTCTTAACATATCTTTATCCTACTCCTTCATACAGTATTTTACATGTTTGGCTAGACACCATGAAGATGTCCCATGCACCTTCATTAGATGAAAAGCTTCTCAATAGTGCAGTGGCAGGGTTTCCTACAATAAAACTCAAATGTTCACCTACTTTCCTTAACATTTCGAGATCTTCTGATCAGTACTAAATTCAGCCATGTCTGATTCGTTGGAGTGCATAACCAGCCTTCTCACCAGCACTTGCCATCCATAAGCATTCAAAATTAATGACTCAGTTTCTCATGAGACTGCTTTAGAAGAGGTTTTTTTAACAGTTATGAATTCTAAGGAGATTTATTTGTCTTCAGATTTTTGATGTTGGTGATTTTTGCTTCTAAAACTCTTCTAGGTAGTCACTAACATAGTAATCTTACTTTTTAAAAACAGACACATGAAGGTCTTGTGAAATAACATGACTCCAGAAGTTCATGCTATATAATAAAAATAAATGCATGAAGCTTGATAGTTTTTTCTATTTGTTAACTTCACAAACTTTGTATACAGTCTAGAGCAAAGAGTCAGGACTAGAAAAAGGCAGTCCTTGTTTTTTTGGAGGGACAAGAGGCAGAAGTGGGGTGAGACATCCCTGCCCTCAGGAGCAGGGAAAACAGCAAGAGCAGAATCGTGATTCTTCACATAGGCACCCCATGGAGGTGCAGGGGATGAGCTGCACCTTTTGCTACAATGGCATAAAGTGAATAAGCAAAACACAAGCTCCCTAAATTTCAATTGCAATGAAACAAGAAGCAATAGCCAGAAACCTCCAAAGGACAAAATTTCAATTATATTCTTTGAGTGGAAATGCACACTCAGACTTAAATCTAGATGTCTGACAAAACAGACCAGATGCGCAGGTAGTAAAATTGTACTACATCAAAACTAACTTCAGACGTGGGAAAACCTCAGGGTATTATTCTTCCAAGAATATATTTACACAAAATCATTTATTTCTGCTCTAAACCATTTTAGCTGCTAACAAGCCAGAGGGTAGGGGACACCAAAACTTGTTTTATATAACAAAAAGGAGTTTTCCTTTTCTATTCCACTTCTAACTAGAAACATTTGACCAGTGTTGCCCAAACTAGGCTATATTTACTTCCAAGAAGAAGATCATGTTAGATTTTTACTGACAGCATAAATGGTCTCAGAAAAACATGAGACTGACAAAAACAAAGGACAAACCTGAAACGACAGAGGACTAGATTAAAAAAGCATATGTCACTTCAGCCTTCCAAGTTTTTTCTGTCTTTCTGCAGGTACATCTTCATTTTTCTCAGCATTTCAGTACAATTGCCATGAAGCTGGGATCTGTTCTGTGAGAGAATGATGTCATGGCAAAAATTATTCCTAAGCCTTTTATGTCTGATGTGAGAAAAGATGTTGTTCTCCAGGTCTAATGGGGACCAGGCTACTGCTTGCCTTGTTTATGTACATAACAGTGGTGGCAAGACAGCTCACAAGACAATGCAATTCCAACTGGGCACTGTAACCAGATGGGGTGCTAAAACAAAACAGCAGCCCAAAGTAGAAGAGTGAATGAAAGACCTGCTGTTACCCTGGGTAGATCAGGGGGCCTTCTCTGACAGAAGGAGGTGAAAGCCAACTACGTGCAAGCACGTGCATAGCCATGAAATTAATATATGTCTTCAAACTAAATCCCTGGCATAATTAAACTCATCAAACTTCCCTTGTGTGTCTCTGTGCTCATTTACATAATCTTACCCACATTTCTGTGCTGTGCATCAACTCTGGTCAGCACAGCAGGGACAGGTCACATAGATAAAATCCCTGACATTTTGCAGCTCCTTTTAAAAGTCTACATCCATGCAGGGATCCTGACAGCTCCTGGACTGACAACCCTGAAGTAGTACGTTGCTGCAGGTTGGAGCAGCTGTGGCACAGTGGGCAGTGCTGTGTGTTCCCTCTGCGCCAGCCCGATGCAAACCAACCACAGCAGGGGGGATTCAGAGGCAGTGTTTTAGTTTCTCTGCTGAAAGATGCCAAGCTTGCAGTCATCAATTTATTTTATTCAGGGTCTCTTCCCCGGGCAGGGGCAGGAGCCACCACCTCATGTCACCAGCTGGTGAGCAGGCTCTGCAAATTTGTACCAACAGTCAAGAAGTGCAAAGGCAGATTCTGCTCTTCACTGCATGAGTAGAGGATAGCTCTGATCTGCAAAGCAGCCTTATCCCATCCCTCCAATTTAAGCAGTTCAGAGCCTTTTTTCAAGGAGACAAATGTTTCATTTGCATTTCTCTTTCCCACATCGGGTACTAGGAACATATCGCTGATGGCAATCACACAGGCTGTACATCACACAGCACTTCTGAAATCTCCTTTTGTGTGTTTCACAATCAAATTAATATGAAAATCCACAGAGGCACAGGTCATCCTCCAAGTCACAGTATTTCTTAAGTGAAGAGAATCATTGAAGAGAATCATGTTTTATTATCTGACTGAATGCTGAAAGCTTTCTAAGCACAGTAATTGGTAACACTAGAGGTTTCTTACAAAGTGTTGAAACTTCAGTTTAAGTGAAACACATCTGCTAGCAAAGATATAAACCATTTTTGAAAACAGAGCATATATCATGGATCCAGACTATACCACCATTGTACCACTGCCCTTCTTTGAAACATGGGTAAAGGGTCAGACTTCCAAATCGAGACACATAGCAAAATCTTTATTTACCATGTACCAATCTCCTGATGCTTGATCTGCCTCCCTCAGCTAGGACCTGATTCTCAAACACCACCGTGTCTGAAAGCCTGCATCTGTCCCCAAACCTCTCTACATCTGAGGGCCTGGAGGACCCCAGCCCTGCCACAGCTTTTACCAGAGGTGATGCCTGCCCCTCTGAAAGCAGGCAGGAGCCACACTTTGTTCTCTTACACAGAAGGCAAATCCTGTGCTGGGCAGAAGAGCTATACCTCAATGATTTGCAATCCCCAGGAAGCCCAGAAGCAGCTTTTTGTCCACCTTTGGGTTGAATGGGATTAAAAATAGGCACATGCCATCTTTTCTTTATAAATGCACAGGTTTGAGGGTTGTCATCTTTTCATTTGCCTCCAACTTAATAAAAATTATCCCATCACTTTGAAAGCTAATGGAGAAATGGTGAAAGAGTACAAATATCATACAACACCTATATTACCTATGACTAGCTAGTTGGAAATCAGAGCAAAAGAGATCTTCTCGGCCAGGGAACCTGCGTCCAAGCAAGCTCCTTCCCAAAGGGCACACTTCATGCAAGTTTGAAAGGAAGGGTTGAAAATCAGCATAAGCAAAGCAATCTTTCTTTTTTTTCAGAACAGTCCTTCAGTTGTGGAGGAGTAAGAATACACTTTCAGAATTACTGTTGTGACTTAATCTTCCTAAATACCATTTCACAGGAGGCCAAGCACCCTGCATTTTTAAGGAGATTTCATAGACTGTTGATCTTAATATAATCTCTCACAAACGTTTATGGAGAGAGTTTTATTTAATACAGTCTGTGATCTGTATAAACATCACCATGGTATTAGGCTAACCAAACTCTGAGCTGAACTGGAAGTCGTGTGGGAGCTTTATTTGGGATATTAAAGTAGCACAGTTCAAAGTATGATTTTATTTGCAGTAGACTGCTGGGAATTAGAGATTAGTCATATGGGGATTTTAACAGTTGTGTGGTTATGAGAGGTTGACGCAATGGTTTTCATCTTGTAAAATGTCACTAAACTGTCTTGTTACTTAAAATTGCAAGATTAAGTATCTAAATACTTAAATCCCCAAAGAAAGGCTTGAATTTTTGGGAGGGGGGGGTAGGAGAAAAGCACAGAAGGAGAAAAGTCAAAAAGTATCTGCAAACACAATTCTACATTATTCTCACAAGTAACTAGAAAAATGGCACTAGAGCTTCCGAATCTAATTTTCTCTCCATGACCCTGTGTCAGATTCATTCAGTTTACAAGTTGATTTCATATTATTAATTGTCAGCCTTGAAAACTCCACTTGGGATCCACAAATCAAGTTGCGTCTCTTTATGCCTCCTAAATCACCAGCAATGAAGATTCTGCCCTTTGTAATTTACTTGTCGGTGCTTTGGAGATCCAGACCCAAATCTATCTTACTTACTCCCACAGTGCCTGCACATGCTGGCTTTGGATCTTTTCTAGAGAAGCATTGTTGTTTCAGCCTGGAGGAGACTAAGACAGACATTTCCCAGGTTGTATCACTTTTTTTTCTCTACTCCTTGCAAACAGCCTCTATGGGTGTTTGCATGTTGCTGGGATATTCAGAATATCTGTGACAGGTGGGTCTTAAAAATGTTGGAAAAGATGAACTAAGTGAAGGATGTGATTACTCGCTTTGTCGCCCTGATATATGTGTTGATTATCTCAGTAGAAGAACAGGCAGAGGAGGAAAACAGAAAATGATGGGGAAAATTTGACCACCATAGCAGAGTTTCAATATACCTTACATTCTCTTGGTATTATTTCATATGCACACAGGAATCCAGGTTTCTGTGACATCAAAATTCTTGGTGTTTTACCACCAGTATCAACAACTACTATTGATTATTAACAGGGAGCTCTTGTCCTATTAGGAGTCCAGCTTTCTTCACATTCTAGGCTTGGTATTGATTTAATTTGCACAGTCGTTCAAGTACATGCAGTTTATTTAAGCTTGTACTTTTAGGAAAGTGATAGTGTTTTACATTAGGAAGTGTCATTTGCTAGATTCACATATGGTAATTACATAGTGAGTTGAAAAAGAAGAAATCAAGGGCTGTGTGTGGGAGTTCATGACTTGTACCTCCCTGCCAGGTATTAAGGTAGAGACAGAAGACCCTCTTCTAGCAAAAATATCACTAATTTTGACTTCTCACACAAAAGCAAGATGAGAGACCAGCCATGATATCTTTGCCAACTCTAGACTCTCCATACTGAAACCTGTACTACTGTTGCTTGCAGTCCAGGTTCTGGTAATCGTTCTGCCCCAAAATGGGGAAAGGTGATATGAACCCAGACACTTTGTATTTACTCCCCCAAATATCAAACCAACTCCAAAATCCATACAGTAATTGTAAGCTTAAAATTAATTTTGTCTCATATCACTTCAGAGGATGGAAAAATGCCAATCATCCATGATTATCACTCCATTCATTCATTAAATTCCTGAGATGGTGGATCCAGTAGAAAGAAAATCACCATACAGACATTAAACAAATGCCACTGAAAACTATAACCTGTTAAGAAAAACTAACTACATAAGACTTCAACAAATATTGAATGTAGTTCATTCTCTACTGAACCAAGACTCTCCTTGCAAAAACATCTTCTCCTCAGCATGCCAGGATGTCTAAATAGTTGCTGAACTGAGGCCTGAGATATGTTCTTATGATCTTGACTGTATCTCATTTTTCTCCTGCCCTTATTTCCAATTTGCAGGTGTCTAAAATAGCCACTGTACTTGATTAAGAAGAATAATCTTGGTGTAACTTTAATCTCAGGATTTCCCAAAGCATCTGACTTAAGGACTACAGAGGAATTGTATCAGGGTAGGCATCAATGTCTGACACACCATGGCAATTTTTATTTTCCCACAGACTTTTCAAACAGGTAGAATTATGATAGTACTCTTCTTCTGAGAGACTGAGTGAGCAAATACACCTCAAATAGTAGTGTTTTCTGTCTTTCTCCCTTGCTCGCCAACACTTTGGACTAAGAATTTACGCTGTGTAGAACAGTTTTGTTGCAGGTAGAGACATCTTAGTACTTCGAATAATCTAGTGGGTCACCCAGTGATGCCTAACCAGTCCGAGAAGCAAAAATTATAATAATCTCTTATTCTTGCTTTGAGAGGAATAACCTGTCCTTACCTTCCTGACTTCCAACTACTAAACTCCTTAATCACTACTGAACTACCATTAAGGTAATCCATGTCATCATTTTAATTCCTTTTGAATATTTGGACTTGTTCACATACTGTGGCAGAGTTCCCCTGCTTATCAATCACTGAGAGGAGAATTCTTCCTTGAAGACCTCTAAACCTTAGTGAATTTCACCAGGTATTTTTATATTATAGCAGCCCATAGCAGTTCCTTACTTACTTTCTCCATGCTGTTCACAGCAGACCTCCATGGCAACCCTTAACTGTCTCCCCACAGTCACTTTTTCCATAAAGTGGAGAATGTGACTTACTCTCACACTATATAAGCCACAGCATCTATCATCCTTGCCCATTCCTGAGCATTTTCCAGTCCTACTGCATCCTACTTGTGATTGAAATGAGAGCCAGGCCTAAAAGAATTAACTGAGGTATCTTGGTCTGCTGAGAAAGCCCCCCCAACACCTGTTCTACCTGTGCTGCAAAGTCTCTGTTCTGTTCTACACTGGACCTAAACCTAAGAAGAATGCTAGAAACGGTATACAATCAACCTAGGGGTTATAAATTAGGACAAGATAGACATTTGAATAGAAGAAAAAGGCTTAGAGCCAAGGGTTTTTGCAAGCTTCAGTAGTTAGGACAAGAAAAATAGAAAGGTAAGAAGGTCAAAGTGAGAAAGAAGAGAAGACGACCCCTGATTCAAGGATGAAGGCCGGATCTACCACCAAAACTCAGTGTCAAGAGAAGAATCTGGAAAGCACCGCCCTAAGCTCTGCCTAGACTCTGCCTACTATGAATATGCATGGATAGATATTGTAAGCATATGAATATGTATGTAATCATGTATGTAGACTGTATAAATACTTTGATTTTGTACTGGTACCTTTGAGCAAGTTTCGTGTGGTGCAAACCACACTTGCTCCCACCGTTGCAATAAATACCTTGCTTAAAGATGCAAAGTCTCTGAGCAGTTCTTCTATTCTGAAGTTTTTCGGCATCAGATAGTGTGATCAGAACTGCATAGATTTATATAGGAATGTAGTAATGTTAGATCTCCATTCCTCTTCTGATCATGTCTAGCCTTCTATCAGGAGGTCATGAGGGAACTGAAATGACACTTGTTGTAATACAGAGGCAGTATCTTCTGTGACCAAGCTGAAACAGCTTTGGTTACAGGGGATCCAGGCTCAGATGAATGAGAGGATACCACCAATAAAAGCAAAAAAATAAAATTAAATAAAATTGAGAAGTCAGTTTAGAATTTATTTTAAAAGATGAGACAGTGAGATAACTAAAAAGAAAAAGGTATGCAAGCTTTCCTAACACAGTGGTTTGGAGGGGTGAAAAAAAAATCACATTTTATTTTCAAACTGTGGTTTGAAAAAGTGTCACTGAGGAAACCATACTAGAAATTTAGGATATGTCTATGCTGCACAATGCTAATTTATCCAGCTGAGCTCTGTGCTAATGCTATATTGCTTACAGTACTTACAGAAAACTAGTTTTGGGCTCTCCAAAATCTCTTCACCAAATTGCACTGTGAAATGGAAAAATACTCTTTTTTTTGTCTTCAGCATTGCAGGGCACCTTGAAAAGGCAGGTATCACTCTACTATCTCCTTAACCCAGTACAATATTGTCTACGTTACCCTTGCAGACTTAAAGTATTAAATATATTTTGCAGAAAGACCCAAGCCAGGACAATGTATGAGCTTCATTGTGCATAGATGAATATGCTTACAAATTTCAACAGAAGTGCTCTCAGGCACTAAGTTAAATCCAGGCATATGGGTCTTCTGCAGTAGTAGGGCCCAAGACGTGTAACCCCCACACTATGCAATGAAAATCAGCTCTTCAGCAGAGCCTGTGCAACATACTATACTATTGAGGTGACAGTGACAAACACAAATGGATGTTGTACTTTGGTTACAGCACCTACCACACACTTGAATGCACCTTACTCTGCACAGGCTCAGAACATAACAGCTGGACTGTATCTTGCACAGTCAAAAATGCAGCTGGAACAAGGGGACTTACTGCTTTAACTCTGATCAATAGTTAAAACTCTTTCTGCCCGTTGCCCACAACAGCAGAGCAACACTAAGTTGTGCACAGAGGTTGGTACTCTCTAAGGGCCAAGGTCTTTCTCCAGAGAGCATTCCCGTGTTGTCACAGCCTTGTTGCTGGTTTTACCTAAAGATTTTGGCCATACAGAAGACCATAGGGGCAGCCCCATCTGCCTTGTGCACAGGCATCCAGTGTGCCCCCAAATCCACAGGGAACAAAAACCTCTGCCTGCCAAGCCCTCTCAGTCCACAACAACAGTCAGTGCTAAGTGGTGCTTGGAGGGGACAAAACCCAGCATTTCCAAGTAGCTCTCACTGAGACCAGCACCAAAGAATCACACCTCCTGGGTACCAGAGGCTGGTCTGGGAGAAACTCAGTACTCAGTTAGCAGCTGCCCATGACACACAGAACTGACATGATGGCTGGTGTATTTTTGGCCTGATTTCCATCTGTCAGCTCCCTTTAGTAAATTTTCTCCTTAGCTAATTTTAACCAAATTTGAAAGAAGGGCTGGAGTCTCATAGATAATTATATTTTTATAAGTTTAAGGGATCTGACAGCTGGAGAGAGAATAGAGACCAAAATTAGTGCTTTCCATTAGGGGAAAGCAGGCAAAAGCCAGCCACTATGTATTCCAGCAAGTCTGAGACAGCCAACAAAGCCGTACATGTTTGGCAGCAGACTGGCATCACTGGCGTTTGCTCTTGACAGAGCTAGTAGTTTTGCAGTAGTGCACAGTTTAGGTCACAAACTCGTAAGTGTCCAGGTTTAATTACTCCTGCTATTCTCATGAAAAATTCTATAATTATCTTGCAGTATTGGTAATAGCAGAGCATCAACTGAAATTATGATGATTTGTGAAGGAGTGGTCAAAATTATCTATTTTATTGTAGAAAAAAAATGCAATTATGACACCTCAAAAATTACTTTTATTCTTCTTGAAAAGACTATTTTTCATTTTTTAATCCTACAGTTACTAGAAAGTAAGACTGGACAGTAAAATTTGTAATTGTTAGAAAAGGAACTCACAGCATCTCAGCCCAATCTTCTGCCAAATTTAGGGGAAATGTGTTTTGCCTTTAAATTAAAAAGAAAAACAATTCTTGAGAAATAAAAATGTCATTGTTCAAGGAAGAGTAATAAAGTATGAATGCTTCTCCTTCAGCTGACTGTCTTTGCAAATGAGCAAGAACTCTGAGGTCAATAAATTGCCATTACCCAGCTTCATAAATCCTCAGTGGTTGGATTTTACCACATAGTTTAACTTACAAGACCTTAGAAGAAGCCAAGAAAGATTCATTTGGAGTATTTATAGGCAAAGACAAGGTCTTCAAACTTTGTCAATTGTTACTTGCAGTGTCAACATGGAAAAAGCTGCTCATGATGGAAACAGCTGGTACTAAAACAAACCCCTCGGCATGTGCAACCACTAATAAAGGCCTATGGTTTTACCTGCTCATTATCAAGTGCAGCATTGCTAGCAGATCAGCTGCAAAAGGTAATGAATAAAGCAATACAAAACTAAGTTAAAACTAGGGCTAACACAGATAAAAATAGCAAACATCCCTGAAATTTGAAGCACAATGTAGAAATTAAAAAGTGGGAGAGTTGATTAAAACAGGATGCAAAATATGACCATGTATGCACTAATTTGCATGAATCTTACAGAGAGCTGTCTGAGGACTGCTGATGGGATCGTACTATACAGATTCAGCCCCTACACAGAACAACATGCAGAACTGTAAAGGATTTTTAACAGTACATTCTGAAAGGGGAAAATCAAGAAAAAAAATAAACAGAATGTCTAGTATACACTACTAAGACTGCAGAAAAGTTCTTTATGCCTTGTGGAAAACAAGTCTGAACTTGTCTGAATTGTCCTGTAACTAAAGTGTGAAGGAAATGTCTATATCTGGGTACAGCATACTGAAAAAAATCTGAAAGTCTAATTAACTACCAGTGAAATTTGAGAGTCTAGGTACCCTAACCTCCTTAAATTTGGAGCTTGTGTCACTTACACACTTAAGATCAATTTTACTCCTTCACTCCTTTTGAGTGAAGTAAACTCAGTAGGCTGGGCACTGTCTTACACGTTTTCTCTATAATGATCCCAAAATACAAACAATAGCTTGCCATCCTTCTCTAGAAGAACAAAGAGAGAGGCCTCTGTGGCAATGTACAAATGCAAGAAAGCCACCATGACTGAGCTCTGAGCCAGACCAGAGGGGAACAGGGGCTGTACGAAAGCTGTTAATTAAGCACTGCTTCCACTATTAATAGGCTGATGGAGGGCATCATTATCAAAAGGAAACACGCTTCAAACAAGCTTTTTCTTGTACTTGCTTGGTTAACAGGGAAGACAATTGAGTATGTCAGATTAAGATTACTATTACACGCTGTCATGGGAAGTCCTTGAAAGCAACCTATGCTCTTAACAACACACAGCATATGATAGCATTCAGAGCACAGTTTTTAGTGTTCCCATGCCTTTGTACAGCACTTGGTGACCTTAAATATTCTGAGCAGGGATACAGGAAGGCTGTATTAAGAAGGAATTATTAAATATTGATTTATTTTTTTTCTGGCATTGGGTATCAAGATAAATGCCAGAAATTCATCTGTCCTGTTGAAACTGACCCAGAAAAGGTGCTTCATCAAGTTCAAGTCCATGGAAAAAGAGACAGGGACAGTGAAGCAAGAAACTTTTCCATCTTACCCATCATAGATCACCCATGAAAACTCATGAAATAATATTGAGACCACAACATTTGACAAAGGGGACTTATGCAAGTGCTTATGCAGTGTTCAGGAACTTCACTGATCCTACACCCACCAACTGTGTGTCTTCCTACAGGAAACACTTAATCAGGCCATAATGTCTCATCCAGGAGATTAGTTGATAACTGGGTCATACTCAGTAACCTGTGGCATCTTTCTGCTCAGCTGGCATACGCTGCCATGCACCCAGCTTGCAGCAGCTTCAACAAAAAAGATTCAAAATTAACATAACTTTACATGAGATCTCAAACAGAAATCCTGAATTGTCTTACTTTACTAACAGCTAACGAAGTACTACCCTTCAGCAGTTGTTTAATTCACATCAAATTAACAAAAAATTCCCATGTTTCTTCCAGAGTTCAGCTCTGGATTCTAAGGCCAGTGTGACTTGTCCAGAACTGGATGAGTTCCAGGGCTGAAGGTAAGGAGAGTGCCAGTACCCGTGATCGCATTGAAGCTCAGCTGCAATTCAAACTAGGATATAGTCTTTCTGGCACCTCCAGTGCTACAGAATCCACTTTACAAAGGGAAGGATGGAGGACACTTTAATGACTTATTCAGGCCATAGTCACATTGCTCACGGTTCTCTCCTGACAATGCAACGTACTTCTTTGAACTAGGGCTTCAGCTTACCAATATTTTCCCAGAAAATTTGGAATTGCTGACCTTTTTAGAAGAGTCATAACCCAAAGAGGTTGGACAGCTTTTGTCCTTGGAGGTTTTAATGACCTGACTGAGTAAAATCCTGAGTAACCTCCTCTAACCTTGCTACCTATCCTATTTGCAGCAAGAGATGGGACTACAGACTTCCCAAGACCAATTCCAGCCTGAATTGTCCTATGATCCTGTGAAAACGTGGAAAAATTGTGGATAAACAGTCTTCTGTAATTTTTTTTCTCCCATAGAGTAAGAGATCATATTTTTTTCAAAACTTAAATTAAAGAAAAAGTCCTTTTTGCCCTGTGTCTTACTTAGAAATGCTGGTATGGACTAAACAGCATTCAGTTGATCCAAAGCATGGATCCTCATTTCAACCTCTTGAGACCCAAGCCAAGTTCTCTGTTTCATTTTAAACATTGACATAGTGGTTATTTGCAGTGTATTTAGACCTGGCAGCCCAAAACTTTAGGGGGGGAAATGGAGTGAGAATTCATCAATGACTTCTGTTGGTGAAAAGAGAGAAAAACCCTCCCTGACAAATCTCCCTTAGTAAGAATTGCCAGAGGAAGAAGTTTTCCACGGGAATTTGTTGAGGGGCACAGGGAAATACCTGGAAAGAACTGGGATGAAGTAAGTCTAATTTTTTGTGCATTTTCATGTGCATTTTGATTTCTTCATTGCAGTAGTTGTTTTCAGCTGGAGTCGAGCCTAATAGCCATTTTCATATACAGGAAAATAAAGGCAAAACCACAGTTCTTTGTGTATGGAGTGAGGAGTGGCAGCCTGCAAAGTTGTGGCAAAGCTGCTTACGATATGGAGAGTCTTGAGGGATTTTTGTTTCTGAAAGAGGTGCAGAGATGTTTGCTTGGAAGTCTTTCTGGTGCATCACAGAGGCAGTACAGATGGTATAAGACATTTGCTCAAACTCTTGCACTAAATCATATAAACACAGTTTAATTTAATTACAAAAGAACCTCTGGAGGTTCTTTTGGTCCAGCTTCCAAAGTTGAATACCTCCAAAGATACCACAGTGTTTCTGGAAAAATTCTTTCGGTGTTTGACTACCTTGCCAGTAAAAATTTTCTTCCTTACATCTAGCTGTAATTTCTCATGCTACAACTTATGTCTGTTATGTCCTTCCTCTGCTTCTCCTTGCACATTATATGCCCCAGCCCCCACATATCTTAGTGGACTCACTCCAACTTGCCAACATCCCTCCTGTACTAGGAACTCTGAACTGGGCACAGTACACCAGACATGGCCTAACAAGTACCACACAAAGGAATACAACCACCTCCCTTGACCTAATGGATAACATACAGCTAACACAGCTCAGTCTTCCGTATTAACAAATGCAGGGCTGCCAGTGATGGAAGTAGCCAATCTGTTCTGCATGGGCTGCTAACAGAAAGAGAAAGAGACCCGCCCCCTTCTCTGTCTCTTTGGAGTCCTTACTGGCACCCCTGCCTGCCCAACCATCACCCTGGAAACATCTTAGAACAGTGGGAGGGCTCAGATCAATTTACACTGAGGTCTGAAACATGTTTGATGGTTCTCACAGTCCAGGTTTCCTTAAGAGATGGACAAGCAAAGACATCAGCTGGCAGATGGACTGACAGAGCACATAGGAACTATGTCTGGTGAAAAAAAAGTGACTAATGGGTAATACAGAGAGGTGCAGCATCTACTTTTTAAGTAAAAAATTAAAATCTGCTATATTTACTCTTTCGGGCAAAATCTGAACTTACTTAAATCATGGCTGAAGCACTGTAAACTCATAGTGTGAAACACTGGCAAATGTCAGCTATGCTGCTGAAGAAACCTACCCTGAGCCAAAATTTAGACACTGCCTTAAACAGCAATTTCCATTGTACTTTTCCTCCCATCACCAAGTTGCTCTAGAATGTCAATAATTCTTTTTTCTTTACCTAGAGTATAATTTAAACTCATTAATTTGCTCCCCACTTTGGAAACTAACAAAGTGTTATTAAAAATGACCATTCAGGTATAATTCCTGTCACTTGTATCTGTAGTAATTCACATATTGCCCTATGACTAGTTCTGCTTATTTCTGGGACAACAGAAGTGGCAAATTTTGGCACATAATATCTGTGTGCAGCAGAAAAAGAGAGTGGAAGAGAAACAGTGAGAAGTGATTAGAGTACCCCATAGAGTAACCACCCACATATACCTGCACCCCCACAAAAAAGAAGTCTCGCTCTACAAAAACTTATTAATTATATTTTAAAGATCTACAGGTTAATCAAGCTGTTTTGGAAAATATGGTTACAGAATCAGTTTCATTCTGTCATTACATTTGATCAAATTATAAATCCAGTTATACCTTTTAAAAATCTACTAAGAAGCTCACTAAAGACTATGATGGAGTCTAGGACACCTTCACATTGTTTTCCACACTGCCTGCTTTCATTGCATATCATGAATATTAGCATCAACTTCCATACATCTAACTTCCAGACGATATCCTCTTTTTACAAGGTGGCTTGCCCTTCAGGACTTTTGGTGAGCACTTTTTATCATAGAGTACAAGCCTGCAAAAAGGTATAAGTCAAGTTTAAAGAGAATAAAACACAAACAAAGACCTTCCAAATCCTACTCAAAAAAAGTAGCGATAAAGCACAGAAGGGTTTAAAGGAGTCAAAAAGTTTGATTTTCCCAGGAATATTAGTGAAGCTTCTGGCAGAATGGTGATTAAAGTTTCCAGTCATAAAAAGTACATCCCAGCCTAACACTAGTTGTTCATCAAATGTTCCCACTGTCCTCACTGGGTTTTGGCCCTTTTGTGGGGAAGCTGGCCCCAGGAATCAAAGGACAGCTATGACACTGTACCTAGTATAACCACATCTCTCTGGGGGTTCTTGCAGAAACTATGTCGAAACGTAATAGGAGAAAACATGCCATACCTCTAACACATGCAGACAGGCAGACTTGAAGAGTACTGTGGTAGGCTGTCCACGCTCTATAGGCTTCCAGTCTCTGTAGGCTTCACAAAATCTTAAAAACAAAACAAAAAATACCCTGAAGTAAAAAAACCCTTTAGATTAATAAAATTAAAGCTTGTTCCAGGTAGTTTGTGCTGAGGGCTAGCTCATGTACCAAGAGTACAAACTCCACTGAATAGCAGAGTCTAGATAGTGTCATCAGCATGAAAACTCTTGCTCAGTCTCAAAGAAGCCATCAGACTGGGGAATGCAATGCTATGTCCACATCTTCCCAGTTTCCAGATCCTACCTCTCTGCTGCACAATGTAGGGCAAGAGCTTCACATAAAGCAGAGCGTCAAACCACATTTGCAGGCCCTTACCTACAGTGCAGCATTGGATGGCCTGTTGCATAGGCACATGCTGTGCCAGACAAACTGCAGTATTGACTTATTACCATCAATACTGACATATTAAGATGGACAAACTGAGATGGAAAAGTGAAAAGATGAGCAGTCTATCTCATTTTTCATTCTCAGAGGAATTGTGGAGCAGAAGAAGCTAGCAGTAAATGAAGAGCAGGCACATTTTGCAGCCCATCCCTGCTGTCTGGGCAGCAGAGAGAAGTTTCTGAGCATACAGGGGTGGAGACAGCTTTCAGGTACACATGGCCTCCTTTTCTTATGCTATGTCTGACACAGTCACAATAATCTTTGTTACTGTCAGACTGCCCAAGTCACTACCAGCACCACCCATTGAGAGGGCTGAAGAAGTTTGGAGAGTTGCAGGACTTCTTTGGTTGGGTTATTTTCTCACTAATCAAACACAGTGCTCCACAGCACTAGTTATCAGCGTGAGACTTCATTCACCATTAAAGCTGCACAGTCCAGAAAATCCAGAAGTGCAATACAAGCTGTTTTACAGTGGTATAAACAACACCGTAATAGGTGACACCTTCCCATCAGCTTTTCCTCACTCAACAGGTGAGGAGGAAGACACTGTCACCAGCACATCTGCGTCATGCAGCTGGGACATCCTGCTGCCACTCCACTGCCAACAGAGTAACATCCTCCCTCTCAGCTGGCAGCTGCTGGGTAAACTACCTTTATGGACCTCCGCTGTCAACCTTAGTACTCTATCCTAGCCTCTGCTTTTTCAGTTGGTTCAGCAATAAAATGCTTAATGATGCTGGTGCCTGAATCATCATTGGACTCTGAGATGAATAGCTTGATTCTCCCTCTGCAGAACTATTACTCCATGCTCTTTGCAGTCTCAAGCAGGCATTAACGCCGGCATGTGTCCCCTGCACACTGTGCCCTGCTTCCACTAGGATGCTTTACATCAAGATAAATTGGTCTCACCGCCTACTGTGCTATGAGTTCTTATTCTTAAGAGGGAGTCTCTGATTCCAGCAGAGCCTCCCTCCTGAAGGTATGGCACTGCAGGAAGGAAAGCCAGCCTCAGTACTGCACTTAGAATGAGTGAGAAGAGATGGCTGCTCTTGCTATTTCATCAACAGAGCCCCTTCCCAGAGCAGCACTGATTCCAGGGATATTTAAGTAGAATCAAGGTGAAATAAAGAGTATTATTGTATTACTATACGTATTTCTCCCTCTTCCAACGTCAGCAGTTAACACGCCTGATGAGAGATGCAGCAAGGAAACAATTTCAGGTTGAGTGCATCACATACTGACTCACTGCCATGAAGCTCTACACTTCGACAGAATTCCTGGTGAACAATGATGAAATATTCATCAGTTCATATTTGTAAAAGGCCCAGCAACACACTGAGTAAATGACCTCCGACGAAGTGCCTCACATTAAAATGGAACAGCAACCAGCTGAAATGAGGGAACTACAAACTACGCATGTGTTTTGTCAGCACAAACAAGCAGCAAACACAAACAGAAAGAAATCTTGTTGGACTCGTCATCCTGACAGCGAGAAACAAATGAGAAGCCAGCCTGTTCACTTCAGTGGGACCCACTGGAGGAGCTGCCTGTGGCAGGAGTGAGTGGGGCAATGTGGGTGAAATATTACTTCCTGCCCTCTGTGATAACCAGAAGGTGAACCAGGCAAGGTAGGAGGGTGAGTTGCTTTGTTCTCCCCACATGCTGGCCCTGGTTGTTCATCACCTCTATCCCCTGCACCTACACTGCAAGGCACCACTAGTCCTTAACTGTGGGTCTTGGTCCCTAAAATGGAAAACACAAGCCTGCACCCTTCAGAGCAAATGGGGAGACTGGCCCTCCCAATAGGCATCTGGTGCTAGGAAGGAGCATCCCCACGGTTTGCACTTCTTGCCTTGCCTTGAACCCCTATAGAGAGTGGGTGAGGTTTGCAAGGGGGACAGAGTGTGGGAATGGGGATGTCACCAAACACTGCTCTTTGTCTGGGGTTGTGTTAGCCAGTGCTGATTTAAGGAGCAAAAGGGTGTATTTTCTGTCCTGCTTTCAGCTCTCATCATTATTCAGGATGCGTGATTTCCAGGGAGGTTGCCAGAGCTGCACTGCACCGCTTGTGATGGTTAATCCTTGTACGGGAAAGCTCCACAATGGATACTGTGAGGAGAATGCAAAATAAATTAGGAAAACCTAGCAAGCCATCATCAGCCTCCGCAAAACACAGAGGCACCCAGGCCTGGCCTCCCCCAGACCTTTTCCAAGGCAGTTGCTTGAAATTGAGCTTAAAAACCCATCTGTCATTGCCCCAGGGCCTCACAGAGAGGTGAGCTCCCACTGCCAGCGCCAGGTGGGCGATGCAGCCCTTTTTTTAATCATTTATTTATTAATTAAACGCCCTGTGAAAAGGCAGATCTACATGCAGGTCCACACACAGCTCCGCAGGCACGGAAGGCCCTCGGCGGCCGGGAACTTGAACAAACAGCACCATCAGGTGGCTCTCCGGGAAATAGATATGCGGAACCACCCAGAGCATCTCCAGCCGCACCTGGCCATCCCTCTGCTCTCTTCTTCCAACCCTCCCAGCAGGGAGGGCCTACACCCCCTCCTGGGAAAATCCGAGTCCAAAATTGTTAGAGAAAACTTCAATGGTAGCAAAGGCGTATCCAGGAAAAGTCTTAAAGGGAAAAATTCCAGTGCGTTTCCTTCCCCTCTGCCATGCAATTAATTTATGTCCTGTCCTTTCCATTGCTGACAGCCGTATGGATCTCAGCTTTAACCTAAGTAGTTTAATTCACTCCTTAACAGGCTACCAGGCATCCAGAGTGCCAGATGAGTGAAGTGCCAGATCTGAGTACAAGTCCAAGTCTTGTTTCCCTCCTTCAGCCTCTTCAAATTTGGGGGGCACTGGCAAACTGATGTTTTCCCCTTGAAAACTAATTTCAGTGTACAAACCCCCTCTGAGGCACTGCTGGCATCCACCTCGCCCTGCCCGAATAAGGGAGGAAGATGATGCCTCATTCAGCTTAAGGCAGGTGCCCTTTCACCAAAGACTGCCTTTGAAATAACTTGGCTCCTTCAGCATTTTTGCTGCCTTCTCTTGCTGTTCACAAATTTGGTCAGTGCAAACTGGGAGCAGAAGCATTTCCCACTAACTAGCCAAAGCTGCTTCAATCCCCTGAGAGTCACAGAATACATAAAGTCCCAACATACTTAAAGATAATAGATGAGAATTCAGCTTCTGACTCCAGAGCTCAGGCATTTCACAACCTCTGCGCTCAGGCTCCTGCCCATCACCTTTACCTATCCCCATAAAGAGAGGAGAACAATGGATAAGACAATCTGAAGGAAAGCAAAATGCTGTTGCACTTACAGTGCTGTAGTGATTACAGCCATACCCCCGCTATTTCCATGATTACCAGGGAAGGGACCTATGCCATCAGCCTCAGTTGGTTTTCTCATATCTGGATTTTAAAAGATTTTCTTAATGGTATTCTGCATTTCAGTGAATAATTAGGGATTTCTAATTATTAGGCATTTCTTAGTTCCTAGTGGAACTAAGGTAATTTAAATAGAAATGTATATAAATAATATGTTCAGTTCTTTGTATTCTTATTTGTTTATATATCTATTTCTACAAGTAAATATATATATGTATACATTTATTAAGATACATTTATTAAGATATAGAAATACATATGCAAATAAACACATACACAGTCATATTTACAAACTTAAAGGAAAACTATTCAAAAGTGTGGTTACCCAGTTCCTCTAGGAGACACCTTGTTTCACAGTTTCAGCTTTGAATGCCCATAGTTAGACCTTACAGCAACAGCCCTGAAAATCAGGACTTTCTGTTGCTGTTTATGCTTATGCATATAGAAGGATTGATTTACATACCTAATTTCAGGTCTCTAATTTTCAAAAATTTGTTGCCTGAACAGATAATCCCATGATTCCAATTTTACTGCCCCAAGGGGCACTTCTGTACAAAGAGGATCATTCAGTCACCTTGAAGGGATGTCAAAGCATTGTAAGTTGTTGACAGCCCATCTCAAAAATCTCTGCCTTCTGTAATAAAGAGACTTCCCAATTCCCAGATATGCTCAATGCAATAAAATTTCTGAACATCCCACATGAAGAAAATAACAGAGCACCTAACACAAAAGACAAAAAAAGAAGAGGAAATGAGATTATATTTCCCATCATGGCATCTGCATTAAGCTCAATAGTTGCTTATTTCTACTATAATTGTGCCAAAGTCATTTTGAATTTCATTTTCTTTATGCACCTTGTTCTGAAGCTGAGATATTTTGGGAAAAACAATGCACAAGACAGCACTTAAATGCAACAGCATCATCTCACCAGTTGCTACTAATGATGTCAGAGGAGGTCAGATGGGCACAGAAGTATGAATTGTCCCTACGTTTGTACACTTTTTGAATGGTTAAAGAGCACCCAGGAGAACTAAGGTCTTCCTAGGACAATGGGAACACAGAACGCTAAGAAGAAGAAATGTATTTTTTCCTGCCACCTTAATTCTCTTTGCTTTCAAGCTCTTCCTCAGCCCTTGCCTTTTATCTTCCTGTAAAAGGAGAACACAGTGCTTAGGGAACTCAGCTTGCAGAAGCATTGGATCATGGGAAAGTCTGCAGAAGCCACCTCCAGGCACTTCTGTAAGTACTTCTTTTCTGCACTGGGTTGTCAGTTGTGCTGCTCTATTCTAAGTGCAGAGCCATGGAGCAAGATGCTTGGGGTGGATTTGTTGGCAGATCAGTAGGGAATCATAATATTCCTGCCAAATTCATTTTCTCATGTGACCTGAGCTTGACTTAGAACATGGATTTCCTATAGAGACAAGTTTGAGCAGTGCCAGGAATTTGAAGGCCAGGTGGTCTGCAAAGCTTCTCCCCAGGCTCTGAGATCCTATTTCCTCGCGTCATTCTTTCCAGACAGCATGGAGAGCGGGCTGCGGTGCTCACAGCAAACTGAGTCCTCAAAACCAAAGCAATTGCTCCTTCCCACCACCACGATCCTCTGGAAGAGACTGTTTTCTAGCAGAAACGTGCTCATCTTTCCTCCCACTTCTGTCACAAATTCAGACAGGCTTTGACCAAGAATGCCAGTTAAACTTTTCTCTGCCAGAGGAAACTCTGAAAAAAAGAAATCCCACTTTTTCATCTCTGCAACATCCAAATTGGGCTTAGCTAGTCCAAACTGCCGTGTCCTTGCTAATTCAGAAAGCCTGTATTTGCCTATTTGGGAGGGAAAGCTATCATGCAAAGGCAGATAGACAGGCTTTTCTGAAGAAAGCTATCCATAGCCACTTTGGTCTCTTGGGACAAGAAGGTCCATATATTAATTTTAGATCTTTGGCAGTCTGCATAGTAGAAATATGTTATGGCTCTCATCCATACTGACTTCTATTAAGAAAACAAAGTTAGAATGAGCTGGAAGCTCTCCCAGATGATGCTCTTTGAATATCCATTGAGAAAAAGCAGCCTACTCTAATATATTACTTGCCCAATCCCCACAAAACTCTTATTAAAGGAAGAAAGTTAGGCTTCCTGAAGAGGCACAATAGTTCTGTCAGCATTGTAATGGACCAAATATCACAGAGTCACAGAACGGTTAAGGTTGGAAGGCACCACTGAGGGTCATTCAGTCAAACCTCCCCTGCCCAAGCAGTGTTCCCTATAGCACATTACTCAGGATTGTGTCCAGATGGCTCTTTAATATCTGCAGAGAAAGAGACTTCTCACCCTCTCTGGGCAATCTGTTCCAATGCTTGGTCACTTGAGCGGTAAAGAAGTTCTTTCTCATGTTCAGGTGGAACTTCCTGTGCATCTGTTTCATCCCATCGCATCTTGTCCATTGCTTGGCACCACTGAGAGAAGCTGCTTTTCTCACTGTTTTGTCTCAGAAGGAACCAGGTGTAATGCACAGATTACAGCTGTCTGCTTCTGAACTTCTTAATCTTCTCATACTGCTAAGGAAGGATCCCTACTGGCCCACTCCTGACACAGAGCAGGGAGTAGCAGTCTCATCCTGAAATGGCTCCTGCCATTCTCTCTATAAATGTTAGAAAAGTGGCAATGGCCCATCACACATATAATCCCATATCTATAATTGCTGCCTTGTTGGCAAATTCCTGTCACAGATTGCACTCAGTTCTATCCCACCCTCACATCAGATGCAATCCACACCAACCTGTGCCTGCTGGAGCGTCTGGCTGAGGTAGTGGGATGGAGAACAGCTCACTGCACTGGCACTCTTGGGAGACAGAGCAAATAACTCAGATTTCGGCAAGTCTGAACCCTCCACCTCGGTTGAAGCCATCCTTATATCAGCTCTGTCCCCTGAGGGCCTGAGGAAGTGATGGATGTAGCACATCCTTTTCCTCTACAGAGGAAGGAGAAGCCTGCACCAGGGTCTCCTCCCTTCTGTCCAGCTTAGATTCAGTTGCAGGAGCCAAGCACAATAATGCTCTGCACGGAGGGAGTGATATCTTCCATTGAAGCAGCATTTGAAACAGCACAAATCACTGAGAAAGTAACCTCCCTGCATTCTTCTTGTTGGCATTATGCTGATGACTAGGACACACTCAAAAACCCTCTGCTTCTACAGTCAAAGAACAGCAGGATAAACTCAGGAATAACTTCAAGAAGGGCAACTGCAAACTCCCTTAGCATGCTCCTGGAAAAACATAGCTGGAAGAACGTCAGCAGCGGCTATGAAATTCATTTGCATCAGACTCACAACTTTCCGGTAGTAGGTTGACCAGTCTGAAATTCACTCCTAAAATTCATCAGAATCCAGTTAAAACTCAGTCTTACTTCCACTGTAGTTCCTCTGCCTCCTTGTTTCTGTGCATTCAAATGAATCTAAGCTTACCACCCATAAGTCAGAAAAGAGAGGAGAAACATAGGTTAGGGAACACTCAGGTACCAAAACTGAACAAATGGCATAGTAAATCGATGAAATCCAAAATCCTTGCCTAATTTAAGCCTAGCTTTCTTGCCTGGAAGGGCCAACCTGCTAATTCACAATGTGTGTAGCTGGTAAGAGACTTCCACTTGCAATTGCTCTCCCTTTTACAGTGTTCTCAGTCAACAGGCACGTCTTTACATCCTGCCAGCACATGACCGTGAGACCATTTTTAAAGATTTCGTGTCAGGCCTCTGTGGAAATCAGTTAAATCATTTTGCAGGAGAAAGACTATGATCCAGAAACACAAGGGCAGCTATTTCAGACATTTATCCCTGCTTGCAGATGATTATTCAATCCAAAACTCCGCTGAGCTGCAAAGTTCCCGAGCACAATATTTGTGTGTAATATTGACTACAAAATTTCACATCATTGCACTGTGTGTGGATTTGGCTGTAGATTCATGATATCTACAGATATCACTTCCTGCTCTGTTAAGTTCACCTGTAAACAGAATTTGTCTGTAGAGCCAGAAACTCTGTTCCTTACATCAACATTAACTAGCCTTTGGCTGAGTCTGCTCTGTCACAAGGTCTCAGGCTGTATTATCAAAGGAGTGCCTGGACACTGCTGAGCATTTTCTAGGCAGCAAACTGAGCTTATTCTACAGAGAAATTCACTTCCCCATGAGCACAGAGGAAGTAGAGTTAGCCAGGATGGAGAAACACTTCCACCAGATATGGAGAAACATTTCCACCAGTTACACCACCACCACACGACTCAATTCAACTGCCCTGGTGTGCTGTTCCTTACTGCCTAACATGCACCTATCTGCACTGATCCAAAATTACACTCCAGCACCACAATGTTGGCAAACAAATTCATTTCGTCCAAGAGGGCAACTGGGTTTTAGCAGAGGCCATTGGTCCACTGTGATCCTGACTCAACACCAATTTAAACATATTGCCTGGCCAAAGACCTGCTCACAAGCACAGTCACGAAGTAACACAAGAGAGATTGACTTCTGACACAACGAGACCTACCAAGTTCATGCTAAACCAAACGCTGGTTCCACAGCTAATTAAAGTTGCCTCACCAAAGCCATGCACTGAAAGGCAGTCCACCAAAGGGAGAGCATAGCAGCCTGAAACACCCTTTCTCATTCCTTTGAAGCTTGAGGTTTCAAAGCTTCTCCCATTCTGAGCTTCGTGTGAACAGGAGGCCATCTCCATGGTAGGTTGGAGTCTCTTAGCCCAGGAGAAGTCCCCATACAAGTCCCTATTTTGAACTCCAGACTCGCAAGAAGTAAAAGAGTTCCTTAACCTATACAGGCTATTCTGGAAATGGAGCTTTCTTCTAACTGCAGTGCTTGGTCCTGGTGCTGAAAAAATTCCTCTGTTGGTAATGCACATTCCCACAACATTGTACCAGTACTTTCATAAGACGCTTATGAAGTGGTATTTGCTGAGGAGAACAGTATTCACTAGAAAATTCCCACCCACCTCAAAACATAACTGCCGCAGTAATAACTTCACACAGCTACTGAGACTGGTTGGTGGAACTGAGGAGGGGAGATGGAGAAGCAGATGAATGCTTTTTTTAATTTGCACCAAGGCTTGTTTTTTCTCTTCTACCCCACTATGATTTTAGAGACCACATGACTCCAAGACCACGATTTCTTTTCAGCCTTAGGTCATGTACCTTTGCATCATGAACATGCGATGCAAACCACAAATAAATGTATGTGTGTATCGTTGTCTCTGCTCTGAGTGGTGCTAAGTCTGCTTTCCTTCTTCCCATTTCTCTTATTCAGTGGTGCACACTGTGGATGACTTGACAAATACAACAACACCCGTCCAAAAATAACATCCCGAACTCTCAGTCACTCACTCTGTACTTGGACATATGTCACCTTAGCTGCATCACAAGTATGGCTTCCCTCTTCGGAGAGCACCAGAAGAAACTCAGCCTACATTTTCTTCCTGCATGCAAACAAATGGTAGAGCAATAGTATATAAAACTCATCTTCCTGTTCTAAAATCATAGAATGGTGTGAGGGGACTTTAAAGGTCATCTAGCCCAACCCCTCTGCAATAGGCAGGTACATCTTCGACTGGATCAGGTTGCCCAGAGCCCAGTCTAACCTGACCTTGAATGTTTCCAGGCTCTCTGGGCAACCTGTTCCATTGTTTCACCAAACTCATCATAAAAAATTTATTCCTTATATCTAGTCTAAATCTATCCTCTTTCAGTTTCAAAGCAATAGCCCTTGTCTTATTGCTACAGACTTAATTAAAAAGTCTGTCTCCATATTTCTTATAAGCCCCCTTTAAGTATTGAAAGGCTGCGATAAGGTGTCTCTGGAGCCTTCTCTTCTCCAGGCTGAACAACCCTAACTCTCTCAGCCTTTCCTCATAGGAGAGGTGTTAGATCCCTCTGATCATTTCTGTGGCCCTCCTTCGAACTTGAGGAACATGGTTGCTTCATGACAGCAGCTTAATTTCACCCTTTTTCCATGACAGTCCACCAGTTTACTCCAGGAGAGACTAGTTTGTAATGAGAGGGCAAAGTTTCACACTGTACACATCTATTACAGCTGCATGGCCTAAGGTGTGTATGTTGGTGCAAATACACACCCTCTCACTTGGCAGCAGAAGACTCGGGAAACTTTATCCTGTCTCATAGGCTGTAGACTCCAGATGGAGTTCTGAAAAGTTGTAACAACACATAACTTAGTTTTCTGAATATTTAATAAAAATGCTAAAGAGGAGAAAGTTCTTTCCTTTTCTCCACACCACTGACTACTCCCTTTTCCTAAAAGATATATTTTTAAAAAGAACAATTCAAGTTAACAAGGTAGCTAGCATAGTAGTCTGCTACAATTTAAGGTGTCAAAGTCAAATTAAAACCTGACCTGTACAAAACCATGTCATGCTATATAATACAAACAGCACCAGTGTTCCACGAGGAGCAGATACTCCTGAGCAGCAGTCCAACCCTAGGCAGCTACTAAGGGCTTGTGCTGAAAGCATGCCAGGACTCAACAAAGCCCAGCTTTACAGTGCTTAGGAAAAGCACTACACAGCAGCCCCACCTGCAAGTCCCACTTGCATCAAATTTGGCCACTTTGCAGCACTCAACCCCACATCTGGGTTTGGTCCTGGAGTGCTCGGAGGGACAAAAAGGGATTAAAAGAGCTGGGTGCCCACCCCAGGTGTTGGGTTAGCAGCCAACAGGGCGGGTGGGTCCTTGAAACTTTCCCAGCCCACGGAAGGAAGAAGCCTTGGGGGACTGAGGCTCTGCTGGTTTCTTCTCCTGCAGGGCTTACACAGTGCATGAGCTCCATCAGGCATGTTGCTGAGAGCACAGCACTTCAAACACCCCCAGCACTGTGGAAAGCTCAGGAAACAAAACTCATCTTCTCTCAGGTGCAGCTGGAAAGGGGGCAGGGGGATGGCACATTAGGTTGCATTGCATTTCTAGGCCTTGTTCTTTTTTAACTATAGAATATTAAATACACTATTACAAGCACAGTAGGAAAAGTTGACTTTTATGGAGAGAAAAGACATCACCTCTGAAAAATCTCATCTGTTTGCTGAGAAATTTTCACTCACTGTCTTTGACTAGCAGGAGATCCATGCTGAGAAATATGAAGCAGAAAGGTTTTGTTCAGAGTGAATTGCAAGAAAAAGGAAGATAAATGAGTGAAGCTTTTAATGTGAAGTTTTCCCTCTGGCAACATCTCATTGCATGATACAGGCATACAAAGATGCCAAAGGTAAGAAAACAACATTTTGGTTTGAAAGAAAGAACTTAAACTTTGGATAAGACTCACCTTATACTGGACTTGCTCAATAATGGAAAAAAAATCTGTAAATAAAACAAGCTCTTAAGAGGAAATCCCACTGGTGAGGTGAAGCTCTATTCAGGTCTATGTTTGGAAAAAGTTTTGCAAACACAACTCCTTGGCTAGGAGCATAGGAAAAACAACATACCCATAACTTTTGGCAAAAGTCAAAGAGTAGTGCAGCTGTATGAATGCAAGCAAGAGGTTCCTCTGGACCACCAAGCCTCATGACTAGCTAAGCCTCCGCAGGGAACTCAGAGAGTAATTAAACCAATTCAAGGGCAAGGATGTTAAGTGAGCACAAAACAGCTATTTTGAGGGGGGGTGTGATTTGCTTATATCAGCAGTTATATCAGCAATCTTCTATCAGACAAGCCAAGAAGTCACAGACATCAATGTAAGATTTGTCTGCTTACCAATCTGCCTTGTATCTTTTTACTCTTTCCAATTACATTACAGATAGAATAATCTTCTTGATAAGAAACAAGAGGTTTTTTCACTCTTTAATACCACAGAAACATTTGAACAAGGTGAAGAGTGCTCTAGATATATGAAGCCACTGTCCCTCTAGGTAAATAACTTTCTTTACAGACATTTTTGAGCTGTTTATCTCCATCGTCAAAGCCTCCAATCAGGCAGATAAAGAAACATGCTTGTTGGCCAGCTAAGCAACATGCTAAAACAGAATTCCCACTGCCAGCACTGATACCACTTCATTTATATGTAGTTTCTCATCCCACAAGCTTTGGCTGTTTGAAGGGAAAGTAGCTCTCAGAACAGATGGAGTTGGTAATATAGCTCTTTCTAGGAGATACAAGGATTACACAGGGAATGAAACGGCGAAATAGTGTCTGCAGTACATATTGTAAAACTTCAACCATTCCAAGTAAAATTCCCTTCCCACGGAGAACAACATGATAGGACAAAGTGGAAGTGACAGTGTGGCTTTCCAAAACATTAGCTGTATCATGGCTGTTTCCCCTTAGAACATTGGCTACCCAAAACCTACTTGAAACACAAGTTCCAACCTTGCACTCACAAAAAAATGTTGTGACTTGTCATTTTGAGTCAGTGTCAGAAGAACTGCCAAAAAAAAGGATGAAAAAGATATCTTAAAAGAGCAAGAGAAAGTCTGTGCACCAGACAGGGAAACAGTGCCTGTGTATATCAGACCTCCTAAGCTCAGCTACAAAATCTTATTTGGTTTCTGCTAGATATACCCCAGGCATCTTGCTTTCAGTGATGCAGGAAGATTTGTATCCTACAAGTATAGTGTTGTTCCATGTTTCCAGGCTGTCTACCTATGCTTAGACTGAAATCTTTGTATTTTGGATATTTTCAGAGAAGCTAACTTCTGCAAAGACGACAGACTGCTTTGAGTCAGACTTGGAAAGCCACAACCACTGGCAACAGTGTTCCAACAGGATGGGGAGGGCAGAGGGAAGGAAAGTAGAGAAAAAGTCCATTGTCCAGGTAAACCATTCTAGTTCAGATCAAAGCTCCATTTAACCCAGTAACCTGTGCCCAGCAGTATGGACAAGAAGGCATACAGAGAAGACCAAAAGCATGACAAGCATGTATAGTATTTCTCCCACGTATTTTTGCAGCTTCCAATGATTTTCATCTCAGGACAGGTCCTGATCCCGATTTGGTTTCTTTATGGAATGATCTCCAGTAGGTGTCTCTTTGAAGTATATGCCTTACTGTTTCGTTTGCTTTGTTCATTGCCATTGAGCATTAAGCTGACATTTTAAGTGAAGAACCATGATGATGTCATTCCTAAAAAAAAAAATCTGGAGGTTATGTGCTCAAGGTCTTGATTTGAAGTACTTTGCATTTTGTAATAAATTGCTATATCCAATTTTTCACTGTCTTTTTAGACCTTAGTGGGGACTTTTATTTTATGCAATTCTAGTTTAAATGTGCTACAGTAATCCTAGACATTTTCTCTCCTTACTATTCCCTTTTAAATTGCTTTTGCTTTTGTCAACTATCAGCCGGGTACAACCGAAGTCCAGTCAAATCAGGCAGATCTGTAACTCAAATCTCATTATATGACTCATGCATGTTCCATGCCTAAAGACAGTTGCCTGGATTCTTACTCTGGTCCTGGACATATAATTTACCATTACAAGAGTGTCCAAAAATATGAGGTAGGCCTGAGACTCATTCTTTAAAGCAAGGTCTCTTGGATTGCACTGAATGGAATTTTAGATTTAATACATCGTGGTTGAAATCTTGGCTCCCTCTTTAATCTGTGGGATTGCGTGTATTACCCTTGTTCAAGTCAGGGTTTTGCCTGAAGAACATCTCTACTGTTTAGCATTATTTCATAATTAACTCGTTAGGAGCTCTCCTGTTTGCTAAAGTACATAGGTTTTCCCCTCTTCAACTTTACACAATGGCAGAGAAAATGACACTTGCAGCCTTCAGAGCAAGAAAGACTGAGATGGCCAAAGTGATCTTTTATCCAACTCTGTCATGCTACAGAGCCAATTGCTCCTTGTGTCCAGCTCAGAGAAGACTGTTGCAGACATTTTCTTTAGGGTTGAATTTAGCTTGTAGCATTTTTCCAGTTGATGCTCTGTCCAGGAAAGTCCTTTTTGGCAGCTGCAGTTTGAAATTCTACTCCAACCCTGGATCTTAAACTGAATCAGAGAATTTTAGTGGAGATGAAGAAACTCTCCCTCCTTTTCTTACTGATCGTTCCTTGCCATCTGCAAAAGCAACTAATTTCTGCATAAAGCACAGCTTTAAAAGGGCTAGTTCAAATCACAAATACACAGTTGCATTAGTGGGCAGTTAAATAACCAGAAAGATAGAAAGAAAAAAATTAAGTCTAGGTTTACCTAGGGTATACTTACATGTACTATTATGTGCATGTACTATATATATGTATATAGTACTATAGGAGTTATATGTACTATTGTTGAATAACCTAAGAAATACTGAAAAAAAAAAAAAAAGAATGCAAATACAGTGCTTAGCATAGTCGAGCAGAAAGGATTCATTCCTGAAAATGTCAAGATTTGCTTATTTGGTGGCAACTTTGTCAGACACACCTTCCTTTCCCTCCAGCAGGCAGATTTGTTACCAGAAAAAACATAGAAACCAGACTGTCCATCTTCCACATTGACTTGGTGTGAATAAGATGGGGCAATTTGGATCGCAACCTTTCGCAGCCAGAAGGGCTGTGAAATAAACCTGTCTCAAGTCTTGCCCCAAATGCTTTGACTTCAAGAGAAACTGGCAGCAAGAGACGAAATAAACAGTTCACTGCATTGTTCCAGCAGGCACTGAAGCAGGGCTATGCCGTGCAGTGAGTAGGTGTGATTAGCTCATTTGTCATTAGTTTAACACAAAGAACAGAAAGCAGAAGTCTAAGCACACGGAAATAGCACCCTCCAATTCTGATTAGCCTCTTGTTTATACTACACTGTGGTGAGCTAAGCCTGCACTGGCTCACTTAACCCTTCTGCAGGCACGAACGCTGTAACTCCTGTGTCCCTTGGAGAAAGGAACACCTCCCTCCAAAGTGTTACCAAGAGACAGAGAAGTGATCCTGCAAACTACCACCACCACCATGAAGACATCAAATGTTCTTGTTCTCATCTTGGTCCTGCTTTACATCAATGCCAGCACAGAATGGCCTACGCACACAGTCTGCAAAGAGGACAACTTGGAAATATATTACAAAAGCTGTGGTGAGATTTTTTTACCATTTCCATTTTCTTTTTAGCTGCTCAACAAAGTTGTTCTTATGCAGTGAGAGACACTTATAAGCCAGGCAATGAATAGAAGGTTTATATTCCCAAGTCAGCACTGGGTTTCTCATCTAGAATATTTTTAGTCTTTCAAGTATAGCTAGTTTTGGTTCACACACACACACACACACACACACACACACACGAATCTAACTGTATTTAAATAGAAGACAATAAAGAGGAATAATGTAACTTAATTCAGAACAATAAACAGCTGTCAAAACCCCAGTTCAGCATGAAAGAGAGGACTAGGATTTTTGTCTAGAAGTTAGGTTAAAAAAAAAAAAAAAGAAGAAGACCCTAGATCTTTATCTTTGTTACTCCTGAGACAAAAAAGGCTCTTCAATGATCTGCTGTTTTCCTAGTATGAGATGAGGCTGTGGTGATATGCTTTCTGTCCTCTCACTTGGAGTGACAAGAGACCAGTGTGACAATGGGAAGGATTCATGTTCTCTGTCACTGCCATCGTGCTTCGCAAGACCTCAGCAGCAGCCCCTACCAGAGGCATTTCCCAGGGATCATAGGTTTTGTTTGCTCTTTAAATCTGTAGAGAAGAAAAGGAGCAAGTGACACTGAAATTGACTGAAAATGAATTCACTGAATGGTGCCTGCTTTCCACCTCTTTCTTTGCTGGCCTTGTGCCTCTCCTATTGTGCTGATCTGCTTTACAGCTGGGACAAAGGGAATTAGATTCACAGACGCCTCATTCATTTTCTGCACGTGATGTGAAAAGCGATTCATGGCAAACGAGCACCCTAGAGTTTGTTTTTCCAATTCATCCTAATACAAAGGGTTTTCCCGGGGGCTTTTTCTCCCCTGTAGCTTTCATGCATTTTTGCACACCCATTAGAATAAAGCCGGTGAGGGACAAGAGAAGTAAATAAATATTTGTAATGCTATTCTTTATTGGCCTGCTCCCAGGAGACTAAAGTCAAGCTTCACATACTATAAATGGGTATAATGCATTAAGAAAATATTTAATTAAATATTGAATACAAGCTTTGGCATAACCTTTATTTCAGTAAGAATTTATTGCATAAATGAATTCTGTTCACTCAACAGGTCTCAGTTAGCACGAGATGCTTTGACAATGAGGCACAGGCTCAGTTTGAGTCAATTCAAATGATGATGAATTTGTCTGCTGGCATGTGCCAGTTAAGGATTGCCTCTTACTATGCACACCACTGACCTAGCTAACAATATGCATTTGTTTAGAGTCATTTGTTTCTGTCACTTATTTGGGTTTGTGAACAGAAAGATAAGAGGTACATTCATTCAGGGGGAATTCACAGCTTGAGAAGCACGAGCCAGAGATCATGAAGGTCAGGTCCTGCCACTGAGAGTGATTTTCTGTTCTCCTGGTCACAGCTATGGGAGATGAAGAGATTACAGAGACATAGAATGCAAGAATTAAATCAGATTCTTTGTTTGAAGTCAGATCCCTTGCTCCCTTACAGCTCTGTCAAGATTCAAGTTGTTGTAACTCACAACTGCCATCACAATGTTCTGCCCTGCCTTTTTCCAGAGGCTACCATACCTGTAGAACCAGACCCGGATGCACCATTTGCATCTCTGCTGACCCAATTCATAGTCTGGTAGTTTGCATAAAGGAGAAAAATATAAGATGTTTTGGGTTGAGCCCAAAAATCTGCAGGTGGGGAAGATAAATCCAAATACACTAGTCTACATCCCCTTCAGAGAAGACACTGTTCTTACTGAGCTCTCTGGCAAGCTTATGATGGTCCCAAAGTTGCTGATCACCCTTTCAGCAGAGGGGAAGCTTTGTCCCTACTTCATTTCAGTGTAAACTGTAACTAGATGGACAGAAAATAGCTTCATTTTTCCTCTGTGTCCTGCCAATTGTTCTCACCCAGGAGGAAACAGACTTGTTAGTACCTAGGTTTGACAAGTCCCTTTCCCAACAAACCTTCTCATGACAAATTTTTAATATCAGCAAACACAGAGTCAATTCTAGGCAAGTGCCCATACTCTTCAGCTATTTCAGGAGAATACTGCCCCATATGTCCCCCAATCTGAGAAATCCCCTTGATATTTCTTACTCCATTGAAGGTGTCAGCAGATGACTCATTTTTGGGATACAGGAGCCACAGTGAAGTAACTAGTATGAAATCTTGGGTAAAGTATTCGCTGTTGCCAACAAGAGGGTCAGGATTTCAGCTCTATTGTTGTTACTATAGACTCTAGGATGTTGTCAGTGAATTAGGGTTGAATCAAGTGAAATACAAGGAAGTTGAGAGAAGTACTTCACAACTTTATTTCTGGAGCTGAATGCCCTCTATCAACAAATTAATAGAGTTCAGTCTGAGCATATAAAAGGAACCAAGTGCTCATTTTTGCCTTGCAGTTTATCAGATCCTCTCCTATAATGCAGTAAAAATCTGACTAAAGCCAAAAATATGACCTAATATAACTGTGATTAATGCAGCAGAGAAATTTAGGTGGATAACTGAAAATAGAGAAAATGTAGCAATCTCCTGTAGCCAGAAGCAAATCCCAATGGCCTGTCACAAGCAATTGTTCTAGCTGCATCTGCCCCTATAACACATAAGATACAGACATGTGTCAAGTCCACAACCTCAGTCCATGCTCTGGATACTATAGAAAGGATCCCCATTCCCACTAAGCCACGTCAGACTAAATGTTCTATAACCAGGACCCCAAGACATGCATCAAAATAAAGGGCTAGACAAGATTCTAGTGATAAATATAATGCAGTTGTAAAAGAGTAATCTAAAAGAAATCAGACAAAAATTCTCAGCAGCAAGTCCATGGTGAGAAAGTCAGGCTGAGACATGGGTGGTCTAAAAGTAAAGTAAATAGACAGTGTGCTGCCTCCTTTGTATAACCGCAGGAGACATAACTCTGAGACAGTCTATAAATAGCAAGACATTTCCTATCAGGGCCACTCTTCCTCCCAGGAACAAGTGACAAAAATGAAGGAAGATCTCAAATGACCACAAATCACTTTAGAAACCTGGGCAGAGATCCCGAGACAAAAGCAGCACAGGTTAACATCTCTGACTGAGAAAAGAGAACCTTAATTGGCAAGTCTATGCATAGAGTGAAAAGAACCTGCTACACAAATGGCCAATTCCTATCCCTTTTAAATTTCAAGGTGATTTTTACCTTAATAATGCCTTTGATATTGCCAACTACATTTTAAAAGGCAATTGTCTGGGAAGGGAGGGGCAGGTAGGCAATGGTAACAGTGCCCCAAGCAGGTTCCAGTGCTATTTGAGTAACAAGCATCCACTTGGAAGTGCAAAGTGTAATGCAGTCAGAGACTAGAAAACATAACTCCTCAACACATCTACAAGCACCTGCTTCTAGATCACTCATGTAAGCCAAATTGTCTTAATTAGCCATGAAAACGTTCTCACTACATAGTGTTCAAATGGGATCCCCTTCATAGGGGAGAGCAGGTGATTCCTCCTGCAGACACAAGAAAACCATTTTCCAACTATTTTTACAGCTCTTTCTTGAAATGTTAGTTAGGCCTACATCAATAAATCAATGTTTCGGAATGTCAGGTTTTGTTTCAACCAGCAAACCCAGATCACTACTCTCCATGATTATTAAAGTTCTATGTTTAGATTAAGACTCAGAAGATTTCAGAGCTGCCCACTGCCTGAAACTGTAGATTTCTTGACAGTGGAGCAAAGGAAACTGATAAAGTAGAAGGTTCTTAGACAGGGTCTGGACACCATGGACCATTGAGGACTCCTTGCACTCCCTGTGCAAGGGAGTAAATAAGAGGGAATTTCAGGGAGATCTTCAGGTCAAAGTACTAATATTTGAAGATGACATCTTCAGAAATATTCCCAAGGCTCAATAAAACACTGTTTAGACCACATGGGATTTTAAATATCATAGAAAAACACATTTTCCCATTGTGATTTTGCTTGCTTTTGTTTTTTCATCTGAAGCGAGGTTAATAGCCACTAGCTGTAGTTTCAGGAGAAGGAGCAATCAATCAGTATTCATTTCAACCTCCAGAACCTAAATATGAAATTGGCTGCACCCTTTACAAGTTTTATATTTGTGTATCTACAGATTAAAAATAATAAAACATATTTACAGATATGGTTAACCATTTGCTTTAATTAATGTCTTCTGCTAGACAAAGACTCTGGTCATGCAGTTGTTTTTGGTGACAGAGAGGAAAGTCCAACTGAACTTATGTCCAATGAGCTCCATGTCTGCACAGTTCTATGTCACAGTTCGAGCAGCATTATTTCTACAAACCCTTTTCCTGCCCTGTTGTGGAACAATAGGAGAGAGCAGCACTGCCCACTTCAGTACACACTTGCACTGGATTGCATTTGCAATTAGAGAAGCTCTCATTTGTATGGCTTTTCTGTAAACTTGTGAGCTTGGGTTTGGATCTCAGTGAAATTGCCACTTGAAGTCAACAGGGTTCTTCTGGTGTAGAACAGGCTCTGGTCAGATAGTGCTGTATAGACTCCCTTATGTTAAACTCTGTTTTGAGGGAACTTTTCAGTGCTTAAAACAAAAAAGTGGAGGCAGAGACTAATTAGCTCACAGTTTCCTGATGATTTGTCTGTCCATGCTAAATAGTTTCAGGGTCCTGGTCACACACTCAGCCCATCATATCCTTTCTCCTACATACTGAGATATCAAATATACTATTTTTCTTAAAATGTGTTTTTTCCTTTTTTGAAAAATAGACCAGTAACACCTATCCCTGCTAAATCAGCATTACCAACTTGTAAACAATACTGCTAAATTGTCATCATTGCAGCACTAAATTTACAGCACATCACTTTCTGTTCTCTGTGTCAGCCACTTTAACTTGTCTTTTTTCCTCCCTGACCACACATTTATGTCCTTTAGTTAAAGGCTATAAATAATCTGATAGCTTTAGATGGGAAAGAAAAGTCTGCAAAAAAATTCTCACCTCATGTCTCCTTAGGGCAAAGATTCTTCTAGACACTTGGTAAAAGGGGTTCTTTTTCCATTATTCTTTCGGGTTTTGGCAGACAGATTGAGCCAGATGCTTCTCTTGGACTTATTTATTTATTTCCCTCAAACAGTCTCCAGCAATTGCTTCTGCTTCTAAATTATTTAAAGCCACACGACACCAGCTCCCCTCTGATCTTTTGTTGCATAGATTGCTAATGGGCAAACAATCAAAGAACTTAAGAATTTCACTTGAAAACAATTTTTTGGTTTGTTTACTCTGTCCAAGCCACCTTAATGTCATCGCTTTGCTGCTGTACTCATCTGGTATAACTTACTTATTCCAAGGGGAAGACCAGATGTTGACATGCATATTTCTGGCACCAGATCCTAACAAGCTGAAGCTATCAGCAGAATCAAGGTAGCATAGTTATGAGTGCACATGCAAATTTTCTTTTAAGATTTTAGTCCCTCCATGAATTAGAACTGCCCTATCTATTTCATTCTCCACTTCAGTAGAGGGGATTAAAACTTTCTTTCCTATGTGAACTCTTGAGGTGGTTCTGAATATTATTTTACCCCATCTTTCAGAGAGAGGAAAGTATTTAGTAAGTTTTAAAATGTAAATGGCATAAAGGAGCAGGAGACAATTTCATATCTCCAAGGTACTCCGGCAAAAACATTAGATTCAGCATCTAGACTTTAAACCATTTAGTAAAATCGATATTAACGCTTCCAGTGAGATTAGTAGTTGAGAAAACTAACCTCAGCTGAACCTTTCCCACCAGGCTTTAAATTTTCTCATCTAATTTAGTTCTCAATGGTTCTCTCACAGTGCCAAATTCTTCACCAAATCAATTAAGGTCCTGCACCACAGACTGCAAAAGAGGATTGTTTATGTGTGACACCCTCTCTTGCTTATCTCCAGCTGATAAATCTAAACTGATTGGCATGTTTTTCACCTATTGACTTTTGATATTTCTTTGGTTGTTGTAGACACTGAATCACTAAAGTAGTCATAAGCAGGAGGGGTAACAGCTCACAAGGCAAGCCATAAGAAAATGTGTTCTCCCCTTTGGAAAAAAATAGGAGAGACATACCTAAAAAGTAGTATATTGCATTACTACTAGTAGTCTAGAAGTAGTGTGGGCAAGGTAGCACTGTCATTTCCTTTTGGATACTGAATTTGAATCTTTATGGAGGGAGCACTCTAACATACTAAACAGGTTAGTCACAGCTATTTTAACAGTTTGATAAAAATTTGAGATAAGCTCCTGTATTACACAAAGCAAAAATTGCCAAGAGGCACATTCACTGCATAAAGTCAGGAGCAAGAACAAACCACAGCTGATGATGTGTGTTCCAGTGTAAATCTTTCTCTGTAAGCCTCTGAAGCATTGCTTTGCTTTCTTGACACTGCCACATCATCTCGCTTAGAGCTGCCATCAAAGCCTCAATATATCTCTGTTCCCTACTATGCTTATAAAGTCAGGAGATCAGGTTCTTACAGCAATTAAACATTCCTCAGCAAAAATATCCAAAATAATCTAAATAAAATGAACATACCTCAAAAATGCAAAAAACCACTTCAGCATTATTGTGTGTTGGTGTCACGGTACCAAATTTAGTGGGCCTATGGCAACATAAACCTAGGGAGAAACAGTGGCCATTGCGGACAAGATGTCCAAATGCCCCATACAGATTCATCACGTGCCAAATCCAAAACTTTTGATCTGTTACGGGTGCTGCTTTTAGACTCATGAGAACTTCCAGTTGCCAAAAGCTAGGATCTTGAAAACTACCACAAATTAATTCAACGCTTCAGTTTCCTCTTCACCTAAAGATGGATGGCTCCTGTCAAATGATTCAGCAGTGATGAGGCAGGTGGGCACCCAGTTAGTTTTCTCAGCAGAGGGAGCATGCCATTTCAGGTACAGCTTACTGCCATGCTCCTGTGGCGGATTTCAACCCATCCTGGGAAAATGGGAACATTTAGCCATTTATATGCTGCTGATTACTGTTCTGTATAATCAGCAGTATACCCTGCTATCCCAGAGCATGGCATGTGTCTAACAGCAGGACAGTTTCTAGTAACGTTTGGTTCTATTTCTGACACAAGCCTGAAAGTCTGCTGTGAATCCCCAGTCATAATGGCAGGCACTGATGTCCAGAGATCTTCATCTCAAGTAGGGCAATAAAAAAAAAATTATTAAAAAAAAATATGTGAGGAGAGAAGAGACATCTGATTAAGAATACAGGCAGTTACTGTATCCATCTTATTCGTGCAGTGCATGGTGTTTTCTTACCAACAGAAGAACAAAGACTTTCTCTCTCTAATACATTCCCTGCTGGGCCCAAATTAATGCAGTATTTTCTTGTTACACTGCTGTAGCTGAAGCCTGCCCTGTCTGCCTTTCTCTCTCAAGCTAACTAGGACAAAATAGGATTATCAAATACAGATATGTATGTGCTATCTCTCAAAGCCAGCATCTTTCAGTTTTTGTCCTCTTAAACAGGCTTGGTTAAAGTTTTGTTATACCACACAAAGCACAGAAATCCCCCTTTCCAAATAGCACCTCTGGCAAAAGCAAGGAAAGACTCCAAGAACCTTCAGACACTGGGCCTTCCCTTGAGCCTCAGCAAACAGCTCTTACAAGCCTGCTCTCAAAGAAAGCTGGTTCAGGCAGGAAAAGACAGGGAGTCTAGGAGCATGTCTTTGGCAATGCTGTTTATGCATGATAGGGATGCCTCCATCGCCAAACACAGCCCTCCAGCTGCAGAGAGCCCCTCATACCTCCTGTCATTACAGGGGCTTCCCTCTAACTCATCATGTTAGCCTGGTATCAGCAAATCTCTTCCCCACCTGACATTTGGAGAAGCCTTCTGAGTTACTGTTTCTGAATATTTGTGTATTTGGACGTCATATACTCAGCAAAAAGTTTTATTTGAAACAGCAAGAGATGAAGTCTTTGTCCTTTATTTAAACTAATTTTCTAAGACACTGGAATCACCTGGCTACAAAACTAAGGCCATAAGTACCAGCCAGTAATGCCTGTGCCTTAATCTAGCCAAGAAGTATATAACGGATCTTTGCATTACCAGTGTTCAGTCTTCTTGAGAGAAGAGTGGAAATTACTTAACTTGTATAAACACTTATTTTTTAACCCATATTTTAAGTTTCTTTTGCTAGTTCTCTGGGCTTTTTTAGCTTATAGATTATACTGAAACCAAATCTTTAGGCTTCTCTCTACAGTCATGTAAGTTTTTTCAGAAAGGAAGCAAAATTATTCACTCCATTAATCATCTCCAGGAGTTTTGGGTTTAAGCAGACCACAAGTTGATATCGCTGTTTGCAAAGGGGAACTCACACAGTTTGTAACCCTGGGACATTTAGGACACGCAAACTCTCATCTTCCATATTCCTTTTCCTCTGTGTTGCCTAAGCAAGCCAGAAAAATTCGGGTGATAAAGGATACAGTGACTTCTGCAAAGGAGGCCAAAGTGCCTGTTTGAACAAGACAAAAGCCTGAAGCTGATCATAGCTAAGGCAAGTGTCTCGGGATGAAGCATTCTCATAATAAGGTAGACACAGCCAGCATGGGTCTCACAATTTATTCTGCTTTCCTCTGAACAGAGGGTCATTCTGCCCCTCCCAGACACACCTGAAAGTGGCAATGACATGCACTGAAGGCAAGCCCGAAAGGAAGTTCTTTAAATTGAAGGTGCTCAGGGAAATCTAGATGCATAATCAGAAAGCTGCTAATTCACCTGATGCTTCTTTCTCAGTGCCTTATAAGTAGATTCCAGTGTCAAATATAACCTTGAGCATTCAGGTTAATTTATTTAAATAGACATTAAAGATAAATTGTTGAACAAATACATGAAGTCTGAAATCCCAAACAGTTCCTCATTCTTTCCCTCTCCTTTCATCACCTTGAATGCTGTAAAGACTAATGATTTAATTTTATTAGCAGCTTTGAAGGTGAGGAGTGTTGGGTAATTGCTAAATACGTTTCTTCCTTGTGCTAATTTCCAGCTCCTCTAGCATCAGTCTGTCCTTATTCGACCCTAGCCAAGTGCAGCTATGTCATTTCATTCAATTCTGTGGCTTATCTGCTCCTAGAAGTGTTATTTTGAAATACCCAAAGCTTACCAATTTGGAGAGTCTTTCCACCACTCCAGGGCTTACAGATGTGGACTCTCACAAGCACTGCTCATCTGCTTGCTGCTGCTGTTCAGTCATACGACTGATTTTCATGCTCATAAGGAAACAATGTGATTTTAGAGCATATTCAGATGAGAGTGAAGCCAGTAGAGGATAGTTAACAAAATGGGGAGAGGAGAGAGAAGAATAAAAGAGAAAGACTGCTATACACCAGCCCAGCAAAATTCCTGTAACAGGTGCTTCCCATCTGGCCACATAGTTTCTATAATTCCCAGTTAGTCATCTAGGAGCTCAGGCTGGGAGGGACAGAGCCACAGTGGGTTAGCACATTATCATTCCCAGCTGTCTGCTTCATCTCGTGCTCTGGAGATCACCTCCCAGAGCACAGGAAGCTCTGAGGGCAGTTCCAGCTCACAGCCCTGTGGCTTTGTGCACACCCATGTTCAGCAGCGGCATGAGCTGCTGGCCCCACAATTGCAGTAACTGGGGCATGAAAGTGAGTTCCCATCTGTTGTCCCCGTCACTGGGGTTACACCACTGTAAATATGTCTGAGATAATTTACCTATGAACCTTCTGCCAAGAAAAAAGGCGGGGGAAAAAAGCTCCATGAAGAAAAGTTCAGGAACTCATCTGGGCCTCTAGGCTGTACTACACACACCTGCTCAGTCCTCTAAGAAAAACCCAGGCAAACCCATCACTGTGAGTACCTCGAAAGAGGCTGAAATCTTGCACTATGCTGCCAGTGCAGGTGGTATGCAAAGAAAACCACATCCCAAGTAAATACAGCAACAGACCTCCATCAGGGTACCACCAGGTAGAGTGAAATGGGAGGTGGGATGCATCACTAATACTGACATATAAGGGATGATCAGTAGCAAGATGCCACGTACATCCCAAATTTATCTCTCACAAAGCAGTATTGTACTACAGAAGCCAGTCTTCAGCAAGAGCTGTACATTCAGTGCTAGATACAGTGCTGATGCTCAGCATCAGCCACAGCATCAGGTTCAAATAACACATGTAAGAGATCTTAGAGTGCACTGATTGTTTACAAAAGTCAGAGACTTGTTCCTTTCTCGGAGAAGTTGCCTGAAAGATTTAGAACCATGTAGACAGAAACTTGAGTTCAAATGCTACTCCCAGGCACCTTCCTACTAGCTGCAGATAGGTTGCAGCATGAGTCCTTCGCACTAGATACACAAAGAATGCCCTTTTTCCCATCAATAATCAGATTTTCACTGATAAACCTCGATGCGTTTGCAAAATTTCCAGCAATGTTTTAAGTGTTGGTAATATATCAAACTGAACTGGAAAAGCAAAACTCTGTAACCAGTTGAAGAGTTTCTAGCTTTAATTATGGAAGAGGGAGCAGATTGAAGGGAGTGGGTGGAAGGAAGTCTGGGAACATACAGTACTGTGCACCATGAAATGTTGCAGGGAAGGGGAAGGCTGAAGGGCAGCCCCACGTATTTTAGAGATTTAACAGTAAATGTTATTGCTCTGCACATGTGAAAGACATAACATGTATTTTTTTCAGTCTAACCAGCTCACTTCAGATTGAGGCAAACACAGAAGAATAAGTATTAAACCTCCATAAGAGACACACAGTGACTCACAGTTGTGCATCTGAGATGAAACACAAAAATGGCAATTGCTTCGAGTTGCCTTTGCCACAGGAGGGACTCTTCACCATTTAAAGAAAGAGGGGTATGGCATACTCCCTTAGTGCATAACACACAGGTGAATTTACAGACATCTTCACTGATCAAACTGCAAAACCCCACTATTTTCATTAATTTCCTTTTTAGCAGCAACTTTTCTGCCTTCATGTTTTAGAATACAGACTCCCTGGCACCACAGCTTTAGCAACAGAGCCATTCTTTCAATTGATTTCAGCAGGAGGCTTCCACCTCAGTACACCACAGCATCTAAGATGCTGGATTGCAAAGCCTTAGCATGAATTTCCACAGGGAGATGGTCAGAAAACTAATTGGGTTTCTTTTGACAGTGGAAAATTTGACATTTCTCAGCAACAGAATAACAACACAAAATCCAAGTGCTCCAATTCACAAATTTTTCCGGAATTTCTCATGTGAGTGCTTCCACACTTTCTTCCTCTCCGGGGACCAGACAACACTCCTCTGATATCAGGGTCCTATGCTGCAACACTAGCAGTGCAGTAAAAGACATCCATGGCTACAATGCACCACGAAATATGTCATCTGTTAAAGGAGCTAAACCCATAGAAATAAAACAGACACAAGACATCCAAAGCAAAATAACCCTGAGGTCAGGGCCATTGTAAGAAGTCCATGCTTTCAGAGAAGCTTGGTTTCATGAACATCCCCTTTCTACCAAGTTACTGATGAGAAATTTTGAAATAAAAATCAATTTCTAGCTCTAACGCCATGATGCAATTTGTTAATTAAAGCACAGCCTATTCACTCTGAAAAGAGAAGAGCATCGTATATGTTGCAGTGCCGTGTTTGACCATAACTCCTTCTGGAAATTATGGAACTAACAATTTTAGTAATTTGATTACCAGCACTATTTGTAGACCTCAATGCTCAAGTTGTTCTGAATTTAAGCAGCTGCTTCCTGAACCTTTTCATCGCGCTACACACAAAACATAAACGAAAGGGGTTCTTGCAAAACTCCAGAGGAAAGCGGAAACCAAACCCTGAGAGATGGTAGAAACCGGAGGGGAAGCAGGAGTAACGGTCCCAGAGAAAAGAGAAGTTTGACATGCTTTCTGGCTGGAGTAGGAAACTGTTCTCCTAACCAATTCCAACAGCTTCTGAAACTGAAAAAAACGAAGTGAGAATTGACAGGAATGGGGAAAGGGAGAAAAGACAACCCTCTGACTCTGGTCTGACTGATAAACAACTCCAGGCACTATTTGTCCCAAGCAGATTATGCAACTGCAGAGACTGCTTTAGTGGTGTGGAGGACAAAATCCAGCAGAGAGACACAAAAAACTGTTCAAAATACAAGTGCCTTTTATCTGTCCCTTTTAAACTGTTATTTTAATTTACCACAACTTAGGGCTTGAGTACTACTTTCATACCACACTGATGATCTGAGGGCTCACAGAACCTGGCTTAGTTAGAGGCCCCCAGGTCCTCCTAACACTTTCATTCATTTCACGATCCCCTCTAAGCAATCAGGTTTCAGTCACGCAGACTTGCTGGCTGCCAGCTGCTACAGCTGTGGGGCACTGCTGCAAAACAGGGCTAGGCTATGGGGATGCTAGCTCAGCCTCATAGAGGACACTCGTGACTCAAGTTTCACCACAGCATCAAAGGAATTCTCCCAACATGTTATTTTCAATTCAGCAAGAAGACTAGCCCAAGCAACAATAACTTATAAAACAGAACTGTTCCCAAGTCTATATTTGTCACTACTAGCTCTGTGTAAACCAAGGAACCTATGGCTGCTTCTGTACATGCCACAGTTGCTTCTCTTTTTTCCACAGAGAAGGAAGTTGCATGCACAGGCTGGCTGGAAAGCCATGTTGAGGGACAAAACTATGCCTAAAGCAAGGCTTGAGGATCAAGATATGTTTCCAAAGTGGCCAAATCTTTCACCTCCAGCCACAGTTTTGGAAAACACTTGCACGTTCTGTTGGTTGTGGCAGCTGAGCTCTCAGTTTTTGCTGCTGCCTGTCACCAGAGAGTGACACAACGACAAGCCTTCAGGCATAGCATGAAGTCTCCTGGAGGCTAGCAAAGAAGAAGGTGGAACTGGTGGGAAAACAATTATGTTTATACAAGAGTTTTAGAGCTTGATGCAGAGGAAGGAATACTGAAGGAATACTGGCAAGAACCATGTTCATACAATTATCAGTCAAAGGGCTGGCTTTGACCCCAGCTCTGCTAAAGTCTCCCAGAAAAGGAGAAATGTAGAATATTTCCTGGGTTAGAAGTATCATGGGATGGTTGACGCAGCACAAAGTACTGCAGTATATCAGTTACACAATTTTATTTTCAATTTTGGACCTTCCATTCCACTTCAATATTCAATTTCCTAATTAGCCCCATCAAGCCCTCTTGTGATATGAATCAACTAAAAAACATCTTCATAACCAATTGCCCATCAGTACTGAGGAAGGAATGTCAGTGTACAGTATCTGGGAAGAGCAGCTGTACTAAGAATTCATTGTTGAATAAACATTTACTACCCACTACTGAGAGGAACTTGCTTTCTTTGAACTTGGCTCATTTTCCTACACAATAGGTTTTAGTCTCACCTGAGTGTGCTTCAGATTGAAGAGGCAGGAAGGACAGAAGTAGCTAAGTAGCTATTGAACACAGGGTATGGGAGCTTTGAGCACTTCTTGTAGGATTTTTAAGGAATACGTAATTTGTTTTTTATAACACTTTTATGTTCTATTGCTTTCTTCTAAAAAGTCATTACATTTCATTAAAGACAGAACTTTTTACCCACTGCTTTGTGTCTTCAAACAGATCCCCAGCAAGATTTTGTTTTCAGCATTGACAAGTGTTCTGATGTCGCAACCCACACCTTTAACATCAGAGCTTCAATGGTCCTAGGTAAGTGAATTGCTATTTTCTCACACCGTAAACAGGTAATTCATGTGTGAGTGCTGGTATTAAGAAGTAAGCCAGGGCAAAAACCTCCCACAAAGTATGAATGGGCTTCATTTCTTAGAAATTTCAAAACCTATGCAGGGCTACAGAAATGTCAGTTCTGTTATCAGCTCAGCCCCAGACTATGTATGTCACCCTAAGAAGGTCATATCAGCCCCCAACTCCTATTCTTCTCCTACCCTTAATTTATACACATGGATAGCCAGGGTGGGGGGTTGCTGCTCTAGAGCTTATCTTCATAGCTAAGACTTCTAGGGAAAGTCTTGTTGAACGAGACAGCTACAGCATCCACACTCTTCTGTCAGCACCAGCAGTGTTCACCAAATTGCCAAAGCTGTGACCCTTGCAGGTAGGAGACTGAATGGACTCCCACAGAGCAAGGTGGGGACAGCCCTCTGCCCCTCCTGAGCATACAGAGAAACATGCTGGGAAAGTGCTAGCCTGAGGCAAAAGTCGTGCCATCAGTTTACCACCTGCAGTAGCTGAAATTATACCCTTCAGCACCTGACTGATCAGCAATAAAAGGTCAAAACTGGGTGCACAAGTTAACATTAGTCATAGCTTGTGTTGTGATCCTTGCACAGAAAAACCAGCCACCTTCTTGCAAACTTGTTGTCCCCAAGCTCACCTAGAACCTCTACTGCCAGAGCATAAATACGGAAGTGCTGCTGTACATTCCTGATGCTAAAAATAAATTTGCGTGCCAAGTGTCTTTTAACACTTCGGAACACTTCATTGTATGCTAAGGTCTCCCTTCTGTGAGAATGCTACCCACTTGCCAAGGAAGCATCAGTTTTTACGTGGCTGCAAAGTTAAACAAGTCTGCAAAAATCACATTAAAAGCATTTGTAAATATTTTTCCCACAAGTCAGAGTACAGGCCCTCCCTCTAAATCCAGTAGCTTCACTGGCTCTGTCTGTGTTAGCAAGCCAGGCACAAGCAGGCAACCTCCCGGCACTGCCTAGCTGCTCTGCTGGTCCCTGGCACAAGTTTGGCTTGGGCCAGCTACTGTTTTCCCAGGCAGAGGTTACAGGTCACAGGTTGCTCCCAGGGACCCATTGGATATGATCCCTCTGCTAAGGACAGCAGAAAATAAAGTTTAGATGTAAGGATGTAAGATCGTTGTAAGGACTACTAGATATGCTAGTTGACCTCAGAGTCAGAGAATGGTCATGGGTGTAGTTTATTTAACAATAAAGATAGTGCTATTATGTTCCTTGTCATATACCTTGAAGGGCTTAGAGACCTGTTGCTTAAGCATGGGTTTCTATGTATTAGGAGTTCTCAGTGAGGAGGAAAAATTTAATAGCTCAAACAGCGGGGGAAAAAATGTAATCTTTTTTAAAATAAAGTAATAAACCTGTTTACCCTTGCACTTTCTCTGAGCTCTCTTTCTGCTTTGTGTGTAGGACACGACATCAAGGAACTATATGTGAAGCTTCACCTGATCATAAATGGGAAGACAGTCTTAACCTACTCAGAGACCCTTTGCGCGCCGGGTCATTCTAAGCTTATTTTCTGTGGAATGAAGAAAGGAGGTAATTTAGGTAGCACTCTAAGTGTTTGATGGCTGCTGAATACTCCAAGCAGGATGCACCCGCTGTGCTGTTGAACTGCACCAATACATTCTAATGTTCTGTTTACTTCAACAGCATGTTAATGGATGACAGAAACACAGTAGGACAGAGACGTTTTAATTTAAGAGCCTGCTTTTCCCCCTAACCTGTTTTTTTTCTTTTCTTTTAATCACAGAATATTGCACACACATGGGATTTCAAGTCCATAAAAAATAACTGTGGTTATATGACCCCATCTAATAGCAGAGAGGTTCATAATCCCTATTTATGGGCATGTAGTTGTCATGTGAGCAAGAACTATGACAAATATAAAGACTGGTTCTGTAAAAGAAATGGCTGAGCAAACAAACAACCATTCTGAACATGTTCTTCACTATTAAGCAAGTAACACTTCCTGCCCTCAAAGGATATTTTCAGCTCACTTTAATAGAAATTATGCTTGAGTAAGGATATTTGAACCAAGATACTATTTGATTCCATCTATGGTTTGCACCTTGTTCCTGCTCAGCATGTGCCTATGTAGCAGTCACATGAATTCAGTTCCTGCTAGTTGAACTGCCAACCAGTGAAGACTTGCACTGGTTAGTTTACAATGGTATTAGCTGCCCCAAGAAACAGGTATCTTTGGTCCCTTCTGCCACAACGCAGCGTAGGTAGTGCCAAGTTAGCCACGCTATGTTTGGAAGAGCTATGGACGTTAATAACCACATATCTTAAACAGTTATTCTTAAATCCCTCTTACATCATTATCATCTCTTTAGGCTGATTTTGAAATAAACAGATAGAGTCACAGGGAAGTTTGAGTTGTTAGAGTACCAGTTAGTTACAGAAGCTCTGCTTTCCTTCCATCCACTTGCATCTTCATCCTGATAATGCTACAATAACTCATGTGCAAGAGTTATGAATTTAAAGATCATGCACAGCACTATTGTTAAGACAGCTTCTGGAAAATGACTAAGACATTTCACACAGCACAGAACTATCATAAAGAATAATAGAGAAATGCTGCATGAGCAACCAATTATGTAAATCCTGTAAGCCAGAGAGACAAAAAAATTAAATTCAGACATTTCTTCAATTTTGTATTGAATTATAAGAGGAAAAAACCCACCCACAGACTCACTGAAAAACTATCTTATTCTGATGAAGTACTAAACATCTCTTGGAGAATACATTAAGGAGAAGTAGAATCAGCCCTGAGCTGAGCACAAACTGCTATTCACACATTAAGCCACAAAGCCAAAACCTCCTGGGGTTTCCAAGTCCGTTAATCTTGAACTGACAGGTGATTGTTTCTACTAATTGAAGTACATTATGATATAAACCCATAGTTGGTTCTTTAAATAATACTATGTATCTTCATTTAGAAACATTCCTGCCTTTGTGCAAGAACCTCTGCCACAAACTTTTTAATACACACCCTCTCTTTCAGTACCTATTATTATTTAGTAATTAAGTCACAGTGGGAAAGAAGTGAACTTTCTCAGACTGAGGTTCAAACTGAAAATGTGGTATTTCTTAATTAGTTGACAGTTGATTCCAAAACATGTTTTAGGACACAGAATTGAGCTGAAGACCAGTTTAGGACAATTCAGGCATAATTTACCATATTAGCACAGCTGTAAATCTGACCTAATACCTATGCAGAAAGGAAAACATGTGGATGGCCAAGTATGCAGCCTACAGGGGAGCAGATAGCCCTTTCAACTGAAGCTTTTCATGGAGAGCTCCTTTTTCCCTGTTGTACAGGCAACATTTTCAACATCTAGCCAGACCTGACCTGAGTTTAAATATAGTTTCACACAGAATTTGCTTGTCTTTCACAAGGAGGCCAAAAATTGGCTGTTTCTCCCTCTCCCAAAATTAGACAGAACATCATCCTGCTAGAGGCTTCGTTGATCCACTCACTGGTGTGGAAGAGCAGAGCAGAAGTTAAAAGAAAAATAGACTTATAAGAGCCAGGTGTAGCAAATTCTTGGGTGTTTGAGGTTGTTTTCTTCTTTTTGTTTATTTTTATTGTTATTTGCTCTCCTATAATCCTACAGTTTTTGCCATGACTGGAAATACTTTCTGTGTTGGAAAGACTTAATATAGCTGGAGGTTTCATGTTCATCATAATCATACAGTATTTACTATTTTTGTTAAGCAAAGGTCACGTCTGGCACTACTTTCTAGGACTTCTAAATAGGATTCTAAGATCTTTTTCTTTGAGCTATATGCCTGTTGCGAAGTTGTTAGCTCAAAGGTTGCAGGGAAACTGGCCATTGTCCATTTAAGTACAATAGCAACAAGACTGCTAAATTCTTTGAGCACAGCATGAACTCAGGTCTTCCTCTTTTTTTAGTAGAAAGTGGTGGTTATTCCTCATTTCCTTCAGAGAAAACAGTTACATAAAATTCAACAGATTTCCCAATGAAATCACTAAAATCAGAGTAAAAGACCCACCAGGATAATATTTAGCAATGTGCCAACCACAACTTGCATGCTTAAAGAAAGTTTCCTGACAAAAAGATAGCTGCATCCTCTGCAAGTTTTCTTTCAGGCCCAACTGACAAAGGCAGCATCAGAGCACTTGCACAATTCCTTGTGCACACTCCCAAACCATAGAGAAACCCCCACCTTGCTTCAGATCTCCATTCTTTACATTATTGTAGGTGTTGCAGTGGTAAAGTTTCTAAAATAGTATTTGTGAATAAAAGTAGAAAACACAACATGAATTACAAAACCGGCTATTACGTTGAGAGTTTAGGTACCTGTTTCTGAGAAAGCAGCTACACCACAAAGCTAGGTCTTTGTGCCGATGCACAGTGACATCATGCTTAGCTCCTTCATCTCACTTTTTCCTCCCCAGTAAAGAAAGTGAATGCTTCTCACCTGGCTATGTATTTATATATGTTTTTCTCACTCAACTATACATCTATAGCTGGCAGTTATTCAGATCATTCCTACATCCATAAAACCTGCAGAAGCTGTGTGTCAGTTGCATGGGTGCAAGATTGTGTCCTAGAAGAACTCAAACATGGAGCATTGAAGTTCTAAAAATATTTAGAACATAGAAAAAGGAAGAGGTGGGTGCAGATGTAGAGGGTCTTTATATAGCACAAGAGTGTGAGAATGTATACAGATTTTCAGTGTAAGGGAGATTTGAGAAAGAGGAGTGAGAATTTCATTATAGGACTTTTTTCAGGAAGGAGAGGCGTCTTCATGATAAATGATAACTAGTAACTTGAAGCAATCCTCAGGAAGCTCTTACACATTTGAAAGCTCTGCTTCAGTCTGGAAGCTACTAAAGGCCTGACTAGTGGCAAAGAAAAGGACTAAGTTACTTCTGGTAAAAACAACAGTGAAAAGCTGCAACAAAAAATACAATAGCATCACCTTGAATCAGTGGTAAATTAGAAATATTTTCTAGGGTGCTCTACAGAAATCACCTCCAGATAAGACTTTAAGAAAAAGGGCTGAAAACACATCACTGTTGACAGCATGCTTGACATATAACATAACTTACTAGCAGACCAATAAAGAAACAGGAGATTTTTTTAAGTGGAAAAATGCACTCATGATTTATGCTCTTCCCAATGTTTGTACATTTTTTGCAACTACATTTGGGCTTTCTCTAAAAAGACCACAGAATTCTTTCAATGAGCTGCTCAGTGTTTGTGACAGTTACTGCAGCAGATGTGTTCATCCTCTTTCAATGGAGGAATGTAAAAACATGTGAATATATGGAGAAAAATGCATATAAATGATGCTGTGATAACTACACTCCTTAAGACCTTGGAGGATGTTTACACTTCTGAAATTATAGTAGAAATTCTCATGCAACTGGAACATAGAATGGGCTTTTCAAAATTTGCAAACAAGCCTTATTCAGCCAGTATAGGTTCTAAGGAGGTTGCCATGGTCCAAAGAGAATGTGAATATGAATGACAAAATTCAGCAGATCTATGAATCCACAGTATTTTCTGGCAGGTCTCAACTAGCTGAAAGAGAAATCTGCCCTTGATTTCCTATAATGACATACTTTCAAAGCAGCATAGCTTCCCTCTCCCCATTGAAGTAAGGAAGGTCACAGGAGTTTCCTAGAGGACTGGTTACAGAAACACAGAGTGGCTGAGGTTGGAAAGGACATCTGAAAGTAATTTAGTCCAGTTCCCACCTATTTCAAGCAAGGCCATCTACAGCCAGTTGCCCAGGACCCTGTCCAGGTAGGGTTTTTAAATATATCCAAGAATGGAGGGTCCACATGCTCTCTGGGCAATCTCTGCCAATGCTCAGTCACCCTCATAGTGAAACAAGTCTTTCCTGATGTTCAGGAGAAACCTCCTGTGTTTCAGTTTGTGCCTACTGCCTCTTGCCCTGCCATTAGGCACCACTGGAAAGAGCCTGGCTCCATTCTCTTTACAACCCCACTTTAGGTATTTGTACAGCTTGATGTGCTCTCCCTTAATCTTTCTGTTCTCTAGGCTGAACAGTCCCAGCTCCCTCAGACTCTCCTCATTGGAGAGATGTTCCAGTCCCTTAATCATATCAGTGGCCCTTCACTGCGCTCTCTCCAGTAGCTCCGTATGACTAGTAACTGTGAACCACTGCAAGAATCCTGGTTAGAAAGAGCTAAATAAGGCTATTGCTGAATCATAAAGCAGTAAACATGGACCTCAAACTGGACACACAGAACCTGTCTCCGTAACTGAAGGCTCCCTAAAACATAATACAGCCCATAAGAGTGACTTCTTTGATTACAAGGAAAGGCATACCTACAACACATCAGAGCAACCATAGAAAACTTAATGGAGTGGGTTGAGGCAAAGCCCCAAGACTGCATTCATCTGGCTACTTTATCACAGTGAAGTGTGTGTGAAAAAATAGCTTCTACCTACACTAGATGAGAGATTAGCATTGACATCATTTCAGAAGCAAATTTATGGCCTGATGACTCCTACTTCATTTTAAAATACAAGCTTTGCAGAGCGTGAATGCTGCATCTGTATTTTTACATTCTGGATGGCTTCCTGGGAGCCTAGGTGAGATCCTAATGAGCCATGTGATCCAAAGGGAATTTCCATGTCCCTGGGGAGAAGGACTTTGGGGAAGGGTGACTGTTCACAGCCCAGTTTCCTCTCCATTCCCCTCTGTTGCTATCCAAGATCTCCTCTGCTGCTATCCTCTGCTAGGCTCAGAGTTGTCTGAAAGATGGGTAGTCATACAAAGCTCTCTACTGAAAGAAAGGGGACACAAAGCATAAGCTTGCATGGTCCACATCACCCTGAGGGGGCAGTTCACAATATGCCTTAGCACACATTGACACACATACAGCCTAAGTCCCAAGGGAGTCACTCATCACCTAAGTCATGCAGTCTGCAGTGCCTTTAATTCCCATTTAGACTCTATTAAAGTTGTGAACTGAGAAGTGGGCTGTACTGTATTTTTAAAATTCTTGAGTCACTGCTCTCTGCAATGAAGATGTGTCAGACTCCTGGGCTCTTGCTTCATGTACAGAAGCAAGCAGTGATGCTGACTACTCTTCGAAAAGGAAAAGACTTCTTAGTGTCCAGTGAATTGGCCAGGGATGCAGAGAGGAACAAGTACAGTACAGGTGCTGTAGCATAGTTGATCATTTTGAGATTGATCAGCCAAAACATACTTATTCTATTCCCTGTTTTGGTACCAGGTTTTTCAGGGAAAGACTGAGTTGTTTTGCATCTTTTCCACCTCCCAGGATCATCAGGGCATTACATTAAGCAAACTTCTCATTAATGCAAAGGTGCAGAACACTGGTAATATCTGAGGTTTCTCCTTTTCCTAGCTTATCTTATAGTCATGATTCTTTCATAAAATTCTGTTATAAGACTAACATTTCATAACACGTGTGGGAAGACCTCCTGTGGAATGTTTTCCAAGCCCATGCATGGTGAGATGGACTATACAACATAAAGATGTTATGAACCTTTTGTCCAACCCTTCAGAAGAGACGGTATAAATCGACAGTGAGACTAGACTAAAACAACTCCCTAGAAATGACAAGCATCAAGATGCCAGCACATACTCATATAAACATGATGAAACACTTACTCCTCTGTCACTGTTAAAGTAAAGAATATTTCATGACACCTACAAAAGAGAATCCTTAAACAGTTCTTAAGACTTTTCCACGACTTGTGTGGGGCAAGTTGTGCAAGAAATTCTGAAATACCGAAACATCTACAAGTTTTATTTTCAGTCAAGTCTGCACAGTTTGGCCCAGTAAGCTATGAAGAAGTAGGAGGAACTGCAAAATAGCTTGCTAATTCTCTCCATTAATGCCAAAGTTGCCCTTTCTTCAACAGCAAAGAGCAAGCATGCCTCACACGATCAGGGAGATGAGGACTGGAAGGTGGAACTCCTGGGCTCTATTCCAGTCACCAGCAACACTTGTGATGACTTCAATACCTCATGTAACTTCTTGGTAAACGGTCCCTCAGCAGTGAGATAGACATGTTCTTATTACTTTAAGGTCATGTTTAGCAAGCAGTCAGAAGTCCTCCTCAAAAACTCAGCTCAGACTGGTTTTTATAAAAGTTACCAAAACAGTACAGTTCAGCTATTGCTCCTGCAGGTGTTTAATAGTTCAGGCTAAAGGACCTGAGTCCAGCAGTCCCCCTCCCCTTTCATTTCCCCATTTGAAGGATGCATGCTGACATAGGAACACCCACTAGTTTGCAAAGCCATGTCCCTCTCCTCCATTCAGGCAGGGGCTGTAGGTCCTTGAGTCCTTGCTTTCCCCACAAGGCAGTATACATGCTGATATTTCTCTCAGGAGGGCTGTTGTAAGACTATGTATACAGCATTTTGCAGTTCCATAACACTTGTCACTGGAGCACTTTGAAATTCAAAAAGAGAGTATCTATGATCAGCTGCTTGTTTCCTTCATGTGCTGCATGTCTAACCACCCAACACCATTGTCGTTTTTCAGAACACCTCCACTATGAGGGACCAGTCACACTGGGAATCAAAGAAATCCCACAGGTAAGTTGGTCACAGATGTGCTCCCAAGCTTTCCGGATGAGGTGTGGTCAGAGGACTACCAGCAATCACATCAGCACATTCCAGGCTCCCCTGGCTAGCACACTGGGTCTGATAGTGTTTTACATGACTAATTCTTTCCAATACGAAATTAAGTGGCTTTGCTTATAAAGCATAGGAGAGCCACCACTATCCAGAGACAGACAGATTTTCTTAGTATAGAAGATCTCCTGTACCAACACTGAAGTCGTGCAGCCATATAGATATTTAGCAGGCTCTCCCTCTCTTACTCTCAAAATAGCAAGATTGAAAAGAAGAAGGCACAATCTAGATTATCGAGGCATACGGTTGAGAATGTGGTGGAGAAAGGATCATGGTTACCACTATGAAAGCATACAGCTCAGGTGGCTAGTGAAATACTCCTTAGATTTACTAAGAGAGGCACAGCATGAGCTCTCAGATCTGTCTCAGCAGACACAAAACCTATCTCATAGGCCCAAACATGAGGTCTCAGGCCTGCTCATCACTGGATTGGTCCAGGTGCAGGAAAAGAAGACAGGATCAGAACAGGGTCAGAACAGGGATACAGAACAAAGATATGAGACCCAAAGAACCGGGCTTGCCAAGACCTGCAGAGGTGATAACAAGAATAGCTGGTTTCTGGGAGAATAAAGCCTCTATAATAGCTACCTTCTAATACGTCTCAATCTTCTCTTGGTAATAGAAGCAACCACAACCTTCATTTTCCCAAGGCTTTCACACAGGTAAATGGGCCCCCTTATGCAGGCTGTTATCCCGCCCCTACCAGCCTGATTCCCTAAAGCCTACACCTAGAGATTCTGCGTTGAGCAATAAGTTTTGATCTCTCGTACAGGAGTGCTTGAGCTCACATCAATCAACATCCTGCTCCAGGAGCAGCTTTGCTAATGCACTGAGGACACTTACATAGTAAAAACTCTAGACAAACTGAGGAATAAATCTTTAAACCAAGAGAAAGCCTAAGAAACATGCACACAGACCAGTAAAACTCCAGTTCTGGGCAAATTAGCTGAATTTGGAGCCAGAAATTCCAAGACTGTTCACAATCCTCTTTTAATAACAATTTTTCACCACAAGCAAAAATTTATTCTGGAGGAGAAAAAAAAAATCTAATTACTAATAAATAATGGAAGCTAGCTATTATGAACTTCCATGAATTCAACCATAAGCTTTTAGAGAGTTAATGTGATTGTGAGAAAGGGAATAGGAAGCCTTTTATGTTAATTAATCAATCAGACAAATAATACCTTCCTTCCGTGCTGGCAAAAAGGATTTATCCCTTACAGCAATTATCTCCTGATCATTGCAAAGAACAGCCTCATCTGAGCAGCCTGAGGGATGTTTGGACAGTCCACACTGCAATTACAACAAGTCTGTATTCTCATGAGCATGTTGCCATTGGGCCTCTCTATAAATTTGGATGTTACACTTAATCTGAACCTCTCTGTGGTGACACAGGCCAGATATTGTCTTAGGTATCCCATTGTAAAAGGCAAATGTCAGGAAACCTGACTCATTCTAGCCATGCCTCTTTCTACTCCACAACCAGAAGTGTTCTGAGCAGGGCAAGAGTTTTCTGTGGTACACAGCCAGGAGGTCCCTGCTGCCAAGCTCTCTGACTCCAGGTTTTTCTCCCCTCCATCCTCTAAAAAAAAAAAAACCCAGAAATAATTACTGCAGTGCCAGCAATATAGAGTGAATGAAATCTCATAAATAAGCTTGTCACCCCCACAACCCCCCACAACCAGTGCTTTGCCTTCTCCAAGAGTCTGGAGAGAGCAGTTTTGACCAAAACAAGACAGTCATGGCTTCTTTAGGGTTCAGGGGGTTTTTTGCATTGTAATGATACAAATTCTACCAAAAGCCTGAATTCATAATTTTAAATACGCAATTTGAAATTTAACTACCCCTTGTTTTATTATATAGGAATTCTTCATATATTGAGTCATCTATACACACACATCCCTCCAAGGTGCTCTCTTATAGAAATTCATATTAATAACACCGAACAACAAGATCCAAGGAAGTGAAGTGCCAGACAAATGAGCACCTCTTTGCTTTCCGGTTACTAAACAGTGCAGGCTATATTGTGCTTACTCATAAGAAACATGAGAAGTTGCACAGATTTGAAGGGATTTTTTATGCAGCAAAATATTTTTTTCCCCTTACACTGTTTGAGTTTTTAACTTGTGCTTGACAGCATTGATATCCCTGATGAGAGTATTTTGGCAGAAAATATGGGCAAGTTCTTTACCACCTCTGAAACATTTGGACCAGAAAAGTTTTGGAGGAACTTAATGGGAAAAGGGTTATTCTATTTCTGGGAAGAGGACTCAGAAATAGAAACAGAACCAGCTATTTCCTACTGATGGGTTAATCTCTTGCTTTGTTTTTGTCTCACACAGGGAGATTACACTATTTCAGCAAAGCTGACTAATGAAGATCATGTCACTGTCGCTTGTGCCGATTTTACTGTGAAAAATTATTTGGACTATTATTAGCAACAAACCAATTACATGAAAGCTACAGACTATCAAAACTATTCAAGCCAAGTAGGCTGCTTGCATGCTGATTCTGAAGAAAATAATCCCCACGTGGTGATTCTGATGGTGTTCCTCTTTATAATTCACTATTTTCAAGAATTTACTAGATCCTCTAGTGGTACCTTTTATCTCTAAAAGCACACTGTAGCCTACTTTTTTCTCCTAATATATACAGCTGTAAGTAGAAAGTATCCAATACCAGCATTTTCATCTTAGGATGAAAATAGCATGAGGTAGAACAGGCGAGAGCCTAAACAATTTTTTGCAGTAAGTTATGGAGGTATCCATTTCTAACACAGGCTAAAGACTTCATATATATATATATATATATAATATATATTATGCAGTTACAGCATTCAACATCTTAAGTCTTCTCTGGGGCCAGTCTGGAGATTCCACTAGCACAGATTTTGTTATAACCACAGAATAAAACCAGATAGGATGAACATGCCCTTTTTCCAGTGATCCATGTCCTGTCACTGGATTCGTATCACTCTAACCTTCTGGAATCTACCTGGAATTTTTTGTTCTTTAATGTCTTTTAAGGGACGTGTGAACCATTCCGTACCTAAGCTATTTGCTCTTCTTGCTTCTCAATAAATTCATAATGAAAGAACATTTTTTCTCATTTTTCATCATGATTCTAGGGTCTCTCAAAAGCTTAAGGGGGGGGGAGATGGGAGATGGTGAAGGGGAAGATTGAGGGGAACAAGTTAAATGAGCACATTTTAAATATAAAGTATCAGTCATGTTTACACATGTATTATATTCACAGAGGACAAACTGTTCCTTGCTTTGAGCATAAAGCCCCAGGAGAATTAACACATATTACATTGCAGGTGCAGCACATCCCCAAATCATCTCATTCCAAGAGCCTTTCACCTGGCATAGCTGATGGGTAGCTAGATAACCTAGGTAGGCATAGGGCAGCACATGGGATTAGGATCTTGAGTAGGAGAGTACAGAGACCCGTTTGGGATCCTTCCCTCTAGGGGAAGGTTTGGGAGTAGCATTGAGTTCTGATTTGGAAAGATATGGGCAGGAATCAGAGGCACGGGAGGGTCCTGGAGCTGAGCACAAGTTTACGAAGGATGGTAGCAAGCGCTGGGCTGCACGCCTCATCTTGAGAGGTGCATGTTCAGCTAGGGCAGCTGTGGCTCACATCTGGCCACACAAGAGCTTTGACACACGGCCTCCATCCTGCACACCCACATTCTGCAGCTCGAATGAATTCCTAAGCAGCAAGAGAATCCCTGCTGCACAGATAACCAACACTGCAGAGCAGCCAACAGCTAGCGGCAAGGAATAATCTCTTGCTTTCTTCCTGTCCAGCAAAATTCTCACCTGCTATCTCTGCAAAGGAGAGTAGTTCTTTGAGCCTTACTCATATAGGGAGGCTTACTGCTGCTGAACATGAGTCAGTAAACACCGTAAACACCGCAAGATGGGATAGAGCACATTTAACACACTGCACTTTCAGCCCATTTCTATTACACCCTGGTTTGGAAAAGAAAGAAGGCCAGGGAGGTCATCACAGCTTCAGCCACCAATCCCCAGATCAGGGTTCAACTCTTAAGTGCTGATGCTCTTTTGGAAACAGTTCATCCAAGTCACCACCATTGCTGCATTTTAGGTCTTCATAATTAGTAAAATAGTAGCACGATACAGACACGAGCTCATTTTTTTTTCTCCTAGCATCAGCAGCTCTTCAGATTCACCTCTTTCCCCATGATTCCACTGATATATCAGAAGAGCCATACCTTGTGGAGAAGCTAACAAAACTACGTTCAGCAGCAGCACTCACACAAGAGTCCACTTGCTCAGCTCCCTTCCACCGCAATCACACAACAAAAGCATGACTAAAACCCAAATTCCTGCCACCAAGCTTCTTGGTCTGTTATCTGATGAAATACTCAGCAGATTAAAAACAGACACAGTGCTAGTTTAAGCATTTCTACTTGAAACTGACCCCATAATAGCCAAGATCCTCTTAGCCAAATTCACCAGGCTCCTTATACCCTCAGTCACACCTGAAGGGGCCCCCAGGCCCACCACAGCGAACAAGCCAGCCTTTGCCTCCACATGGTGCAGAGGCTCCCCTAAGGCATCTGCAGCAGAAGCTGCTGGAGGAGGTCTCAGCTGCCTCAAAAGTGGGAATTTAATCTCTAAAGCATCAGACTTCTGGCCCTTGAGATCTTCCATCACTGATCCTTTTTGCCCAGCTCACACCCAAGACATTGCAGAGCCTCAGTCCCAGAACCAGTGAACAACATTTGGCTTCCTATCACAAAAATTGCTTGTCCTTTTTCTATTGGAATTAAACTAAATCTTAAACCCACATTCCAACATTTAAACTGGACCTTTCTCCATAGCAGGAGGAAGGTATGTTTGCCATACCACAGAGCCAGGGAGATTAGCTGTCTAAAAATCATTCAGGGCTTGGCAGCTCAAGGTTTCAGCTGTCCTTTAAATTAAAAAAGGCTTTACTCCTTCTGCCTAAGAAATGCCTTAGTTTCTTCCTTGATTTCCTGTTTCTAATTGGACACCATTGTGCATGGTCAAGCAAAAAAAAGAGAGTTCATCTTCATTGATCCCAGTACAGCCAATTAATTCCTTGTTAGACCAGAAGGTCTGTTACACCAGAAGGTGTATTCACACTATCACACCTGAATTCAAATATATTTGGAAGTTACTGCAGTCATCTTTCTGAAATAGCCTCAAAAAGCTTAGTAAGGGCACCGCAGCAACAACCAGAGTCTGAATATAGCTCGTCTGTGCACAGGTGAGAGCAATATCCCACAGGGAATTTCCACCTGAGCAAGGAGACAACTGGGTTTGGCCAAAGCAAAGATGTGCACACGTCCACACAGATCTCCTTGAAGTGAGGGATATGAGGCACAAGTTCATCCCATGGTCAGACTCTGGGCCAGATTCTCAGCCCTTGCTGGCAAGACTGCCTGAATTGGAGGTGTCTTTATGCTGTTGCTTCTGTTTTGTTGAAAGATGTTATCTTTCCATAAAGATTCAGTGTTTAAAGTTCTCATGTACCATCTCCTACACTCTCCAGTGTAGCCACAAAATAATCCCAGAGTGGCTCCTTCTTATTATTTTGATAGTGTCCTGCAGCATGAGAAAAGGGAGTAAGGGGAGTAGGAACATCTGAAGGGTGTTGTTCCAAACAAAATCTAGTTTTTGTCGCAGAGGACACTGGGAAGGTAAAGCATGAACCTATCTTTACCCTCAGCTCTCATGCAATGGACCATGATGAAGAATCCCAGTGTTTTCAGAGGATTATTCTAAAGTAACCTTCCCAGGACTGACAAATCCTTCAGTGAGACAGATGGGATGGGAGTCTGCTCCCAGGAGCTCCCACAAGGCTCAGGCAACACAGTGATCAGCGTGCTACAAATACACTCACTGATCAGTTAAAGCTGAGATAAAACAGCTACTATGACGTTTCTATCAAGTCATTCATAGCCTAGTCACAGAGACTTCTGCATCTCAGCGGGCAAAGTCCCAGACTGCCAGAACAGATCTCCCATCACACCAGCACATCCCTGGTTCAGTGTGAAGGTCACCCACAAATTCAGCTCTCACCCACCCAGCCTTGTTACGTGGCTGTATACTGCTGAGAGCCTTGTTTCTATGCAGCAGTAGGACAGGGCACATGCTACAGTGTTCAACCAGCCTAGAACAGGAAAACCTTCCTAGACCTCACATAATGGATGCAGGACCTTCCTCATGCAGTGCAAGAATGCTGACTGTGGCAGATATGAGGGCAGAAAGTCACACAGTATACCCTGGGACAGCAAGGGGAAAGTCTTGCTTTGATTGCTCTGCCAGCCTTGCAAATTGCTTCAGTTTCCCCTCAATACTCACACCTTCTTGGAAGTGCCCAAAAACAAGTACTCTGGCCTAGCATTGGCTGGATAATGTGGAGCTATTTAAAAATAAGAATTGTAAAAAAATGTATTATGAAGCAATCCCCTGCAGAATAACAGCCACAGGGTTAACTTCCTGTTGTCTGCTCTCATACCCTGCTACTCAGCCTGTTCTTCTTTTTGAGGCAGGGATGTTCTGTCATTCTTCAGCACTGCCCTACCCAGCAAGGAGACCCATTCATGTCATGAGGATATATTCAAGCCCGGCTTCCCTCTTGCTTCTCTAATGCAAACATATTGGGAACTGGCCTTAAGCTAAATCTGAACTCGAGTACACTGGTGTCTACAACAATCTACCCAACAGAGAACAAACTAAATAAAAGAAACACAGAAGGGACAAAAATGGAAAGAAAGTCAAAAGTAAAGCTCCCTTTGCTCTGCCCTTAACACATAAAGTGAGATGCAAGATGTTTGCATAGAAAGATCCTGTTCCTGAGGTCATGAGACTACCATGTTACTCAACAGTGTACCTCCTCCCAGAAGCTCTTTATATATTTCCCCAGACTGAGGAAGAACACCACATTCAGCTAGTGAGCATCCCCCACCAGACACCAACTGAAAGGATCAGAGAGGAGAGGTTTGTTTTGGCCAAAAGACTCATTTCCAAGAGGGATTCAAGCAGCTCTTGGTGGGTGAGAAAGGAGGAGCCTTGAACAAAAGGATCAGACAAAGAGGCTCTGGAAGGGCAGAGCCTGAGGCTCAAGGTGATTTCTGCCAGCAGGGCATTTTGTTGATAAGGCTAACTGAGCTACTCAGTCTGCCAGACATGAGCCTGCAAATGGTAAAGCATTCCCTGTTGGCCCTGTGATAATACCTGTACTATCTAGTTATACAATAAGCCTTAGGTTGTTTTCCTAAACCAGGCAGTGGCTGGAAAAGCTAAAATAAGCTACTGTTGTCTCACACTGCAGTAGAGCAGCCTCACACATAATTTCCTTTTCCCTCCTGATACTTTCCTTCTTCCACTCAGCTGCACAGATGATACTGATGCCATCAATGCAAGATCAGGGCACTCACAGACCAGGGAACAACTTAAAAGAGGTTCAAACTCCATCCACTTTGATCAGGGGAGTGGCTCCACAAGAGCCAAAATAAATGTTTGCCGATAATCCTGTGCCCCTGTTTGCTTGTGTGGCTCCCATTTTATTAGCCTTCCTATGGAAAATTTTACAGCTGGGGTTAGCAGAGTGATAAAATGCACAGATTATATTCTTTACTGTTGTTGATTTGCTTCTCCCCAGCTTAATGCACTTTACCTTGAAAAACCAAGCACTTTGATCCAGGATGCTCTCTTGCGTCTTGCAAAGATTCGTCTCTTTCTACTACTCAACAATCATCAGTTCAGAAAACAACAGCCTGCTCCAGGGCAGGAGGAGAGCAAATCATAATCAGATTTCCCTATTGAATGCATGAGATGTTCTTTACAAGAGCACTCAAATCAAAGATCCTCCTCAATCACTGCACCACTGTACTGACAGCAGTTTACCCCTCCCTCACTGCAATGCTCTACCTGGGGCTCCAACAGGACCCCTCAAGTGTTGAAATGCAAATAAGTAGAGAATCAACACCACTGAAACTTACTGGCATCCTATGATTTGATTTCTTACACCATCATCACTGAAGTAGAAACTTCAGTGTCTACGCAATAGGTTTTGATTCAGCCCCAAATGCAATGCCATAACTTTCATCTTGATCTTGTTCTTTCTCGTTGATTTATTCAAGTTATGCCCCAGCTATTTCTCACTCCGAAAACTAGGAGAGAAGCCAGCAGAAGAAAGGGGTTTGCTTTGCCTTTGTTTTTTCAAGTTCAACCTCCTCAGATTGAAAACTACATTAATCTGCATCACTTAGCTGGAGACACCTTTGTTCTATCTAGATAAAAATCAAAAATGAACCAATTTATTAACTGTGGCACAGCAAAAGCTGAAGAAGCTGTCAGTAACTCTCTAGTCCCAACATGGAATTCCTATTGCTTTGCAGCAGGCTGAAAAGTTACCGTTCAGTCTTTAATGTTGAATTTTATGAATGAAAAACAATTTTGCCTGAGAACTTGTATTTATTATTCATAGCTTGGGTTGCTCCCTAAAAATAGGAAAGCAACATCAAATTCAAGGTCTCCCTGGATGTTAGGGAACTGCAGATCTAGATCAGGAACACACAATACTTTCTGTTTCTAATTCTTCCGTCAGCATAAAAACACAACAAGAACCATGAGAGTTCAAAAAAACATTAGCACCTTGAGTAGGGTGATGAGTATAAACAAACAGGCCTAGAGCCACTACTGCAATGAGCTTTGGTACAAAAGGTGGCAAGCAAACAACACTGCAGGATTTGTTCACCTCCAGGTCACTGCTGCTTGTTCACACAGTCCACTATAGTACTGTCTACAATAGCAAACTGCTCCCACTGGCCACCAAAAAAAAGCAGTGTGAACACAAATCCCAAGTATAGCCAAGCTAAGAAACTTAGACTCAAGTAGTCTCTTAGGTATCTCTGGATTTAGGCACAGTAGAGTATTCTGTGACCAAAAAATTATAATCCCTGTTCATCTGTGATAATGATTCAGGGAAATATTTCTATGTTGGCTTGACTGAAATAACAAGCTTTCTGTGCAGAACTTCACACAACTGATATCACTCTCAGTATTGCGAGATATTTTCTCTACTGGTTTTCTGGGGGTTACCTATCCATTAGGATGAAGTCCCAAACACAGGTGAGACAGAGCTAACAGACAAATATTAAATTTTGAAGATTTTCTCCTTGAAGTCAGGGAATGCAGCCAGATCAAACAAAGCACTTTTATATGGAAAGAGTGGTGGCTAAAGGATGGTTTAAATGGAGGAGCCTTCCAAACACAGACTGGGGCCACACAGCAGAGATGATTGGTAAGACAAAGACTCATTATGATCTATTTGAAAGAAACTCCAAATATATTAAGTTGTACCCACTTGATTTGGGGGCTCCAGCAGCAGAACTGGCTTAAGGAATTCCTCTTTGTGTCAAGACACTGCACTTGTGCTGTAGCTTTATTTACTTATTTTAGGCTCAGAAAATTCTTTTGCCTGGTTCATACCACAAATCCTTCAGCTGGGACGAAGGGTTGAGGTCTCAGAGTGCAGCATTCCTTATATCAAAAGCACCGCTAAGGTTTCTGCATGGCCCCACCACAGGCTGAAGAGCTGTTCAGTTGGCACTACCACACTACCACACTACCAGGCTTTTCCACCACAGCGATTTCAAGATGTTCCTGCCTCCTCTCCTTCCTCAGTAGTAACTACGCCCACAGGAAACACCGTAGAATGAGATGAAAGAGAGGAGGATGGGGAACACCAGGAAATACAGATATAAATCCAAAGAACTTGCCAAAGTAGTACCTCAGAGGGAAGATTAGAAAGCCAGTCTGTTGTATTGCATAAATGATTATATTTTGTACCCCCTAGGGAAAAAAAAAAATGGCACCCATGGTGTTACTGGAATGTCAAACAAAGATAAATTGTTTCCTTAGAGAGGGAAAATGCTGTCTGTATATAAAAGGTCCTGCATATCTCTAAGTACTCTTGAGAGCGTGTTGAAGCAGCTGATATGCCTCAGGAAGTGCACCCTGCTGAGGAAGACCTGCCCCAGTCACACTGGGAGCTGTCACAAACAGTATCCACGGCAGAGCAAAGCACCAAGGCCACTGGAGTTGTGCTCATGTCCATGTCACCTCAACTGTGCACTCTCACTCCCTCCACTGCACCCACACTAGGTCCATTCTCCCCTGCTACCCCCATGTTCACAAACCACACCAATAGAAAGCTGCTCACCTCTGCCTTGTGCTTTCTTCTTGAACTGGCTCTGCCAGGGTCATAGGAGTGCCCTAGCCAGGAGTGGGGAAAAAAGGTGGGAGGGAGGTTAAGAGACACCTAAATTGCTGTGGGACTGCCACTCACATGCAAGACACTCCTGGACCCTACTCAGCTTCCTAGAAACTCAAGTGCAGCAGCAAAAATAAGTCTGTGAATCACATCCTTTAGGGAAACCAAGATTCTCTCCACAGCTGAGACCCTATTCTACTGGCATTCCTAAGGGCAGCTTTTTCCACAGTACTCCAAGCCTCAGTCCCAGGCAAGTTCAGCTGATACCCCCCATGTTGATGAGGAGTCTAGAATGCCATCCTCACATCATCCTGGCTCAGCGGATAGTTGCAGCAGCACCCAGTGCAGAGCCAGAAGGGCTACCTTCCTACTACCATGCTGCCTTGTGCATTAGGTCCTGTGATAATGGGTGTTAATTGATCAGAGTCCGAGAGAATGGGACAATGGCTACCCCCTCACACCAGAAAATTCTGGCCCATTTCCTAAGGAGAAAGATTTACAACAGCGCTACAGGCACTTTCAGTTCAAAATACCTTTTTAATTGTTGCCTTTAATCAACTTTCTATGAAATTTAAATATCAGCATTTGGACACTTGATCTGACCTTTCCAAAGAGGATCTGTCCTGCCCTCCTCGCCCCCCACGAGTAGGTATAGAGCTGCAGCTGATATCCCCCTTTGCAGCTCCGCAGTATCCATCGCTTGGCGAGAAATCTGTTTGTGGGACTCCACGGCTGATGCTGGTAATTAGTAGATGAGGGACACGTCAGTGTAAAGCTGAGACACCCCTCCCTCCCAGGGCCAGCCAGGAGGTGGCACTGTTAAACTGCTGAGCCTTTCCACCAGACTGGATTTTTGTTGGTTTTTTTTTCCTGCCTCCTCCAGTAATCTTTTTTCCTTCCTTGAGGATGGCGATACATCATTGCAAAAATTCGGCTGAAAAAAAAGTAAGAGCTCATTAAACAGACGATGGCTTTAGGATTGCACACGTTTCTCACATCAAACTTTAAAGGGATGGCTAGCTAAGATGGAGAAAGTTTACTCAGTGTAAGATGATGTTATACAACTTTCTCCCTCTAGCAACTGCCGGAACTGTTCTGGTTTAACCCTCTGACACCTTGACCCAACCCATTCAAAGTCCCCTTTTTTAATTTCTTTTAAACAGCCTACACCCTTAACGCACGGCAATGCATAACACCTACCGAGCTCTGACCCGGCAGGCAAACAACAAAAGCGCTTTATCTCGAGGGACTCGTTATCGCCTGACTCCCTCTCCCAGAGCAAACATCAGCGGTGGCTGGGGACAGCCAGCGCTCCTCTGCCCAGTGCTCGGGCTGCCGGACAGTGAACTGCCCTCAGCAGTTTGCACCACGATTTTCTGAGCTGAGGGGACATAGTCTTTCCTGATAGGACTCAACAAGTCCATAATCCCCAGGGAGGAGGCAGCGATGCTGCAAGGTTTTACAGAATGCATCTGTCGGCACTTTCATGTCCCAGCAAGGCCCCAGGGAGCATGGCTCGCTCACTAAAGGGAGGTGACTAAACAAGCTGCTGTAGTTCACAGCAGGGCTTTGACTCTCTGTGAACCTGGAATAAAATTCAAAGTGGAAGAAACATTGCTAAAATGTCCTGAAATTATCTCCACTCACAGTTTGATAATGCAGACACCAATTTTCTTCGTAGACACCTCCTCACTGACAACACTCACTACAGTGCAAAGCCCCATCTTCCAGGAATTGTTGATATTCCTGAAACTATTTAATGGCTTGTGTTTAGGAGAAAGATGACAATGAGAATGTATTTTCTGGATTTTTTACCTCTTAAACTTGTTTAGCAGCAGTGGAAGGAACAGGTGGGAAGTAACTAGTCAGCTGTGAACAGCTAGCTCTCCCTGAGCTGCATCTGGCCGTGGTTGGAGGGAAATCAGTGGTCAGAGGCTCAGCATGGGAACTGCTCACCTATACCAGTTCTACTTTCAGGGCTTCAGCAAGTTCACGAATGAGTGCTGCTCCCTTGAGCAAGGAGGTCCATGACTGTTCAGCCTGCCTTTTTCAAATAACAGCCCGGATGAGTCATAGCAAAGATTGCAGTGTCTGTGTCTTTTTTTAGTGATTTAAAAGTTCTCATGGCCACTTTTTTTCCTCCCTGAAACTTAGCCCTTCTCTACCACAATTGCAGAAACCGCCAGCAAATAAGGCTTTGCCAGCTCTGTGCTCTGGAACAGTAGTGCCCCGATTTCTAGCTGGAGAGGCCACAAGTTCTTCTCACCACGTGAGTACTACACACCTGATCTTTCCTATCACACATAGGTGGAAGAGCTGCCATGTGTACATGCAGTCAGCTCAATGCCTCTCAGAAACACTGCCTTTGCTGCAGGCACTCAGACAAGCCTGTGCTCATGGTGCTTCCCACTGCCAAAGCCATCAGAAGGATGGTCCTGAGCTGGTGGTACCAGAGCAAACCACTTTCCAAGACCTCCTGGGATTCATTAGAGAAGCTACACACAAGCACTAATTTTTCTGGAAACCAAGCCAATTGCCAGCTATCCTGAAGGTCTGGCAGCCTCTCCTCTCCCACAGAGAGAGTTCACACCTGGTCTTCTGATACAGGAAAGACCATCATGAAACACAGATGGGGCTGCAGTGCCTCAGCTGCTGCCTCTGCTAACATCAGCAGTGTAAGAGTAGCCTACTGCCTGCTTTGAAGGGCCTTCCAAACAGGCAACAAGGACCAGGCCATAAGCTTTACAAATTGCCCCACTGGAACCTTACTTGTCAGAGCAAGTCTAAGTGCCTTGAAAATAGAAAGTTTCCAGTTAGACAGTCATCCAGATTTGTAGCAAAGCCACATTCCTAGGACTTTACCATGTGAGGAGATATTTATCACTGAAGTCTTAATGGCTTAAGTATCATCTGTCCATAGTAAGAGATTATTTCAATCTGCATTGACAAGAGAGAGCTTCCTCCTCATAACTAAAGCAACACTAACCCCAGCACAGTACTATTGTTACCCCTTCTGACCTCAGAAGCCAGCCAAAAGCATAGGGACTGGTAAGTTTCCATTACAAGCAGATTTGGTAGCTGAATAAGGTGTTCCCTCTATCCCTTGCAAAGAATGCACAAATTCCTTTTTTCTGCCTCCCCTCACAAACACAGCAGAGATCAAACAAGCAATGTATTTGTCCACATTCTCATGTCACCTTTTGAAATTCATTTAAACTTGGTTTGAAAGCCTCTTCAAACTTTGACAGTGGCCCTGACAGTGCCCTATTCCTGCTGCAGGAATCAAGGACGCTGCCAGATGTGGGCCTCTGATCCTTTCTGTGCCAAAAATTACTGCAGAAGGGACAGCTGAGTACAGCATATACTGCTCCCAAGCCACCTCCAGTAACAGGCTGGTGCACTAGCAAACCTGACAATACCAGGTATTAATAGATCTGCTCATCCCCTGCAGTAGATATATAGACTGTTCATTAACAGCTTCAGCTGCCAACACAAGACTCAGCAGATTTTTTTTTACTGAGAATCACCCTCAGATCACTGTCTGCAGCTGTGCTTCTCCCTCAGGCCAGCATGACCATCCCTGCCATCCCACAGCTAGCAAAAAAAAAAAAAAAAGAAAAGAAAAAAAAAATCAAAAACAAAACCCACACTGTCAGGGGGATGATCACTTTGTAGTCAAGAAGGAGGCACAGAGGAAAGTGGGGAGCTGGGTGGTGTGTTCAGCAGCAGTTGGACATTAGGACAGCCTTTCTCTATCATTAAAAGGGCACCATCATTTTCCCCCTCCTCAAACCCTTCAAAATTGAGAAGACAGTAGCCAGCTGAAGCCCCTGCTGCCCATCATGAGTGTGTGTTTGAGGCAGGAGCTCCAGTATTTCTACCTTCAGGTACCATTAGCTGTTTCCTAGTTCTACTATAAACAGGGAGAGGGTGGGTGAGTGTGAGGATGTGTGCAGATTCTCCATCACCAGTTTCAGTGAGGTTTAGTCTATTTACTGTTTCACCTCTGTTTATTTGTGTCTGCAACAGCCCTTGCTGAAATCGATAGGGAAGAGCACCGACTAAGGTGGGAATTAAAGTCCTTCTCTTTCCAAGCAGCCTTGAAGTATTACTTTCTGCTCTTTAACACTCCTGCATCCTGCAAGGAGGGGCTGAAATGGCCCCTTCTACTCACTTTCACCAAAGTGAAAATGGGGGAAGATGAACATCGTCTGAAAACTGTACTCCAACTTGTGTTTCCTCAAATAAGACCAAGTGATATTTTCAAGAAGTTTAATTCTGTCTTCTTTTGTTGGGATTTTAAGGCTGCTTGCAAAAGCATCATTATTAAATTGAGTTTCTGCTCTTTTTTGGGGGAGTTGCTTGTGACTTGAGAAATACTTGATCTTTTCCCATGAAGGAGAGAAATTAGCTGTATTTCCTTTCAGGTATGGGATGGGATTTCCCCTCCCCACCCAATTCCACCCCCCCTCCCACCGCAGCTTTAGGAATAAAAAATAAACATGGTCTTCTCTGGTTCTGCAGAGATCAAGATATTTTCAAGGCTGAGTACCTTGTGCCCTCAAGACTTGAAAATGAAGAGTACTCACTCTCCTAAACACTTGGGCACTAAAAGTACTTACTGCATTAGTTTCCTCATTACCAGGATGCCTTTCAGGCTGGTCAAAACCTCTGTGTTAAGATTTTATAATAAGGACTTGTTTAGTGCATCCTAACAAAAAGGGGAACTCCCTCTTCTTTTTTCCTACGTTACAAAACATTTTAAAAAAATCTTAATCGTGCTTACTCTCATATTGCACTAACAGCTGACACAGAAGACCCTGAACTATTTTGCCAGTTGATTGAGGTCAGTAAAGGAATAAAAAAGCAAGCCACATGATGAAGAGTCTGTTAGATACCCAGATGATTTCCATCTTAAGTGCCAGTGTTGCTAATAAAAACACAAAAGTGATAGTCCCATGAATACTCCCTGAAGTAATGTTCAATATTCCAGAGCTTGAACTCCATGACAGAGTAATTATTAGCTCTGTTTTGTTTCCAGGGGAAGCTGAGGCCAGTAGCACAGCTGGGAATCTCCTACACTTCCAGATTGCCAGCCCAGCATCCCCACTAGAAACTAACTGTCCCTTTCCTGTTTCTAGCATACCACTGGATCCTCAAGCAAGAGGCTGCCCCAAAAGAAACCAAGGAGCCAGCTCATGACTCACCTGCTCCCAGCCTAGTTTCATCCCTCTCCCTCCTCCAGCAGGGAAGGAGACAGGCTGTGCCAGCTCCCCACCCGCACAGGCTGGGGCAATGCGAGACCTCAAAGCTGTGTGAGGGCACAGGCCTGATCCAACTGAAGCCCAGGTGAGCCGCAGGCACATTGTCAGGGGGCTCTGCCAGCAAACACCAGTGTCTTTCCCAATCGCTGCTGAAGCGGACAGCACCAGGTGTGCTGCCTAACCAGACCGGGTGTGGCTCTTATCCATTGTAGCCAGTCTCTGAGATCCTTCACCTTGAGTCAGCCACTGGCAGGGCTCCCAGGGAGGCAGTCTGCTTTGCATCTTCCATCGCAGGGCAGCCTTGGCAGTAGGGAGAAGATGGACCCGCAGTGGTACATCTCTGTTCTAGGACAGCATTAAACATCTTTTCTGCTAATATGCACTTCTATAGGGAGGAATAAACAGTGTCTAGAAGCAATTGAATCAAAACAGGATTTGAACTGTTTGGATAAACACACACAAACCCATATGAATGCACTTATGTGAGCTGACAACCGGTTTTTATCTGGTTAGCGCTCATCAATTAATTACAGACTAGCATGTCCAAAACCATGGTTTCCCTGTGATTTAGTCAAGTCAATTTTCCAAACCAATTTTAACTAATCCAGTCACAACTGAATATGTAGAAACATATTTCATGATCTGGGACGCCAGAGTACAGTCAGGACACTCAGGCACACAGTGCACATAAATGAAGCCCTTCCAAACCCATTATAGAAACTTGCTGGGAGTTCTTACACTATTCATGCCCACCCAGCCCTCCTGCAGGGACTGCTGTACTCCCCAGTGATGCTGGAAGAAAGAGGTACATGCCTGAGTCTTATTTGCTTTAGGTTAGAAAGGGGTAGTTTAAGCTGCTGAGGAAGGTTTGTGTTCAGACCCCAGCCTGCAAAAGGAAGGTAACAGACAGCTGAGGAGCAGTAGCATCTTAAACAACTGCAGCTGTTTCCCCAGTGAACGTGATTCAGAGCCACAGTTTTCAAGAGCTGAAGCTCAGAACATAGCAACAATTCTTGCAAAATATTTTGCTGCCTTTTTTTTTTTTCTTCTCCCCCACACTGCTTTTTAACCTCTTGGTGCCTATGCTGAGTCCCTCCCAAAAATAGGTTTCAGGGTGGAACATACTTGCCACTTGATCCATGACTTGCTAAATTTAGCCAAACACAGACTGCCTGTATAAGATGGTTCTCTTGAAATGTCAGTAGCCACACGTAAAGTTGCCAATGTCATCCAGGAAGTGGGACACCACGGCAGTTATATTTTTTACTTAAAATAATAATAAAAAGAAACTTTTATACTCTGTGGAGATGCAACTATAAATTTGATTCCAAAAAGTAGAGAGAGTAAAGAAAGGACAGACTTCAGCAAAGCAGCACTTGAGCCAGAGGGTGGTTGGACACTGGAACAGGCTCCCCCAGGGAAGTGGTCACAGCACCAAGCCTGACAGAGTTCAAGAACTGTTTGAACAGTACTCTCAGGCACATGATATGATCCTTGGGGCTGTCCTGTGGAAGGAGTTGGACTTGATGGTCTTTGTATGTCACTTCCAACTCAGGATATTCTACCATTCAGCTGAGTAACCTGGGGCAACCCCTAAGGCAAGTGAGAGCCGAATGAACCCCATTACCTCCAGTTTGCAAATATCCCCCGCCTCCACAGACAAACCTGCCTAGGCTCTGTTAGGACTTATAGCTTAGAAGTGACCCCAGTTGTAAATAAGATCCTCTCTATCAGCATGTGAGACTGGTCATCTGCTATATGTCCAGGCACTTGAACCACTTGCTGGGAGCTCAGCTAAACTGAGCTAAGCTAAGCTAAGCTAAGGGGAGGAGGCATCTAAACGTGGGTGCAATTAAGAGCCTGTTAGCATGCAAAATCATGGTGATTCCTACCCAAAGTCTACAGCAAAGCTAAGCAGAAGCAGAGCTTGGCTGGCCCAGGGCTATTGAGGTTCTCATCCCAGGATGTGAAAAAAAGGAGGGGTCCAAAACCTGGAAGAGGTTAGGAATCATCTCTGGATGTAGGATGCTGAGAGGAAGCTGGGATATAAGTACACTGGGCTCAAGAACTGTCTTGTTGTGTTGGCAGAGATGATGTCTCATGGCTGACTGATACATCAGTCAGTACAATGTGATATTGCACCCTCCTGGTAAACACAGTCCCCAGCTTTAAAGATGCCTTTGTGGAATGACCTGTTGCATCTCAAGTTTAGCTAACTGTCTGGGCAACATAGAGCTATTTTCAAGGCAAAGATGCCTGAACTTATCCTTTCAGAGACTGAGGCAAAGGAATTATTAACTGTGAAAAAAATGTGTGCATATGGAGAAATAGAGTTGTTATTCAATATCATGCAACATTTTTCCATTTGAAAAGCTGCCTGCCTTTTCAGATAGCTAAGCCTCTGGTTGTGATGGGATGGTTGTGGGAAGGGAAAATGTTTTGGACAGCTGTGGGACAAGAAGGTGTTCACTACGTGACCAGTGGTAAGATGTTCCAGTGTTTTGTCATCAGTATTTTGTAGAATTCTCCATAAACTAAACTGTTGACCCACTTGCCCAAAGTCATGGGTGATTATCTTCGAATCCAATGTAAATTTGCAAGATGTGGGTGTCACTGATACTGGGACAGTGTAACTGGCACCCTTTCTGGCCTTCAGTGATGTGTAAAATATTCCTAACTATGTGCAGATACTATGATTATAGCAGGAAAAAGGGGAAGATGCATCATTAAAACTGGTGGGTGGAGCCACTAGCATCAAAATTGTGCTGATTCACCTTCCCCATATTTTACATTTTGAACTTAAGCTCTTTTCCTTCCCCACTAGATATCTCCAAGGTCAACTGAAGGTCCAGCAGGTGTATAGTTACATAGTCCCCAAGTCAGCAACATAAAACCATCCATCTTTTTTTTTCAGTTTGTTTCGAACTTTTGAGTCCTGATGACTGTGGTACAAATCAGAAAACTCCACAGAGTTCCTTGGAGGTGTTCACCAGCATAAAAGCTGCAAGCTAAAAGGGAAGCAGGACCTTTATTCTTAATTAATTCTTATTTAACTCAACTATCTAGCAATCAGTTGGATAAAAATCTCTCTTTGTTTAACATTCAACAGCTGCTGCTCCATCCATTAATGCCTGCATAAGCTACTAATCTGGGTTCCCCAAGGAAGACCTCCAGCAAGAAAAATCTGAAAGAAATATCAGATCTTAAAAACTGTGAGTCTTTTTTCTGTAAGATGTGGGAGGGAAGGAGGGAGGGAGGGACAGAGCAGACAGTTCAGAAACACTTTCCAAAACTTTCAGAGGTTTTGCACAGTTGCACACTCTCTTTAGATTCAGAGTTCCTTTCTGGGAGCTTCCACTTTTCACAGCAAACTGCAGCAGCAAGTTGCATGAATGCATAAACCCCATAACCAACATGAAGAGGGTAAGCCCAGCAGGGAAATGTAGGGCATAGTCTGAGCAGATACTGCTCAGATTTGTACACCTGCAAACTTCCAGTCACAAGAAACAGACCTGAAGCATCATCCTACACCAAAGTTCCCCTGGATGCTAATGGTTTCAGAACTTGAGGCAAAGCCTTTGACTGCAAAGGCTCCTTCATTTGTGGTGTTAATATCCCTGTCTGTTAAGAAGACAGAGAACTGCTGAAGTCATAGTGGCATCAGTCAGGTTACATTACTGTCTTGGTCAACAGTGGGGTAAAAGTATCATCATGTAGTCCAGTGCAAATGTTATCCCCATTAGGCTCGTGCCAAGTGATTTGCTAGTTCAGCTAATCTGAATTGGCTGTGGGTACCCGAATGCCAAATAAGCACTTTCTCCTCTTTAATTATAGTCTTTATGTTTCATGATTTAGGTTGCTTCTGTCATTGTTAGTAAGAGAGGATGGGGTTGCATAACAGTGTGTAACACGATACAGCTGCAGATGGGGCTGCTCAACCATTGCAAGCCCAAATAGAGAACAGCTTCTTCTGTTAACCAACAGCTGAACAACAGCAGGAAAATCTCATCCACCCCTTTTCCACTGGTAGGGGAAAGGGAAGGCCTATGGGCTGTCCCTTTGCTCTGTTTATATCCAGCTCATTGCAGCCACCAGCATACCAGTGAGGTTCAACAAAATTCTCTCTGGTGAGTTTTGCCTAGAAGAGGAAGTCAAACTGGTTCTGTATGGAGTGTTGCTTTTGGTGAGAGTGATGGCATGTTTCTTTGAAGAAAACAAGAAAGTCACTCCAACGATTTCACTTTTCATCCGTGAAGTGTCAAACCTAGTAGATCTCCTTCAGCCAAAAATTCAACTGGTGTCAGCAGGACTGTTTATCTGTTTTGTTCTGGTTTTTGTTTTGTTTTGTTTTGTTTTAAACAAGGCCTATAGGATCCTGTCCGACAACTCTTCAGCCATCATACTTGGGTCCAGGATTAGTCTGTACTTGACTGGATCCTCATTCTTCGGAGGAAATTTTGTAGAAAGAAGGGACAATGTTGCTTTACGTGCTTCTGTGGCCTACAGGAGAATCTGAGATCAGAGCCTGGGACCAAATTTTTTTCTTGCATTCTTCAATGTAGTTCCTCTGAAGTCACTGTGACCAGATAAGCTATGGAGCATAGCACAACCTTATGTGGACACTTGGACTAAGCAACTTATTTTTAGCTCAGAGTTCTACCTTAAGGGTTGACAGTTTTAACAATCCATATTAGGCCTTGGTAGTACCTGTGAAAATTTCCCTACATAAGATGCTATGCTTGGGTGGTACAATATTAAACTAAATGAGTTCAAAATCATACGACCACTTTAGAGTGTTGCAGACATGTGTGGATGTTCAGGCTAGTTTGTACAGCACCTTGCATCCTAGTGTTTTAGCAGAAGAAGCTGCACAGATGTCGCCATTTTTAAAATCAGTGTAACTTCTGAGGTAAAAACTACACTGCAACTTACTGGTTTCACTGTTCTACCCAAAACAGAAATTTTAAGTATGTTCACTGTGATTCTGGAGTATGAGGTGTAGGATTTATCAAATGAAATGAACAGCTGCACATGTTCTTTACTGCACAGACTGAGGAATTTAGAAGCTGCTGAGTGCTACTCGATATAGAAAGACCACCTGAAAACCCCAGGGGTGCAAATGCTCAGCAACAGAGATGTGACCTAGAAATCCTTTTAACACATGGCTCCTAGCTGGGTGTGTTGCACTGACCTATAATGGCAGCTTAGAAAAAGCAACCTGTCTAACAGAGCAGTTTTTTAATTTGGTACATGCCCAAACCTGATCCAAGCACATCCCATAGCGCTTTGGCTACCAAGTGTGGATTGCTATTAAACAGACTGCTGCCTACATTAGTCAGGAACATTGCTTACTAAGTATGTTCAGACTTCTGGTTGTCTTGCACCCGCCTATTATCTGATCTTAAAAAGCTACCCAGCATTCCCCTGCCCATGAAGGCATTGCAGATGGCTACGTGTCAGAATTGCAGCTCTCTGCAGATCAGGTTGGTCTGCAGCACATCATTCGCAGTTTGAGGAGCGACAGAGGAGAGACAGAGAGCACAAAAAAGGCATCTAAACCACAGCCAGCTAAACATGACTTCTATGCCAGTTCAATTTCCTTGGGACTTTCCCAGCATTTTTACCCCAACTGTTTGCAGCAGTGTTAAGATTCAAGATTTTTTTTCTGGCCCAGGCTTCCTAATAGTTCTTCAGCCTGGCTGCAAAACTATAAAAACAAGGATGAAATTCTGGCCCATGTAAATCATGGCAAAACTCCCACTGATCTAAATGAAGCCAGGCTTTCACCCCCACCTTCCAAAATGTACAAACCCAGATTTAAAATATATTTTATAAATAGAGCACTAAAACTGTTCTTTCCAGGCTGAGTAGAAGAGAGAACATCAAAGACTGCAGCCTTGTTGATCTCATTAAATTTTCACTGAGACTGGGTAACTGTGATGGAACAACGGTTGTGATCCTGTGCTCTCATTGAGATTGTTATCAAAATTAGCAAAGTAGTTAAGCCAAAAGAGAGAGAAAGCGGTGAACAAAGTCAGGCCCCAGCCCCTGGAACTTTCCTCCAAATGTTTTCAGAGTTCTTGTTTGTCTGCTTAACTGCAATTCATCTTTCGTTCTCCCCAGCTGCTTATGGACTCCAGTCCTCAGTAGGATGCTAGATTCTTTGGCAAAGAGATGCAGGCTGTGTCAGTACCATTCTTCATACTCCGCTGATCATCAACTCATCTGCAAAATTCCTTCCAGATATTTTACTGCTTCCTTTGTGCTGCTCCAATACAACAGTGTACCTCCAGTCAGTCTTAAAGATTTTGGTTTTGGGGAGAAAACCAGAAGAACTCCATAACACTCGATGAGCACCAGGCTTTTCAGGGAGCCCATGCTGGTTCAGGAAATGCTCCCGAGGGAACAACATGCTGTACCTTGCCCTCTGATAAGCTGCAACAAGCCATTCAGCAGGGAACTGCATAGTCCCACTTCCCAAGAAATGTAATCCCTCTAAGTCAACAAGGCAGGCAGGGCAGCGATAATTTTCTCAGAACAGAGCAGACATTATTATATGTCTGGTAGTGAACTAACAGAAGTTGTCACTATGTGTCTTCGTTACCACAGTAAAGCGTTTCACAAATAGAGCTGTCTGAACTCCCTCCAAGTGTTTGGCAAGCACAGAGCAGTGTCTCTCTGACCAGGTCTCCTGTGGTCTGCAGAAAGGTGATGGAGTTCAAGGGCTACACCGTTGCTATTTTTTGTCCACCCTCTAAATCCCATCTAAAGTTGTTAGGAAATGCAAGCACTTCCATAACAGGAATCGAAGCAGTATGGGATGTGGCAGAAGCAAGGAGCAAAAGATGGAGTTTGCACTGAGTACAGGGAAGAAGCATATTACACCACGAAGAGTAATGAAGAGATCTCTCCACACTTTCTCTCCACAGATTTGTCCCATGCTATGAAAACACTAGAAAAAGCTCTGAACTAAGCAGATTTCTTTCACCGAGTGCAAAAAACCCCGTGCTGTCCCAAAGCTCTCAGGGAAAGACAGCCATTAGAGGGCAGCAGGTATCTAACACATGCATTGATGGATCCCTTTCTGATACATGATGTCCCAGCCAGCAGAATTCACTGGGCGAAACAAGAGAAGAGGTATTTAACAAAAAAAAAAAAAAAAAAAAAAAAAAAGCCACCAAGAACAAAACAAAAGAAAACAAAAAAGTTCTCCTTAAAGAAGCACCATTAGCCAAATACCTACCCACAGCCAGGACAGCCACATACCATCCTATGCCAGGAATAAAATGTAATGTCTCATCCTGAATGAGCCATCTGCCATCCTACCCAACTATTATCCTGGAAATATAAGAAAGAATTACATTTCTGGCAAACATCCTGACTTAACAGCTGAATGGAAGTCTGAAGTGAAATATTCATCCCATGGGCTGCCCTCAGCCTCCAGCAATGAAAATAGAAAGGGGGAGGAGGGGGAAAGCCCCGAAACATGTGAGCTGGGATACTTGTGACAGCAACATTATTTTGTTTTGTAAGCAGCAATAAAAGCTGAACCTGCCAGATAGGTATGGTCTCGATTGCTTTATGTCACCTGGTCCTCAGATGAATGGCCTGGCCACTGAAGGTGGGGTGTGCTCAGAGCACTGTGTCAGCAGAGCACTTCAAGAGCAAGCAGCAGCAGCATCTTGGGGAGGAGAGGCAGGGCTCCTGCCCTGGCTGAGCACACTTGGGCAAGAGGCACAGTTTCACTGGCAGGTCCTCTCCATCCCACTGATCCAAAGGTAAAGTCTTTCATCAAGCTATACATCGTGTGGTGGAAATAAAACTGGATTGGCAAGCTAGCAGCAACTCAGCTCCCATCACTGAGAGCAGCTCACTCATCTTGCGTTGCCAACACTGAGGCAGCGAGAGTTTAAGCCCAAGTCAGAGATTTGAAGCACAACATGATGTGAGTGATTTCAAGAGAGAGACACACCCAGAGAGCTTCTCAGCCATGGGCTAACTCCAGCAGCCAACCACGCACTGTGCCAGGAACAAAATGTCTGCAGGCTCCTGGGGACACCCTGTGCTGCTGCAGCTCTGCCCTGGGGAGCAAACTGCACTCCCAGCCCTGGCTCCAAAGCCAGCAACAGGATGGAACAACTGCCTCCTTCCATACCCCAAGACTACTCCAGCTCTGACAGGGGAAACTTCTCACCTGACCATGAAACAAAATGGGTGCTCCATCTCGATGGCACTTTCCTTCTCCCCAGAAAGGCAAACTGAGGCTACTATGGCTGCTGCAATGTACAGGCTGGTGAAAGCCCTGCATGGAAATCAGGAGAGCCCTGCACTGCTAACACTCCTGGCAGTGGGACCAACATAGCTGGTGGAGGCCTGTCCCCTGGATAGCAGTGCCAGCCCGAGGCATCTCCTGTAGGGTAGGCAGGGTAGGGCTGTGGAGAGCTGAGATCGGCCCTGCTGCCACGTGGTTTGGGCACGGGCTGTTGTAGCCTTGAGGGCTGACATGGGATCCCAGGCCATGAGGGAGCCCTGAGCAGCCAGGCAGGGACATCAGGGCTGGTGCCACCCTCAGGGTCTGAGTAGGTGGGAGCTCTGGATCTGCTGGGCCACCTCTCCAGCACACCATCAAACAGGCTTGGGCAGATGTCTCCTGTGAGCCTTGGCAAGCCCATGGCTGCTGTGCCCAGCCTGCGTGCACAGGCAGTGACAGCCACACAGCCTTCCTGTGGGCTACCCGAACCCCCTGCCCTCAGCCTGCCAGCAGCAATGCCTGACATTGACCTAACTCCCCATCTCGCTTTCTGCATGCCAGGTTTATGATGGCCATTTGCTTTTGTGTCAGCATTGTCCTTTAACTGAAATAGCTTCTCTTCCTCCTTAGCATTAACCTCCAGGATGTATTTATAGAGACCGATCATATCCCTATCTCAGCCTTCATGGTACTGGTCTAAATAAGCCAAGCTCTTTTAGTCTTACTTTTATAACCTCAGCTCTCCAACACACTAATCCTCCCACTGCCTTTCTTTGCACCTGTTCCAGCATGAATCAATCTTTTTGAACATGAATGACCATAACTGCCCCGCATTGTACAGATGGCATGTCACATTGCTTTCTACATCAGAATTAGTATTTCCCTCTCTTGAGCACTGGCGCTTTTCATCAGGCAGCCCAGGACCTCACTGCCTCTTCCCTTTTGGATGCAGAGTTATCTTGAATAACAAACTAAGTTCTGAGAGGACCATGATACACTGGGGTGAAATACCACTGGGTAACAGTGATATGAAGAAGCACATGATATAAACCCAGGAGCATCATATTTTAATAACTAGACAAAATATTTAGGAGCAATACTGTGGACAAGACTTTTTAATATTCAGGAGATGGAAAAAAACAAAACTTTTTTCTGTGACAATCTTACACTTAGAAAACCTATCAAGTTTAATACGGAGAAAAACATTGTGAAAGGGCTGTGTGGAAAAGGACTGTCATGAAAACCATTCACAGGCAGTAAAACTATCTTTACAACAGAAGAGCAAACTGAGTAAAATGGGTGCTATAAAGAGGAAACGATGACCAGCGTCCCACAAGTCCTTTGCAGCATCTCTGAGTGACTGCTTTACTGTTCCCATGAGGCTGCTGTGCTTCTTTATCTCCCAACATCCCTTTTAACACCCATGACTATCCCAGTATTTCCATCTTTAATCTTTCCACACTCCGATTGGAAACTGTAGAAAACTACAGTTTTTATTCTGTATGTGCAGGATTCTGAAAATCCATTACTTAGATAATTACTTACTCCAGGGCTTTTGTGCACTCCAGTCTTCTGTGGTGACCAGCTAGGGATCCCAGTCACAGCCCAGATACATCACACTGGAGCTCATATCACATCTGACCACACAGCTCCGTTCCTTTCTGAGCCCCCCAAACACCAGATGCTTGCACTGATAAAGGAGGATGACCGTTCCATGTGCGTTCAGCTACTGTCTTTATACTACCCATGAGGATGTTTCAAAGGGCTGGAAAAGTCATATACTCTGTTCTGTAGTGGTGCTGGGAAGGAGATGGGACAAAGGAAGTTCTGGCCAGATTGCTGGAGACCTCCCTGCACCAGGGAATGGTCTTAGTGCCACCAAAAACATTTAAAGGTAAAGTGAAAAGCCACAAATCTTCAGGCTCTTCAACTGAATCATCAACCCATGTGTTTCGCTTCTCCTGTTTGTTTTCCGTGCTAGATATATGTTTGAGGAAGGTGCAGATGCTTTGTTTACAGAAGGTTACCCCGGGGAGCAGGCACTGACCTCCAGAGGCCACTCTGGTTCCCCCCGTCCTGCCATGTGGCCATCTGTGCCCAACCCGCTCTGCTGCTGGGCACTAGGGGCCACTCTCATTGCTGCTGAACGCAGGCAGCAGCTGTATCTTGTCACTGTCCTCCTCTACCGCCCCTGCCTACTGCCCTGCTCGGTGAAGCTTAGCTGGGAACCGGAGGGGAGAGCTAGGAGGGAGGCAGAGACTACTGGCAGGGATGAGGAGTGGGGCTGGTTCTTGGCTGGTGAAGAAGGGGGGGAATGGGGGAGAGGAAGGGGGGGAAGGAGATGAGCTGAGACTGGGAGAGGAAGAAGAATAACATGCTGCTGCAAGTCCTTCCCCCACGGAGTCTGAAGGGAAGAAAGCTGATTGCTGACAGAGAAGATTAGGAGGCCCTCCCTTGCCCATGCCAGCCCATCCCTGTGAAAAGCTGCCACTTGGGTCCTGCCCTGGGACTTGTGGCAGAGCACAGAGCTGGACCAGAGCATGGGAACAGAGGGACCTCCAGCTTGCTTGAACAAAGATAGGGCACAAGCTTTATACGCCCAGGTTTCATCTTCCCCCAAATTCCAGGCTGGAGGTAGGACCCCTTCAGCCACGCATCATTCCACATCTTCCTCAGAGAGGAAAGACCTATAAGGGGCAGAAGAGGAGGAAGGTGCCAGGGAAGGCAGAGAGCAAGTGAGGTCAAGATGGACCCTTGCCCCTGGAGAATCCCAGCAGACAATTCTGAGATGCTCTCCCCTTAATATAGCACCATCTGCCCAGCTATTTTCTCCTCTGGCTCACACACAGGGATCTCCACATTACGATCAGTGTTTCTGGCATACTTGAGCCGGCTGCAGCCAAGCAGGGGCAGGCAGAGAGCAAGCACAGCAGGGGTACAGCAACGAGCCCTTCAGCCCCATCTCACAGACAGCCAGTTCTCCAGGTCCCTGAACTGATTTTTGCTGAAGGCTATGCTGCTCCCTCTTCCTGCTTTGACCTGCACTGACTAGATCATGTGCTGCCTTGCAACAGTTTCAGAGCAGCCTGGTCCCTTGGGAGCCTGACTCCATGTAACAGGGGCTGGTATGCTGGATAGAGTGACAGGTACACTTGGGCACTGATCTGAGAAACAGTTCGGCAGGTCTCATGATTTTGTCACAAGTCACGTTATTCCATATTTTTTCACCACACCTCAGACATGAAAGCTTCATCCTTCAGCACAAACCTCACCTTGCATAAGAAGCCTGTAAGAAGAATAACGCTTTTGTATTTTGCTGCTTATTTATTTCTCTGAGCCTTGCAGTTTGGAAGTTAAATTAATTTTTCTCTGATTCGGGATGGTGGTAGAAGAAATTTTAAAAGACAACACATCTGTTTTCTGAGGGTGTGCTTGCCTACATCTTTATCAGCTTTTTGATTTTTTTTTTTTATCTACACAGTCTTTGTGGTCTCTGATGCAGAACCAGGGCTTTACCTGTTTCTGTGTTTACCCTGCATCTCACAAAGTTTGAGTTGCCATGCAAATAATAATTCCAACCATTTCTATGGCTGAGGAAAAGCCTTATTTTATTTTTTCCCTCAAATGGGTGTGACACAGGGACAGACTGGGAAAAGTTTGCAAAACATTTTGTACTGTATGCTGATTGCTCCAGCTTTTAGACCGAGTAAAGGCTCCCGACAAGAGAGGGAATTTGCCAGGGAAGATCCAGCAAGGACCAGTGACTTGTCTGGCACAGTGGAGGCCTGTGCTTTCCCTGGAAAGATAGCATGATATCCATCTCTGTACCCTGAAACCAAACCCAATGATAAATTTCCTTTTGTATGAAGCAATCCTACAGCACAAATCAAGATCAATTGACATCCTCGTACCTTCCACAGCTCCACAAATGGTTGGTACAGCACAAGTGGGGCCTGTTCGCTAGTGGTGAAGTAGCTAAGAGCAAACCTTGGATTACTGTGGTCTGTAGTAATATATCACTTTCCATAAAAAGAAAAGAACATTGCGCTCTGTTTCCCAACACTGCTTCACCCCAGCTCATCAGTTGCCCAGCAATCACTCTCCTCTCCCAACACTTGCATAGCAGACGGAGCGGCTTTTAATCCTGCAGAAGTTCTACTGTGCTGAACTAAAGCAAAAAGAGCAGGGAGAAGCAGCTGGGTGCAAGGGGAGGAGTTTCTGACAAGAGAAAAAAAATTCAGTACTAAGGGAGTTTCCAGGTTAACAGAAGTCTAAAGGCCATTCTGTCCTTTTCAGCGGATCCAAAGTTCTTAGCTGCAACAGAGGGAGGGAGAATATCTGATGGAGGGAGTGGACTCCTGTCTTCTCAGACTAACTTCATCTCTCACTGAACACTGAAAGGTGCTGTTGAGTTACTGTTCTCTTTCAGTTACAGTAGCTTATTAAGGCACATATGTTATGTTCTCATGTTGTGAAACCTGTCATTTCGCAAACTGGCTGAAGTTTTCAGTCATTTTGCAAAATGCCAGGAGATAACAGGTATGCACCTGAAATCCTCACCCGCTGGCTATTGCTAACTCCCTAACTCAAGGAGAGATGCAAAACTGTTCTTATGTTCACTTCTACAATCAGGCAATATTTTGTAATTATTTTTAAAGCCAGTCAGCAACACTCATCCCTTGACAAAGCTAACTAGCATTTTCACAACTGAGCATGGTAACATCAGCCATTACATTTCAGTTTTGTCCATAATATCTGCCTCTGATTCCCAGTGCTCTGGTCCACCACAACTCCATCATCCAAGCCTCCCTCAAATCAACATTGATTTACATTACCTGAGTCAATAATAGCAGTTTCTTTCCATTTACCAAAAAAAAATTGAAGACAGGGTCACAGAGTTAGAAAAAGCATTTTGAGTGGCCCAAGCACAAGGAACTAAATGCTGCAAGAAATACATCAATTCCCAAATTCAGGCTGGTGACAACACCATCCTGGTACACGTTCTGCAGAGGAGGATCGGGGTCATATGCTGAATGTCAGTCAACAGTGCAACACAGTTAGGAAAAAAGGCAAACAACGGGCTGGATGTATAAACAGAAGAAAAACCCTCTGGACAAGTGAAGTAATCCTTCTACCCAGGACCATCTAGGTTGGAGGTGGACTGCTCTCTGGTTTTGGAGACAAAAGTTCAGTACCAACCAACTGGAAAGAGTCCAAAAGAGAGGTGTGAGATAGACAAGAGGTCTAGAAAATATGATCAGTGACGAAGGACCAGACGAACTCTGTCTGCCTGAGAACATCCCAGTCAATACAAAGTTGATGCAAGCACAGTTGCCCACAAACTAATCTCTTTCTGTAGTGCACCAGGATAGCCAGGATGCCAGCTTTAGTACAAATAGTGCAATGGCAATGCCAGGCAGCTTGCAAATAACTCCAACTTTCCATCACTTAGTACAGTGATGGAGAAGAGAAATTAGGCAGTGAAGAAAAATGTCTGCAATTCCTATCCCCAAAAGATTAAATTTTTAGTCATTTTGTTAGTAAAACATGTTACAAAGTCAAAAAAAAAATACCCTGCAGTCATTCCATGAAATTATTTTATAGGATGAGTAACTCCCATATGAAAATATTTTTTAAAATTATTCTAACCAATTGGACCACATTGTCATAATACCTGGACAGCATGCAATCTCAGAGCCCTACAGAGACTACCAAGGGCTGCTTACTTCTTTTGCAAAAGGGCAGAAGGCTCCAAAAGATGGTTTAATCGATTTAACCACAGAAACCACAGAAGTCTTTGGCTGAACCAGTATCCAAAATGAAATCCTGTAAGTTCAAGCCCACAGCCCCCTCTGTGCACTCTCTACCTTTCATGCTGTTTTTGTTCCTGGACACCCATTAGCACAAGTAGAACTAGAATTGTAACTATACATTGCCCAGCACGTAAACTACCTGAATTGTATGGGAAGTAACACAGCTTACTCCTCTAAAATAGGACTAAGCCTAGTCACTTTTGATCTTGCAGGGAAATTCAGATACAGAATCCAGGCTGATGGCTGAAATCACCTCCTAACCCAGCTCCTGCAAGGAGTCCACACAGTCTGCATCAAATCAAAAAAGCCTTTTCTCTTTGCTGACATGTACACAGAAACTGAGTATGCAACTATCAAGAAATATCAAGAAAAACATATCTGGTTATCACAGTCCTAGTTGTACAAGGTAGAAAAGGCCTGGCTGCTTTCTGTTCAAACCGTTGTGTGGCTCAAGGCCTGTGTGTACACAGCTTTCCTCTCCTCCATCTCTGCGTTCACCCAAGCACGCATTTCCCTGGAAGGGCGCTGCCTGGAACTCTTTGTAGTTGTTTTCTGACTACCACAAGCAGCCTCTCCTATACAAAACAAGATATGACTGGAGTCAGACTGTTCCTAGCACCTCTCCTCTGCTGCCAGCTGGACCCTCTGATTAGAACTGCTTCTACATGGCTGCTGGCTGCCTGGTGGTACCCAGGTTGGGTGTCTGAGGTGGCAGGGACATGTGTAGCTGCAGCAGCACAGGGCAGCAAGGGCTGCCAAACCCCTTCTGGCAAGTCAGGTGAATGCCCTGGCAGCAAGTCCTCACCCCAGCACTGGGCTGCCCTGGTGTGCTGGCAGGTGAACCTGTTCTGGGAAGGAGGAAGTTAACTCCGCTTCCTCCGAACAGCCTGCAGGGTAGATTGATTGCAGTGCAAACACATCCCAAATTTCTAAGCCTGACGGTCAGCCTCAGGACTCAGCACTGATGCATCCCCAGAGAAATCTGAAAAAATAACTCATTCCATAAAAGTAGCCTATGGGCGTTAACTTCCCAAAGGCTTTTTCCTCTAGTTTATGCTGACAAATGCAAAGACTCTTCCCCCTCAGCTATCGCAACGGTCTCGTGCTGTCGGGACCCTCGGCTGCTGAGGTGCAGATTTACAGCACTGGCTTTTGCACAGTATAATGCTGAGCCTCGGGGATCAAGGGTTATGACATTTTTATGGCCTCTCTTCTCCCCCCTCATATGAACATGAAGCAACCGTAAGGAAAAACATCTGGTTTCACTTTTCTTTTCTCCACCACTGTTCCCATCTGACAAAACCTTAAAAACTTGCCAGTGCTCTAGCAAGCTGTGTGTGCCAGCAGCCTGCAAGGAGCCAAGGCTTTTTTGGTGTCATCACAAGCGGGAGTACACTCGTCTGGAAGGACCAGCTCCATCGTTGCTAGAAGGCAAGACTACCCCGATCTCATCCCACTGACAGATGCACTGGCAGCCCTCCTCCATTGCTAGAGCAGGCTGAAGAGTTGCTAAAAGACTGTTCTTCCATCTTGATCTCATTATAGGCTGCATCTCCAGGGGGAAACAGGGGCCGCTGTGGGGAACATTGTGAGACAAGTCAACCTTTGCTGTGGACAGGGAAAACAAGCTGCAAGGAGAAGTCCTGCCTCACCTCAGAGTCTTCAGAGGGGTTCTTCTGGGGTGACAAAACAGGCTTGCTCTATTTCTGAACAGTGGTGTGCAGAGTAAGACTTGTGCCTTCCTCTGTGATCAGGGCTAGTCTGGATGAGCCCAAAAATCCAGGTGAAGGTCCCTGACTTGCAGGAACTACCTACACAGCTCCCAGGTCCAGGTGGGACCCACACTGACAGTCAGGAGAAAAAGTATAGAAGACTACTGAGGCCAGTCTGGCAAAGGTGGCCAAGTGCCTCTTTCCACAGCTGGAGACCAAGAAACAGCATAGTCTGTTCCCTTACATTATCTTATTTATCCAAGGAAAGACAAAATTAAAATATTTCCAGGAATCTGAAAGCATTTCTCCCTTATCTATAAGAGAGGAAGGCATCTATGCAACAGCCAAAGTAGCAGCTCTGGAAAACCTCCAGAAATAATCTCTTCTCAGGATCCCCCATTTTCAAACCCCAGAGGAAACCGGGTGGACTGTTCGGACACATCTTACAAAGGAGGGACAAATGCTGAGTGCTCCTCCAGGGACGTGCTGTTGACTACTACTGGCTGCCATGGAGACCATGAGATGTGAAGGTGCTTCACAGGGATGAGGTCTCAGGACTGTATGGCAATTAAGGTCATATGTTCGATATTAGAAACAAATGCTAACAGTGAAGCACTCAAATAACAACACTGGCCTCCAAGAAAGGTCTCCGAGGGACAGGAACCAAAAGTGATCATGGATCATGGCAAAGGATATTGAACGCGCAAAGAAAATGTTCTGTGCTGTGGGCTGCAAGAGAAGACACAGGGTATTGTTTTCCAGTTTCTGTCTCTCTTTTTGACTGCCCTTCTTGACTATGCCAATAAAAAAACCACCACTCCCTCCTCTTATTCTTTTTCTTTGTTTACTTAACTTTTTTTCCTCGTAGCAACTGCATAAAGCTGAAGCCATCTGATATTTCCAAGTAACCAAGACCATTATTCACTGAAGGCACTGGCCTGGATCCTAATTGCTGCTGGTTTCATACTCAACACAAGCATTGCAAACAGCTGTAAATATCTCTGTACAGTACTTCACTCATGTCAAGCCGACCCTAATTCTTACAAGTCCCCTGGGATACAAAAAAAGTGCTACCAGGGAAAATAGGTGTGCTAGGTACACTTTGCAAGAACAAATAGCAGCAAGAGAGGAGACAGGGTAGAAATACAGTTTTAGACCCTTTTCCAAGGCATGCAAAGGAGAAGCAGGTGAAAAGAGTTGTTGATGACTAGTATCTGCAAGCCACATGATGGGATGAAGAGACCTTACATCTGAGTAAAACTAGGATAGGGAAGACTTTCTAGATCATGTCCCAGCACCTGGAGAATATGTGAGGAGGAGGTTGTAGCATCCCCTTCCCACGTTACTCTTCCGAATCTTTGTTCCAGGCATGCTGCTATTCTGGCATTACCTGATTTCTTCATCCTATTTCCCTCTATCCACACAAAAGGCCTGTGTTTCACGTGAACCTTTGTTTAAGGTTAAAGAGCATCATAACTGCCAGGTAGCAACATTGCCTTACGTGGGTCAGGGTAAAACCCCTGCCAAGGAAGAGGAGAAGTCTCGGCTTTGCACCTCTCCTTGCCAAAGTCACAGAAAGGAGAAAAGGACAGGGCAGCAAAGCATATGACAAAATACAAAATATTTTGGTTTTAATCTATTTCACTGCTATAACCAGAGGAATGTAAAGGAAAAACATCATGGTGCAACAACTTGAGTATTTCACACACACACAAAAAGAAAAAGTCACTAAAATAACTGTTCTGTTTCTTTTCTTTTCAAAATACAGTCCAAATCAGAGGGGAGGAGAGATGTCCAATTTCTTACAAGCTCCCCAGAGAGTTAGACACTTATAACACTCCCTCAATTTTTATTGTCCTTATTCTTCAAATGCCACCCTATCCCCTGTGTGATTTCACACTGCCCTTCTGCTCTCCTTCCGATCTGTCACACTGTATCTCCCTTTTCCACTCACTTCCTCCTCTTCTCTGATCCAATCATGCATTCCACCTTCCCTAGTTCATCCCAAAGTTTGTTGGAACATCAGCATTCCTCTGATGCCTTCAGTCCCTCATCCCACATGGCTGCCTGCACCCTGCCAAGGGGCTCCTGTGCTGACAGCAGGGCTGCAGGAACCTAAATCCACTGCTTCTCATGGCCAAGTCAATTCCACCACAAAGAAAAGCAGAAACTGTGGTGAGAGATTTCAGCCTAACTGGGGGAGGTAAAGAAGGCACAGTGTGAAAGTCCACTGCTACATACCAGGCGATGGAAATCAGTACAGCTGGTACTGTGTGTTCAGCTCTCAGCCAAAGTCCTTTCTCTCAAGGTTGTGCTGACAGACTAAAAAACAAGGGCTGAAAGAAAGCACAGTGTGAAAGCGAGCAATGGGGAACTTGCCCCAGCAGAAAGAATCTGCAAAGAGGAAGGTTTAACATGTTTGTTCAGATGCCAAACCCTTGGCAGGGACTTTCAGGAGGGACAACGAAAGGTGTAAATCCAATGCACACCTATTGCTTCTTGATACACCTGTGTATTTCTCCCAACCTTTCCACATAAGTGCTGTCTTTAAGACTCAGCCTTTTCAGATTGGCATTTCAGAGGGCCATCTCAGACCTCCCTCCCATCTGCTCCAAGACAGGAGATATGCTGTAAATGAAGACTTGTGGTAAGCAAATTTTTGCTGGGAACAAATATTTGTCATTGTTCTGGATGGCTGCTATGCCACACTACATTCTTCTTGGCACACTAGAGTGGTTAAATATTCTCGGAAAAGTAAGTAGATTTCTGCCATCACAAATGGCTGACAAACACTTCAGGCCACTGAACCCTGGGTCTTCATTTCTTCTTGTCAAGTTGAAGGCCCTACCCCGGGTAGGACTATGCACACAGCTGGCTTCTCATGTGTGCTGGCAAGATAAAAGAGCTAGAGAGTCAGGTAAATAATAGTTGTTAGAAAGCTGTGGACACCCAGCGCTGTGAAACCCACACTAAGGGCTGCAGATACATGCCCTGTGCTAACTAGCCACCTCTTAAGATCTCTCAAGGTTTCCACTACCATTTCACTTAATCTCTTGCTGAAGTGCCACGTCTACCTGGCAAACGAATTCCCTCTGTTCCTTTATGCCAAGTTTCACTCCAGCATGTCAAAACCACTGCCCTACACTGCAGCATTCCTTTCCAAGTGAACTATTCCCCCCCTCCCTCCCACGGGTCCTGCTGATGGCAGCTCAAAGTTGTATAACTGCTCACTCCCTCCTTGATAATAGAGAGAACCAGGATTTCCTGGTATGCCAGAAATGGCTTTGCTACTGCTGCCTGTGTGAAAGGGGTGGGACAGGAGGCAAAGCAGCCATCGTGTGTTATAGCTCTGGGTCGTGTCTGTGCACCTTGACATCCTGCCAGGCTATAATAAGAGAGACCTGCAGGGAGCAACATATGTCAAAGTTGGTAATTTTCCTTCCTGCCTTCACTCCTTGAAACCGCCTCAATTGGATCAACGCCCGCCCAGTTCCTTCTTTGGATAGCCAATGAAGCATGCACACTGCAGGAGCAGCTGCCAGCTCCACTGGAAAATGTACAGAGGAAAAGATCACCTGTGAGTGCACAGCCTTGGCGTGAGCTGTTCTGCACGTCTGCGCCTCAACAATGCTGCTGCGGCTTTGGGAGGCAACAGCAGCCGACCGCAGCACCGACCGGCCACTCACAGCCCAGAGCCAGGGGCGCCTCTGAGAACACGCTCCCAACAGCAGGGAGACCAGAAGAAGCCTAACAAACCTCCCCTCATTTTTAAGCTGAGCTATGCTAATACTCCTTTCCCCTTCCCTCCCCCAGCAATTTTCAGCTTCCCTGGACAGCCACGGTGTCAGTCCACATCTGGAAAGGGCATCCCTGGACCATTTGTAGCTGAATCCGAGCCAGATGCAGGAAAGATTTGAAAGGTCCCTTGCAGTGTCTTCCTTCAGGCTTCCTTAGTGCCGCACTAACATCAAGACCGGAGGTGACTACAGGTGGTGCCTTCTTGTGCTTCCTGTAATGCCAGGCATTCAGCTGAGATGCAGCCCTGGCACTGGGCAGCTGGGCTCAGATAAGTAAGTGGTGCTATTGTCTGTGGGGCCCACAAATTTGGCCTTCCAAGGAGAATCATCAAAAATTGCACAAAAGACCTCCAGCTTCTTGAGGTTTGCAGAGGTTTTGATAACTTGTAAAGCATCCAGGTTGTTAACTGCTTCTATGGAAATAATTCAGATGCCACATCATTTGAGTCTGTACTAGCCCTCATCAGAGCCAAGCTGGCTTAAGATTTCTTCTGAGGAAAACCAATAAACTCACCTGCCCAACCATCTTTGAGCTCCCAAGGTTGCCAAAGCAGATCTGCTTTGCCTGTCCTCCTTCTTCCTGATTTCCTTCCGCCCAGCTACTTCACAAAGTGTGCTCCACTTTGCACTTTCTAAGCCCCTACTTGAATAAGGGATTTGTAGGCTGTTAATTTCTGTGATGTTATTTTCAGGGGTAAAGGGAGCATCAGTGTCATTGTCACATTACCGATTCACCATGTTTTCTGCATCGAGCTCAGGCAAGCTGGCAGCACTGCTTGACACTGGGGCACTCCTTTGAAAGGAGCAGGAAAGGCCATGTAACTACATCAACTAATTCAGCTGATTTATTTTTAAATTCAGTAATAAGGCAGGCACAGAGTGAACAGAGAAATGCAAACCCATTGAGATCCAGAAGGCAGTTTGTGTTGCTTTATGCCTCTGCCTGCCTCTCATTTGTCTCTGCAAGTGATTCGGAAAACCCTGTTTAATCAGACTCAGCACCTGCCATCTGTTTAGTGAGACACTGTAGGGCCGGTCCCTATTTTGTATTGTAACAAGTTGTGTCAGAATTGCTTTTGATTTAGCATACTTTGTGCAACTTGTCCCACTGCCATCATTCACAGCAATCAGAGTGAGGCTTTAAGGCTCCTTTTCTCTTTGGGGCATAATGACTCACTGCCGTGGATGAGCAGGCCACACTGACCCTCTGCATCCCCCCGGCTCTGAGTCACAGGCTGGGATTATAGGGACATGTTTAGGATTACAGACAAGCACTCTTCCAGAAACCTCCTTCTCTTCTGCCCCCACCAGTACCTTGCTTAGCAGAGGTTGTGTACACTTCCAAATGTGGCAGGAAGGATGGGAATTCATGGAATCCCTGGACAGCTTGCAACTGTACAGCCAGGTGTCTGAGCAAAGATACCTATCGATCAGCTTGGTTAGTGACACCCTTAACACATAAAAATGGGATCATGTAAGTCCATCCATCCTTGTGCCAGGAAATCTCTTAATAGTAAAACAAAAAGTGTGTATTGGCAGTCGGAGTAGGTGGGTGTTTTGCAGGATGCCTGGCACTTTTGAATGGGCCCTCCTGATGGCATGAAGCAGATGCTTTACTTTACACACCTTTGAGATGATGTGCTTTGTGCTTTTTGGAGCAGTCACAGGCCTGTTGTGGTGGGACAGCAACCTTATTTCTTAAAGATAACCCATCGAGTTGCATCCCACTGCAGGGGGAGCAGAGCTGATTATCTCCTCCTGGCAGGGTGGTTTAGCTCACCTCTCACAAAATCCCTGGCTAAGCTGTACCTGCCAGTTTGGAAGAACATCTGCAGTGGCCAGGGGGGATGCATACCCTGCTCTGCCTAGGAAACACCTCCCTGCACGCTTCAATTTGTCTCACAGGCTGCTGCTGTTGAAACACCTGACCTGGTTTTATGGGGATGGATACAGTCACACACAAACATCAATGTCTGGAAAGTGACTCAGAGTCAGGGACAGACTTTAATGGAATGCATTAAAAAAAAAAAAAAAAAAAAGAAAATGAAAGAAGAAGAGCTGACATCAAAGTGAGCAACAGAGGACCCAGAGACTGATGGATTTCACACTCGGTTGATTGTTGCAATTAATTACATAGAAGGAGCTATGACATTGTATGTACCAAACTGCTTCCCCCTCACAGCTGGAAGCTCAACAGTTAGTGAGGACACAGGAATCAGATGTTGCAGAGAATCCAGTTGCACCATATATTTCCACATCTTGCTCAAGCTCCCCAGGTGAATGTCTGGATTTGGTTTCTGCGGTACCATGCCATGTGCCCAAATTCGTCAGGACGGGCGTGTTTGTGCCTGCTACCAGCCTGCTGGGTTTGCCTCCCTGTGGGGGAAGCAGGGAGGAAGCAGAGAAATTGTCGGTTTTGCATTTCACAACCACCCGCATAATCCAGGTTGCTGCGCACATCCCGTGGCTCAGCCTCTCAGGCCCAGTGTGATGGGAAGCGGGAGGGAGTGTTTACACAGCCCGCTGGCTGCTCTGCAGTCACTATAGCAACCCCAAGGGTCAGTTTATAGTAGGAGAGGAAGTTCACTTTTGGGGAGTTCAGCTTTCCAACACCAGCATCAAGCATGGCTGAAAAACAAAAGGCCAGGCGGTTGGAGGAAACACATTTAAAAGAGCTTCCTATGTGCAAAACCACCCAAGCTTTCTCAGTCACCAGGAGATGCTGCATTCCTTTCCTCTCGGTCAAAGGCATGCTGCCATCCGGCTGATGCCTCTACCAGAGGGGTACCTCCCTTCTACTGCAGATGTCTGTGTGTCTTTGAGAGCAGGGCAGCTGTAGATGAGTGCAACGTCATGTCCCACTTTTGGAAACACCACTGTGCTGACAGCCACAAGCTGAAAGCCACAGAACCAATGTCCAGAGTGGACTTGATGCACGCTCTGGCTGTGCAAAGGCTGTTTGCAGATCTTTGCAATGTCTCCTGTGTCAGGAAGAAATAACAGGCACTGTTCTTTCTGGTCTGGAGGTAAACCAGCAAATGCCCATGCATTTAAACTTGCAGTTTTTTGAATTTACCATGCTGAGACTTAGTCTGCATCTGTGCTGCCAGTGGTACCCTGATTAAATCTGAAATAAATGACAAATGTCTCTGAGGTAATGCCTAGGGAAACACCCTTTTCCCAAACACTGCCATCTCCCCCAGACAGCTCTTCTCAACTGGTATGGCTCCTTGGTCTATTGTATCTCACTGCCAAAATGGCCTGAATACTGCCCAAAAGCTGAAAGAGCATCCATCAGCCATTCTTATAACTGTGGGACAGTGTCAGAGTGCAATCAGCCTGAGGAATTGTGTTTTCTCAGGAAAAGAGGTAACAAATACAGCATCCCTTCAGCTACAAGGGAAAACAGCCTGCAGCTTGAAGTCATTCTCTCCCCACCAGTTTCCATCACTGGACCTGAAGCAGCAGAAAAGAAAGAGCTCATTGGAGCACGGGGAGCAGGGGACTACCTAGAAAGAAGGTCCACTCTTAGCTGAAGAAGTCCAACACTAGATGGGAAAACAGGCCACAAACTTGTTGAGCTCCCCAGCTGAGCTCACTGCTATGCATCACACTCCAGGGTTTCAGAGCAGGGTTTCAGCTTAACTACCCTGCATTCTATTCCTGTGTGGTGGATATAAGATTATAAAGGGATCCCTGCATTCAGCAGCTGCTGGAGAAAGGGCCCTGAGGAGTCCTGTGTTTAGTCAAGGACGCTGGGACATGCAATGGGTACTCTCGTGGCTGGCCTTGGCTGCAGTGGGGAACGTAGAGAGAAGGAAGCTCAGTGAATCCCAGGGAGGTGAATTGACCGCACATCCCTAGGCCTGTCTTCCCTTATAAAATGCTAAGTATCTTTCCAATATAAAGCTCCTTCTTCTGCCCATGAAGATCTGTCCATCAGTGCTTAACTGCTGGCTGGCTGAGAGGTAAGCAAGGTAGTAGAATGCTGTGCTGGAGCTTGCTGTGCAGACAGAGCTTGGGGGAGCTAACATGGGTGTTTCCCAAAGAATCAAGTTCAACAAAGAGGCAGCAAGCCATTGCGCAGGGGAAGAGAGAGGCATAAAGTGAGGATATGGGGACGAGAGGCTGCAAGAGAAGATTGGGAACTGTGATACATTATGCCAGAGAAAATAAGCAGAAGACACAGCATCATGGAGAAACACAGGTTCCAAGGAGGGCAGAGGGGAGAGTTACACGATGAGATACTGTGCAGGAGAAAGAAGGACCACATGAATGGAAAGGAATGACCCATATCTGAGGCCTCTGAAAACAAAGTGATAAAAAGGAGAGGAAAGATGATGAAAACTGTGGATGCTGCAAGAGAGGAGTGGCAATGAAGGCTACAGAGATGACAAAGGTGGCTGTGTGAGGTGAAGGAATTCACTGGCTATACAAGATGTCAGATACACTTGAGAAACAAATGTATTGAAGATGCAATCCATCTCATTCCAAAACAGATGTCAGACACATTGTACATCTACTTGTCTCTAAAAAATGGGAGCTATGGTAATGAATCTGGAAGAAGATATCTGCCCCATGCAGGTCAGATTTCAGTGAAAGAACTCTTTATGCCTAATAACCCTCTACGCTTGAGTGGCAAGTGGAAGGGCAGAGCTTTGGGATGAGGGGTGTGTGTCTCTGTGTGTGTGTATGTGTGTGCGTGTTTGAGGGTGATCTCCTGGGAGATTTTCCCCAGGCCTGGGTGTTACCCAAAGAAATATGAGTAAGTTTCAGTGCTGCTTCACTGCTGAACTCCTCAGTAGGGAGGATTTTCCCAAGGAAACTCCACAAGTGGGTTTCACTTTTGCTGGCAACACTCATCTCCCACATTTAACCCCACAGGCTTCAAACAGGGGATGCTTATAGGGCCAGCAAACACTCGTCCAGGAGCGATAAGTGAGCCTCAGGACAAACTGCAAGAGCTGGTGGAACAGCCTATGGGCTGGCATGGACCCTCATCCCGCTAGTGGTTATGGCACAGCAAGGATCCCCACAGTATTAGGCACTGACTCTGTGTGGCCATGGCAGGTGGGTTTCTGTGTCTCTCAAATTGGCTGCAGTTCAGACCCTTTTGCCACTGCCCTCTCCTTCCTGCTCTGCATGGGAATGAGTCAAAGCAGCTCCTGGTGTCTCAGGGTCACCCGAGTCTCACACTGCCTGCTGCTAGCCCTGGTTACAGGACAGACCTGCTTGATCTCCTTATGGTGATTAACAACGGCCCTTCAGATGGTTTAATGTCATGCGGAGTCTTGCTACATGCTCAGCTTATGTCCTAGATCAGTGAGATGTGCTTCCCACTCCTTTTTCCATGTCAGTGAGCAAAGAGGGCTCAGCCCTCTGCCCTGGGCTCCATCCTGCAGCACCTCCAGCTCCCTGCATCTGCCTCACCGTACAGCCCACACACAGTGCCCAGGGATGCTGCAATATCAGCTGAACTGGGCCACCTGATATGAAAAAAGCGTGAGGGCACCCAAGTGACTGAGACACCAGCAATGCACACAATGATGGCTCAGAACCTTGGCATGGCTCTTTGGAAATATTACTTGTGGGCAGGGGTGACAGGGAGGTGGAAGAAGTGTTGTCAGCATTCTTCTATTCATTCTATATGAAGAAAAATACCCTAAAACAATGTGGTTGGAATTGGCAGCAGTTGTGAGGCACTTGCAATAGAGGTAGAGGTCTGTGTGAAGCCCCAATATGGGCAGGAATTTAATCCAGCTCCCCAGATGCTGCATAAAGGTGTAAAAATGTGAGCTTTGGTACTTGCTCACCATCTGCTTGGAGATACATGTAACAACACAGTAAATACCATTGCATGTATTTTCAGATTTATTGGTCAGATAAGTGGTAAGGATGGTATAAAAAAGGCCTTCTTAGAAACAAGTAAGCTTAAAAAGAGATTTGTTCATCTTTGTTGCTATCACTACTTTGTATGGAAATAATGCCTATGTTAATTAGGCTGTAAGTGGTCATCACAGAGGGTAAAAACAATGAAGGACAAAATAACAGGAAGCATGTTACTTAACATTACAAATGCTTCTATATCCTCACCTTTGCTTAGATATTGCCACTGCACCTACCTCAATGGAAGTTCATTGCAAGAGAAAGAAGAGATTATAGAGAGAGAGGAAAAAATGTATTGAAAGAAATTGAAAAGTCAAGTGGAAAAGTCTTGACTTTTCATAGACTCCTCTGACTCATTAGAAAAGATTTATCCCCTTCAATCTTAGAGGAAGCAAAACCTCCCATTTCACAGCAGAGGCTGGAGAACTATTTCTGTTTGCCCATTCTCAACACTTCTGCCCCAGGGACAACCTCACTATCTTAAACTGATTTTCTCACCTTGAAGTGTTAACCCAACCCAAGGCACACCCCTTGCCACCAACTTCAAATCACAGAGAGACAAAAAAGACACTTCATTTTTCCCACAGCACTGTGCCTCTTCACTCTCCACTGAAGACAAAAACCATGGGAGATTATTTCTGTCTTCTGTGAGATGCTGCTCTCTGGGGGAACAAGGAAGCCAACTTTCCAGAAACATCTCAGTGTACACAGTCTGAGTTAGCTTTCAGAAAGGGGATCGGGCATCAGCAACACACCTGAATGAGGGGTCAGACCTTCTGAAAGGCTAGGAGGCCAGTCACCAGTATCTTGGTGGGAGCTCACATAGATGAATCCTTGTGAAAGTGCAGCATCCTTAGCTTGTTCAGCTTACTCTAAAAGGTAAAGCCTCAAAATGAGTTATGTTTGAGATGCAGGAGTCCAGACAATGCTTCCTTTTGATGATAAGAACTGGAACTTTGTTTTTTTGTTTAACACACTGTTAAGAGAAATGGAGTCATGGACCAGGAGAGAAATTTATCCGTATTGAAGCATTACCTACACTAATAACTGTAATAATTCCTACCAGCTTTTGTTTTCTATTGAAAAAATGTCCTGCACAAAAAGTTTCCTTACACAATATGTTGAGTAGATCCTACACTTTCAAAATGCACTTTTCTGGCTTTAGCCAAATCCTGAGAGATTTTTTGTTCGTCTTATGGCTGAAGAACTCCAGAGCAGAGGAGATGCTTCAACTTTTGCTTCTTTTTGCAGCTTTTTATGACTGTTCTCCTTATGCTTGGCTTAGCCTGGATCCCAAATACCTGGAACCACTTCCCTTTCTGTTTGGGGACAGTTCCACTTTCTCAGTCTCATCTGCTGGCACACTGTGGGTATACTGAGGTTTCCAGCTCTCTAAAGAAAAGAGATTTAAAGATCATAAGATGTCCCTGTGGAAACTGGGCCACTTTTCAAGCATGGGAGGATGTCAACATTCATATGAGGCAGGGAAGCCCCTACCAAAAGAGAAAAATCCACTACATTTTTGTTCATTCTTCTTGAAGGTGTCCCTTTAACAGCACTCAACAGCTGTTAAATGGGATAATCGCCTCCTATCCTCATGTCACTAATTCAAATGCTAATGACTCTCAGTGCATGAGAGGTTACTCAGCCATCCGGCACCCCAGGTATGCTTTGCACAAGGAGGATGCTGAAGGGATTAAGCTCCCTTCTGGGATTCTAGAAACATTAGAAAGAAATGCTTCCAGATGAATTTGGAGAGAAGACAATGTACAAGACAGTATATTTGGGTTGTGTCAAGGTTTTTGTACTGGGGCAGCTACAGAGGTGGCTTCTCTGAGATGCTGATGGAAGTTTCCCCCATGACCCATGGAGCCAATGCCAGCCGGCTCCAGGACAGACCAGCCACTGGCCAAGGCCAAGCCCATTGGTGATGGTGGTAGTGCCTCTGAGTGTTTAAGAAGAAGAAAAAGTTGCCACACAAGAGCAATTTCAACCTAAGAGAAGAATGAGAATATGTGAGAGAAACAGCCCTGCAGACACCAAGGCCAGTGAATAAGGAGGGGGAAGAGGTCCTCCAGGTGCTGGAGCAGAGATTCCCCTGCAGCCTGTGGTAAGACCATGGTGAGGGCAGGTTGCTCCCTTGCAGCCCATGGATCTCCACAGTGGAACATATATTCGCAGTGGAGGACCCCACACTGGACCTGGTGGATACCCAAAGGAGACTGTGACCCTGTGAGAAGGCCATGCTGGAGCAGGCTTCTGGAAGGGCCTGTGGCCTGTGGAGAGAGAAACCCACACTGGAGCAGGTTTGCTGACAGGACTTGTGACCCCACAGGGGACCCACACTGGAGCAGCCTGTTCCTGAAGGACTGCACCCTGTGAAAGGGATCCACAATGGGACAGTTCTTGAAGAACTGCAGCCTGTGGGAAGGACTCACCTTGCAAAATTCATGGAGGACTGTCTCCCATGGGAGGGATCCTTGGCTGAAGAAGGGGAAGAGTGTGAGGAGTCCTCTCTCTGAGGAGAAAGGAGAGCAGCTCAGCCCCTGGTCTTGATCTTGAACCCACATCATGTGGCAGCAAATAAGTTGGAGACAGAAGGAAAACCAAGCTGTCTCTTACTCTTTTCCATTCTGGTGATGCTTTATTCCTTATCAAGAAGCACATTCAGACTGGCTTTATAATGATGCACATGCACTTATTTCATGTATGCACAACATGAGACAGAGCCAGTCCCTCTTCCCTTCCAATCCTCCATGAACGCAAGGGATCTGTCCATGCAGATCTTACTCAGTAGCGAGTTAGTACCCTCAGATCCATGAAATTCACGGGAAAAGGACAAACCAGAGAGAGTGATCATGACTCCACACAGAGGAAGGCAACAGCAGGAGCTCAGTCTGTACTGGAGAGTCTGCATGACAACTGCACTAGTTGAGGGGCACCTGTCTGGGCTGCTCTCAGGACCTCCAGTTGTGCATTTACCCATCCCCAGCCGTTTGTTGCCTGGAGGACAGCTGCCCACAGCAACAAAGAAATGTCAGTACTTTGCACTAGAAAACTTGCCTGCCAAATGGGAGAAAGAATGTTCTGAACCATGTGGCAGACACCAGAAAATCACTCCTGTGTGGC